>NC_042618.1:341139268-341440972 GCF_901001135.1 Rhinatrema bivittatum
TGGAGCGGTCTAGGACTAGGGTAGGCCGGGGAACAGACCAGGCTGGACTTTGGTCTGCTTTTCACCAGTTTATTTACAAAATTATATAGTAGAACAGAAGAAAATGGCTGCTTACCTCAGCAGACTGACAATCAAAAGAAAACGTCCAGAATAGACACAGCATTTAATTACAGCTTCCTTCCTCTTCCTGGGGCCTTCTCTCTCTCCCAGGGCCTCATCTTTTTATCCCTTACCTCAGGGAAACGCCCCCACCTGAGGATCCCCTTCCTGTCTGTCTTAAGGTGAACCAGGCCAGATAGCTAGAGCTGGTCTTTTAAGGCAGTCTGGGGCTTTCTGTCAAGTACTCTATCACATTCCCTCCCCCTCAGCTCAACCTTCCTTAGTTGAGCGCCTGCCTATACAAGAGAGACTTCCCTAGAAAGGAAGTCTGCATTTATGTTCGCTTTCCCTGCTCTGTGTCGGACTTTAAAGTCAAATGGTTAGAGTGCCAGAAACCACTTCATTACTCGTCCATTGGACTCCTTATTCCGAGCGACCCAGACAAGGGGTTGGTGATCCGTTACCAGCGTGAACTGGCAGCCCAGTAGGTAATAACAAAAAGCCTCCAAGGCCCATTTGACAGCTAAGGCCTCTTTCTCTATCGTTGAATAGCGTCTCTCTCAGGGTAGTAGCTTCCTGCTAATGAAGGCTATGGGTATTCTTTGTCTTCTTTCTCTTGTGTGAGGACGGCTCCTAACCCCACCTCTGATGCATCTGTCTGTACTATAAAGGGCTTAGTAAAGTCTTCCAGTGGCCGCCAGTGGAAGCTAACCCTCCGGCAGCCTAAGTACAAGCAAAGTTCTCATGTGCCACCAGCAGAGACCAACCTGCTGGCGGCCGAAAAACATCAAATGACCTGTGGGCCTCCAGTGGAGCTCAATTAGCTGGTGGCAGAGAAACAATGAAGGACCTGCCCAGCAATGAAATAGGAAAGGACCCGCCGGTGGCTGAAAAAGAGACTAAGTTTAGCAGCGGCAGAAGAAAATATGAGGCTCAGCAGACTGCTGAGCTCATCTGCCAAAAGACTGACAGCGTGTGAGTGAGGTAGAGGGAGTGGATATACGTTTGAAGAGCATGTGTGTATATGATTGTGTATGAAAAAGCAAATGTGTGCGCGTGTGAAAGCATTTGTGTGTGTGTATGAGCCACCAAGAGCATCTGTGTGTGTGAGCATGCATGGAGAGTGAGAACCTGTGTGCGTGTGAGAGCGTCTGTGTACATGAGTGTGAATACACATGTGTGTGTGTGAGAGGGGGAAAAGAAAGTTCCCCCTTCCTGCCACTGCATCCCCCTCTCCCACTAATCCACAGAAATCCCAGGATGACTGGAATCAAGTTCCCAGGTATGGATTTTTTTATTTTTACTAGGTTTAATTATTGGGTACTATTTCATGTGTCTGCAATTTGGAAATATTTTATTAATGTTTGGGAAAAAATTTTAAATTTTTATGAGATTTTAATTATTGGTTGTTATGCTATTCATCAGCAGTTTTGAAATATTTTTTCTTTTTATTAATATGGTTTTACTATTATGATTGTTTCATATTTCTTGATTTTATTGCTTTGAGAAATGACATTTCTGTTTTTCCATTGTTGCACTGCAAATAGTGTGGCTTCTTGTGGTTTTCAGTTCAGTTTTTGTCTTCATGTTTCTTTTTATATTGTATTGTCTCTTTATTCAGTATTTGGTGCGGGTCTGTAAGTGGTCTGTTGGATAACAGACGCTCGTTAACTGAGTGTCTGTTTCCCTAACCTGATCGCCGGCACTCGTTTAAAAAAAAAAAAGTTTTTTTTAAATCTTTTAAACTTTTCATTCCTTTGACTTAATATCACCACAATATTAAGTCGGAGGATGTACAGTTACACATGCAGACCATCTATTTTAGGATGTACAGTTACACATGCAGACCATCTATTTTAGGATCTATAGCAGGCTGGCTTTTTCTGTTTTCCTAAGAGGAGGTGTATTGGTTTTTAGGACCTGGTGTATTATCTGCAGTGCTGCCTTTTCATAGTTAAGTTTTTTACTGTTTCAGTGATGGTAGTTAGTGCTCTTTCTTAGTATGACAGGTATACTACTGTAATCGTAATTCAGTTTACTTATGACCTTCTGGAGGCAAAGCCCACACCCAATATGCATTACCATAGGCCTAATTCCATATGCATGCCAAGTGTTTATTTTGCATTTTTGTACAGTTTTCTGGATGGTACCTCAGTAGTGCATGTAAAAATAATATGCATGTTGTGATATTTTTATCTCAGAAAACTATACTTTGAATGTCTTTTCATGTAAAATTGGTTATTATAAATGCAAACTTTTTTATTGTGTGTGGTGAGGGCTGGGAAGGAGGGGGCGCAAGGCTCTAAGGTTCACCTAAGCACCTGATACCCTTCCACTAGGGGGGCAGAGAATTTGCCACACAAAGACCCCTATCATTTACCCATCCCCCACTTCTCCAGGGGAAAATGCTGGGGAAACCTGGGAGACAGGTGAAGGATTCCTGGAAGGGTGGCAGGGTTGCCAGCTTCCTAGAAATACTGAATTATCACAGATACTCTGCTACTCCTCTGGGAACACTGGGCCCTGCTTTCCTCCTTCCGCAGCATTTCAAATCACCAAAAGGACCAGACTATAAAGAGACCCTACCCCCCTTACCCCTCTTGATGATTTGACCGGTACTGTGCTTTGGGGGGGGGGGGGGGAGCACCATCTCATCCCTCGCCTCAGGCAGCAGATTCCCTTGAGCCGCTCCTGAATGGTGGTTCTGACATCGTTTCAGTGTAGACAGAGCCTGGCTTCTTGGCGTTTCGAATTCAGTTTTTGTCTGCATATTGCTGGTTCTAAATTGTAATCCTTTATTCTGTATTTGGTGAGGATCTGTTTCTGCTGTGTGCGTGTGACCAAGGGGAGAGATTTTGCTAGCATGTAGCGTCTGTGTAGGGATGTATAGTAATCAGGTTTGATTTGTTTCCCCAGTAGGTGCTGTACTGGTATTCTGGGACTCAGTGTAATATTCTGTGCTGCTTTTTCACAGGTTGAGTTCTTGGTGTTACCACTGTTACGTTATGATAAGTTTGTACTGTAGATTTTGAGTGTCTTTTTTACAATGTGTCTGGCAGTGGAAGGAGTTTGTGCTGCTGTTACTGTGAGGTGCCTGTCTGGATGTGGTGTGGTATCTGCCTCTCTATGGGGCGAGATGCAATAAAAGTGTGCCGAAAGTGTTCAGCACCTGCTTTCCTAACACAGGCCCAGGCACCTCTCCTGGGGGCGCCATGCAATATTTAAAATAGGCATCGCACTGCCAAGGAGGCGCTAGAGTCGATTGTGTGCCCCAAGCACCTTCTTGGCAGTAGGCTCCCCGGAGAGGTCAGCTGTCAGCGGGTTGAGGAAACAGATGCTGAATTTATCGGTGTCCATTTTCCTAACAAGTTCACAGCCACAGGTTTGGATAACAGACGCTCGTTAACTGAGTGTCTGTTTCCCTAACCTGATCGCCGGCACTCGTTTAAAAAAAAAAAGTTTTTTTTAAATCTTTTAAACTTTTCATTCCTTTGACTTAATATCACCACAATATTAAGTCGGAGGATGTACAGAAAAGCAGTATTTGTTGTGAGTGAATGGTTTAGTGGACCCTTGGGCCGACCTGTGAGAGACTGGGGAGAGGTGTACTATAGTCTCTGGTGAGTGACAGGTCGGGAGGCGGATACCAGGCAGGAGCTGGACTTGAGCTTCACCCTGGAAGCTGGTACTCCCCCGGGAGGAGCCCATAGGAGCCCGGCCGCTGGGACTTAGGAGGTTCACCCTGGAAGCCGGTGCTCCCCTGGGAGGAGCCCGTAGGAGCCCGGCCACTGGGACTTAGGAGATCACGGAAGCTGAAGCTGGAGCAGGCAGGCAGGAATCAGGTGACAGGCAGGAACTGAAGCAGGCTAGGACTGAAGCAAGCAGGAACTGAAAGCAGAACTGGCTGCTGGAACCAGACAGGAGCTGAAGCAGGACTGGCTGCTGGAACCAGACAGGAGCTGAAGCAGGACTGGCTGCTGGAACCAGACAGGAGCTGAAGCAGGACTGGCAACTGGAACCAAGCTGGAACTGAAGCAGAACAGGTTACTGCAAGCAAGCCAGACAGAAGCGAGACTTGGGCACGGAGTGAAACAAGTCTCAGGCAGGAACGGAGTTGCTAACGCAATAGCACACTCCGCGGCACGGAGCAACTGAGAACCGCAAGGAACCCCGTTGCAAGGCAAAGTCCTGGGCTCCGTGGCGGCCTTACATAGGCCGCGGCATCTGATGTCATCGATAGGGCGGAGCTTCCAGTGGCGGGAAACGTCCTTCATAAGTGCGGATAGTGCGCGCGCCTAGGGAGAAGGCATCCAGGCAGGGCTTCTCGGCGGCGTCCTCCCCGCGGGGATGCCGCGAAACAGGCCGCAGACCCTCGGATGGGCCGGGACCAAGGAGGTAAGGGCCTAGTCGCGGCTGCCACGACTGGGACCGCAACAGTATTTTCTGCACAATCTTTTGGGCTGCTCTGGGCAGGTGTTAATTTCAGAGCGCAAAAGCGTGCGGGTCCAGAGCACATTTTTTTTTTACATTTTACATTTGGGGAGCATAACTAAATAGCCTCATCAACATTTGCATGTGATGAGCACTAATAGTTTCGCTGCGCGTTGGACCCGTGTGGTGGGCGCCCTAATCCCCTTATAGCATATGGGGCTGTGGACATGTGCCAACCGCGGGTAAACCAGCTGAGCGCACTGTATTGCATCGGCCTGTTTGTGTAACCTGAAAAGAATCAAAACTGGACTTTTGAGCTTCTGGCTGGCATCAGGATCGCCTGCTATGTGGCAAATTGTTCAACAATTGTTGGTGAGAAACTTTGACATATATATATATACACACACACACATATCCATACACATAAATATCTATTATATACATGATGTAACCCAACTTTGGGGAGTGGGGAGACCCAACAAATTGATAGATGGAAGGGGTGGGCCGAGGCTCAAGAAAATGTGCTCACCCCTGGTTTAGGGCATCAAATATGCTTGCACCGGCCCTGCCCAAAGGGCTCTCCGAAGCAGTCTTCTTTTCCTCTGCTGCTTCTCGCCTCAGGTTCCCAGTTGGTCTGAAGATTTAGGACTCCCATCCTGAACTCCAAAACTGACCTGGTTCAAGCCCCGACACGGTCCTGCCCTAACAGAGAGAGAGGTCTGTGGAGAAGAGCGGCAGGGGAGTCGTGGATTCACAGGCGATGGTTGGGAAATCAGACATACGTGGCGGGGGGAGGGCAGCACGGCACCAACAGTGCCTGGGGACTGCGGAAGCAGAAATTTGTCCCTGCTTGTCTAGCTTACTTGGGGGGGGGGGGGAGGGGGTCATCTAATTGTAAGCTGGGACCTTAGTGGTCTTGGAATGCTCGTCGCCAGGTTCTCGGCCTCTGCTCATGGAAACCACAACCTCTTTTTCAAGATTCTAAGCTTGGCTTTATTTTTGCATCAGCTTAACAGCTTCCCACATGCAACTGAAATATACTGCTTTACACAAAGCAGGTACACGCTCTCCTGGAGCTCCTAGGATCAGTTCATAAACCAAAACGCACTCAGTGCATGGTTTCAGTACATGCAAGTCCAATGGCAAATCAGATCAGTTCAGTCATTCACAACAGATCCTTCACTTCCTTTTATCCAGGTTCCCAGAGCAGTCAAGTTGTTTCACCTCAATGACTACAAATCCACAACTCTCCTCAACAGCAAGTTTCATGGGTCCTCCATACCTGGGTTCTGCAGGTATGGAGGACCCATGCTGCTGCTAAGTCCTTGTTCCCAGCGATTCCTTTTCAAGGCCCCGAGGACCAATCTGGTTCCTTGTGAGTGAGGTCATTAGGCCTAGCATCGGGCTCAGTCAAGTTCTCCTAGTTTTCCTGCGCCTGAATTTTCCAGAGCCGCCCAGTGGCTTGGAAACAGGGTGCGCTCCCATCTGAGCAGGTTCCCAGCTCAAGGCCTGCCACTGCCTGGACTTTACACTCATGCACTGAAACATTTTTTTTGTTGGACCTTTAAAGTTAATCATAACTTGCAAAGTCTCTGGTTGTCTCCGGGACCAATCAGACTTTCAGAACTACTGTAGGCTGGAAATTCTTGTGTAGCGGACACTACCTGTCATGCTACCAAGTAAGCCTTGGCTTCTCAGATGTCAGCTAGTTAGAGCAGGATGGTTTGTGGGGAGGGTCTGGAATGGCCGTCCCCTTGTGAGTCTTTAAAGCAGTGCTCTAGCTAGAGCTCGGGAGGCAGTTCCTTTTTGGTTTGCACAAGTTAAAGAGGTAGATAGGAGCTTAGCCTTCGTTATTCTGCAGGCCCAGTCGGTGGAGCCAGGCAAGCCCTGCTCAGTTGGGAGGGATTTTTTTTTTTCCTTTCCGGTCCACTTACTGCCAGTAAGTGGACCGGAAATTGGGTACATTTTATTTATTTAGTTTCCTATTTTAAGTGGCGGGAGCCTTGCGCAGGTTAGGGAAGACCTGACCGCCACACCCTCCACGAGGAAGGAGGTGCCAGGGGCCTGCTGCAAGGACCCACTCTCTGGTACGATCTTCAGTTTCCGAAGATTTGGTTTCAGGATCCAGGAGCAAGTTCTGGTTGCCCTTTCCTTCCTGATCGAAGCACGGAGAACTTGAGCCTGCTTCGGGGGATCCCTCCCCATCAGGGAGCCATCGAGAAGAGATAAAGAGACTGTGTCATAACCAAAGAGATCAAGAAAATCATCCAATTGCGAGTAAAGAAAAGACTAAGGATGGTTGAAGACACCCAGCCGGTGTTCCAAAACCCCTGGGGGGGAGAGAGAGAGCGCTCGTCTCTCTGTGCAGAAACAGTATCTTTCATCTTTTGCCAGTCGGAAGGGGTGATCTGCCCACGTATGAGGACCACCCTGCCCACCTGGGATTCCATTTTTTCCAAGCCCTGGAGGGTAGAGGTTCCCTGGCTCTGGCTTCAGACATTCCTGCACAGATTGAGGAGGAGATTTGTAACCAAGTAAAATATCCTGAGGTGCTGTGGATTAACTTCTTGTGCCATTCTTCGAACGCTTTCCACGGTGGTTATTATTGTTTTGGACACTAACACGGTGGCTCCAGTGGTTTATTTGGCACATCCAGCACACACTGGCTCATACAAGTACACCCCCCCCCCCCCACCCTTTCCATGGGGGTGGACGACATGAAGGGATGACAATTGTGAATAAAAGACAGCCCAGGTACTCTGGGCCATGAAAGTGAACTTTTCACCCCCACCAACAAAGTATCCCAACCCTGGGGGAAAGGGTAACATGTTAGAGCTAGCCAGGAGAGAACTCAGCCCTGAAACAAGGAGAAATACATTTATGGCCCCCATCCGTGCTGGACTTGCACACCGGGGTGGGGTTACGCTTGGCATTCTGTAATTAATTGTAAGCCCATATAATTAAATGCTGGGACTGTTGGTGTGGCAACAGACCACTTTCCCAAAATCTTTGCCTACATTTCTCTCTCTCTACTCCAGCTGCATGTTAAAGAGCAGCACCCTTGCCACCATGATTCAGTGCATAAGCAGCTGTCTCCCAGGCCTTCCCATCTGTGAGAAACAAAGGCTTCTATGTTATTATCCTCCCAACTGTGGATTAACTCTGTTCCTCACCCTTGCAATTTACTCTCCTACGATATTCTCATATTATCCCTCTCACCTTTAAGATGGAAGAACAGCACTCAATCTTGAATCTTTTCTCGTCTCTGATTTCCTCCTGCCGAAAGGAGGATCAGTAACCAGCTTGCTTTCTCCTACTGACACAGAAGGACCTCCTAGCCCTATATATTCAATTGGAAGAAAGCTACTGTCACGCTCTCTCTCTCTCTCTGCACATGCTTTTGCCTCTTCTCTTGCCCTTACTGTTTTCCTTTAATCTTGGCGTGTCTAACTCCGATGTCCAAGTCATGAAGTTTACAAAGGGCACCTGATGTTGCTGGAAAATGCAGCTTCCTAGGTAGTTGGCTATATAGTTAAGTAGGGAATCATTGTCAGTACAGTTAGCAGCATAAAGTAGGTTTGGAGAGCCAGGCTAAGGACAATTTGTGCCTGGGGGAAATGAGCGAAACAATCAAACACCCACGGAAAGCATGTTAACTGACTGCAGCTGACTGTTATTATAAACTTGATGTCATTTTTTGATGTACTAATCATCCTTTCTTCTTCACCAGATGTTCTAATCAGAGCTAAGCAGGATTGGTGTAAGGCAGTGCATTTTCTGTGGTCTCCATGGGTTTATCTATTTGCCTGCAGCAATTAAAAGTGGATGGATGTAAGTTCCAATCAAAGGCATTGATCAGATGATCAACTGTTAATTGGGCCCATTTATTTTGGTAATTACTTAAAAAAAAAACTTTGCTTGTCCAGAAGGGCGAAAAAGAGATTAAGATATGTGTAGGGTATGTGATGAGAATTCAGGTCTGCAGCCTGTGATAAACCTGAATATTTTACTCGTCGGCTGCTGAAATTTGGAGGGGCTTCAGCTAACACATCGGGCCAATCCTGTAAAGTGCGGCTGCGTTTACCCTGCTCCTAAGCCGCTTTTAACTCACGTTCCGGCCGCGTTAGCCCTTCCTGCGATCCCGAATCCCCTTTAACCTACTCCTACCGCGTCCTAAATTCCCCGGGTAACCCCTTCCGCCCGCGGCATGTATATTGCATGCAAACGAGCGAATTAGCGCGATATTGCATGCAAACGAGCGAATTAGCTATTCCCCTAGCATCCCGTAACCCGCGCCCCGACTAACGCTACCTTTCCCTGCCGCTTTGTCGCGCGTTTAACCTGCAAACTTACCGCCTACCCTGACCCAGGCGGTAGAGGCAGGGGTCAGGGTAGGTGGCAAGCTTTCCCCCAGCCCCCGCTCACCTGCCCCGGCCGCGATCATGGGTGCCGGTCTCCGTGGCAGCCCCAGTCCTCTCCCCTGCTCCCGAAGCCAAAAAAAAAAAAAAAGCTTTTTTTTTTGGCTTCGGGAGCAGGGGAGAGGACTGGGGCTGCCACGGAGACCGCTTTCCCCCGTGCAAGTAAGTTGTTTCGCCGCTTGTCTCTTCTCCCCCCTCCCGGAGCAGGGCGCGAAAAGCCGCCTTGCTCCGGGAGGAGGGGGGACACTGACAGCGGCGAAGCTTTCCCCCAGCCCGGACACCGGCGAAGCCAGAAGATAGCGGCGGAGAAACGGCGAAACGACTGTCAGTGTCCCCCCTCCTCTCGGAGCAGGGCGGAAAAGCCGCCTTGCTCCGGGAGGAGGGGGGACACTGACAGCGGCAAAACTTTCCCCCAGCCTGGACACCGGCAAAAAACTTACTTTTTTGCAGCCACGAGCACGAACACGATCTGGCCTGCCTTAGCTCCTCCCGACAAGATGGCCGCCTGCACGGGGAAAGCGTGCAATTGGCCGCTGAAGACGTGACGTCACGACATCACGTCTTGAGCGGCCAATTGTACTCTTTCCCCGTGCAGGCGGCCATCTTGTCGGGAGGAGCTATCGGAGCCAGATCTTCGCCTTCCTGCTCGTGGCTCATGGCTGCAAAATTGTAAGTTTTGCCGGTGTCCGGGCTGGGGGAAAGTTTTGCCGCTGTCAGTGTCCCCCCTCCTCCCGGAGCAAGGCGGCTTTTCGCGCCCTGCTCCGAGAGGAGGGGGGACACTGACAGTCGTTTCGCCGTTTCTCCGCCGCTGTCTTCTGGCTTCGCCGGTGTCCGGGCTGGGGGAAAGCTTCGTCGCTGTCAGTGTCCCCCTTCCTCCCGGAGCAAGGCAGCTTTTCGCGCCCTGCTCCGAGAGGAGGGGGGACACTGAAAAGTCCTTTCGCCGTTGCTTCTGCGCTGTCGCCGCCGTTGCTTCCTGGTATCTGTCATTTCAAATGACATTTGAAATGACAGATACCAGCGTGGCGTGAAGCCTTAGGCCCGCGCACCCAGGATCCTGTATAGGCGCTCTATCCAGTATCCTGGTTTGCGCGGGACTAAGGCTTTTCGGACGCGGCTTACATTTACATATAATTAGGCTTCAGGATCGCGCGGTAGGTGAGCTGCTCTGTGCGGGCGGTAACTGCGGGTGCCGTAGGCACTAACGCAGCTCTTCCTACCGCACGATACAGGATTGGCCCGACAGAGATTCTACTTTGCTTTTGTCTCATCAGTCCCGTCTTTCAGACATGCCATCGTGCTTTACACAATAGAGTCACTTGTTTCTAGGAAATATTTCTCGCTGCCCATCAAAAGATAGCAATTTCACATCACCTCTCTTCTTGGTTCCTGCTTCCTTTTTTTTTTTTTTCCTGCTTATGGCAGTGTTTCTGTCTGTCTGTTCCTTAGTTCTTCCTTTTGTTGTCAAGTCTTCTGAAGCTTCAGCCTTTTCAAGCATTCAGAGTTTCACATGTGCTGAAAAGAAAGTTGTACCCACTGTTATGCATGGTATGTAATTACCCAGCATCAATTAAATGTTTTTCTGAGAAATAATTTTGATAAACTTTCAGCTGCAAGAGAGTCACAAAATTGCTTCACGCCTATTGCTATTCTCTTACTTGCTACTGGATCTCTCTTCTTTTTGTGGACTGCTAGAAATGACACGCCTTTCTTATTTCTTTTCTCTTTCCTTTGGAATATATACTTATTTACCTATTAATTCTGGCATAGGGACTTTCATTCATATATCAAGTATTTTGGGAATTTAAATTGTATACATGGTTAAACATAAAATTAAATGACATAATTACTTCAGCTTATAGGTCTGCCTTGGTCTATAGTGATTATGATGTCACAAATGCCCTTAGACTGTAGGAACCAATCAGACAGCACTATGGGGTGCATGATGTAATAAGTTATCCTCTTCTCAACCTGTCTGCTCAGAGATGCATAGAGGAACCTCAGGGGAGCCATTTAAAAAAACAACAAAAAAAACCATGAAAAAACCCCCAACTTAAATGTCACATTTCTAGTTGATAAATGGTCTGTAGAATGACTTAACACATATGTGAAGTGTTGCTTGAGTACACATGTGGTAGCCTTTTCTTTAACAAGCAATGTATGATGAGTGGCAAAGTGAGCCCTTGGTGCTTTGGTATAGTTGATGCTTTCTTATAGGCAAACCTACGAGGCCTACGCTAACAGCTGGCAAATACACCCAGAAGCGTGATAGGCTGGAGCTTCTCCTGTACCAGTTGCCTCCCCCGCAGGGTTCTGGCGGCTGGCAGGGATTAGGTGGGTCCCTAGGGTGGTAGAGAGAGCAAGGATCCGAGGGCATACCGGGGTCAGGACAGGCTGCTGACTGGAAAAGCCAGAGGTAGGCTAAGGCCGTGACAGGTGGCAGGCAAGCGAGGTCAGGTCTAAATCCATCTTATCAAATTATGCACTTACATTTTATAATGACGTGTGCATAATAGAATCAAAGAAACATGATAGCAGAAAAAGACCATACGGCCTATCTTGGCTGCATATCAACACCAACTGCTCAGCTGTACAATCCCTACCAGTCCCTCAGAAGATCCTCTGAGTTTATCCCATGTGTTATGACCGTCGGTCGCAGATGGCTGCAACTGCTCTTACTCACTTCATGTGCTGCCGCCCTCTCTTCCTTGGGTGAACTCGCGGCTGTGGCTAGCTGCTTCTGATGCACGTTGCCCTGTCCCGGGACCTCACGTGGCGGCAGGGACGCCGCCGACTGCTATGTCTCCTCCAGGCCTTCCTAGGCGCGCGCTCGCACTACATGGCCCTTCTTTAAGGACGCTAGGGCGGGAACCTCAGGGGCGTCTCCTCCTGATGACATCACTAGCCCTGGACTCTTAAGCACCACCGGGGCCTGGCTCTAATCAACTTGGCAACAAGTTCCCTGTCTCTGGCTATCCACTCCTTGGAGGGCCCTGCTCCTCGGATGCTTGCCTGCCAGCTTCCCTGCTTCTCGGGGTCACTCCTGGAACTACTCTGCTTCGTGGAGACTCAGCATTGGTGAACCCCGCTCTGCGGGCCATTGCCTCTTACTTCAGTGACTGTGCCATGCTTCCCCGCTCCTCGGGGCAGCGTTCTGTGTTCCTCAGTGACTGTGCCGCGCTCCCCGCTCCTCGGGGCAGCCCCTTGAGTACTTCAGCGACTGAGCTGCGCTTCTCCACTCCTTGGAGCAGCGTCCTGTGTACTTCAGTGACTGCGCCACGCTCCCCGCTCTTCAGGGCGGCACCTTGAGTACTTCAGCGACTGAGCTGCGCTTCTCCGCTCCTCAGAGCAGCGTCCTGTGTACTTCAGTGACTGCGCCACGCTCCCCGCTCTTCGGGGCGGCATTCTGTTTCAACATCAGAGACTGTGCGCGCACTTCCCCAGCTCCTTGGGGGTAGTGCTCCGTGCATTGCCAGAGACCCCTGGGGCTTCCCTGCTTCCCGGGAAAGCCTACGTCATTCCTCCGGTGCTGACTCACCTCGTGGCTCCGCCCCTTGGGGTTGTGCCTTCGGCACTCCTCCATACCTTGCCTTGCATTCCCCGCTCCTCAGGGCCTGCTCAGCACTTCACCACTGGGAGTTCCTACTCTGGCATCTGTACCCCACACCTCAATCTCTTGCTCTCTCAATACTCCCTGGGCTGTGTCATCTGCTGCTACAGACCTCGCCTCTCGACGGTGAGGCCCAATGGGGCTCCTCCTCGTGGGCAGTACCAACTCTCACCTCGGGCCAAGGGCCCACTAACTCGCGAATCCTAACGCCGTGCTTTCTTGAATTCAAAGACTGTCCTTGTCTCCACCACCTCCATGGGGAGGCTGTTGCAATCATCTGCCACCTTCTGTGTAAAGAAAATTGTCATTAGATTCCACTTTCATCCCATGTCCTAGAGCCTTATTTTCCATTGAAAGAGGCTCACCTGCTCTTCATGAAAACCATGGAGGCATTTAAATGTCTCTGTCATATCTCCCTGTCTCACTTTTCTTCTAGGTATACATGTTTAGATCTTTAAAAGTCTGTCCCCATATGATTTAGAACAAAGACCGCTGAGTATTTTAGTTACCAGCCTTTGGATCGACTCCAACCAGTTTATAATCTTTTGAAGGTGCGGTCTCCAGAACTGTATACAGTATTCTAAATGAGGTCTCACCAGGGACCTATTCAGGGGCAACATCACCACCCTTTCTCTGCTGACCATTCCTCTCCCTATGCAACCTTTGGCCACCTTAAGATCATCAAATACAGTCACCCCCCAGGTCCTGCTCTTCCTTTGTGCTTAGAAGAATTTTACCCAGTGCTGTATTGATCCCTTAGGATTTTGCAGCCCAAATACATTACCCTGCATTTTTTAGCATTAAATCTTAGCTGCCCGATTGTAGACCATTCCTTAGGCCTCACTAGATCCCTCTCTGTGTTTTCCACACTTTCCTGGCTGTCTACCCTGTTGCAGATTTTGGTATCATCCGCAAAAAGACAAACCTTTCTGATAATCCTTCGTTGCTTGTGAAAAAGTTGAAAAGAATGGGTCCTAGGACCGACCCCTGAGGCACACCACTATAACACCTCTCTCCTCGGAGAAAATCCATTTACCACTACCTTTTGACACCTCCCACTCAGCCAGTTTCTTACCTAATCAGTCACTTTAAGGCCCATACCAAGGGCGCTCAATTTATTATTTATAATATGCCTATGCAGAACTGTGTCAAAGGCCTTACTGAAATCCAATTACACTACATCTAGCATTCTCCCTTGATCAAACTCTCTGGTCACCCAATCAAATAAATTGTTCAGATTCATCCGACAAGATCTACCTCTAGTAAACACATGCTGCCTTGGATCTTGTAATCCTTTGGATTCCAGAAACTGCATGGTCCTCTGTTTTAGCAGCGATTCCATTAAGTTGCTCACTACAGAGGTCAGACTAACCAGCCTGTAGTTCCCAACCTCCTCTTGCTTCCATTTTTGTGAAGAGGAGCTATTCCCGAAGCTAAAGGGGCATTGAAAGGTCAGCGAGCGGAGTCGCCACAACTTTTCTAAGCTTCCTTAACACCCTTGGATGTATTCCATCTGGCTCCATTGCTCTTTCTACTTTAAATTTAGCTAGCTCCTCACAACACACTTTTCTGAAAGTCATTTGAGGTTTACCTCACTTCCAATCCTATTTGTGCTTGTTTTATGTGGTCCTGCTCCTGGACAGTCCCAGGGTGGGGCTAACAGGTTTATTTATTTATTTAGGCGTTTTATATACCATCATTCCAAAAGAAGATCACAACGGTTTACAAAAGCAACATTCACAAAATAGGTCAACACAACATCATCGCATACAATAGTTACACACATAGTTGCTATTTTAAAAGGCACTTACACACACACATTTTCCAACTTATGTATTTTTATACTGGCTCATTATCCGGTGCAAGTGATATTAAATGTGTTTATTGTGGCTGACATGGAGGGAGGTCTCGGTGAACTAAGGGGAGTTCAGGCTGCAAAAGCAGGAGCGCCTTGATGACCTGGAGGACTGAGTGAACTGGTGGACTAATTGGTAAACGGGATAATTTCCTTGAGGCATGCATGTTTTGAAATTGTCTAACTTACACATGTAAATTGGGACTTGAGTAAGTAAGTCCTAGTTTACTTTCATGAGTAAAATATATGCAGGTAATAGGTGGATAAAATAGGAGCATTCAGTCCATTGATGTATGTAGTTTCAATGCATTGCATGTACTTGTGTGTAAGCCTATGTACATGTGTATGTTGTGTGGTAGATTTATTCTGTCTTTTATAAAATGTGCTGAGTGCATGTTAAAAATGGCCTGGCCACGCACATATCTCCCGATACACGCAGAAGTGCCGGGCTTGGTGAAAGGGGCAGGCCGGGGGCAGGGTCTGGGCAAGGTGGGGGCAAACTGGGGAAGCGCGCGCCAGCAGCCGGCCAGTACGCACAACTTACGTCTGCTCCTTGTTGTTGGGGGAGCGCTAGGGAGCACTCCCGATTCCGGGGAGATGTGTGCCCTTGGACCATGACACGACTGCAGAGAGGAGCTCCATGGAAGTGCCGCAGCAGGCAACACGTGTCCAAGCATGGGAGGAGCAGAATGACCACCGCCCTAACCTCTGCCGAACCTGCACGCACTGGCAGAGACCCAGCAACGCAATGCTGGTCTCTGGGGTAGCCCTCCGGCCACTCGATAGCCCTTTCGGATATGCCACTGGGGAGCGGCAGATACAGCAGGATGGACAGAGGTCGAGGACAGGCGATGGTACTGGAACTTGGAACAAGACAGGACCTCGGCCTTGGACTAGGTTGAAGACTTGAACAAGACGAGGAAACTTGGAGGCTCAGACGAGACTAAGTCATGTGGAACTTGGGACTCAGACAAGACGAGGACACTTGAAGACTCAGGCGAGACAAGGACGTGTGAATCTTGGGACCCAGACGAGACAAAGACGCTTGAAGACTCAGATGAGATGAGGATGCTTGGTATTTGGAAGCTCAGACGAGACAAGGACATGAGGTAACTTGGAGCTCAGATGAGATGAGGACATGAGGTGACTTGGAACTCAGACGAGACAAGGACATGATGTGGCTTGGAACTCAGACATGATTAGGACATGAGGTGGCTTGGAACTCAGATGTAAGATGCTCAGATGTAGATGAAGATCAGAGGTGGATTCTAGAGAGTCAGGCGAGGATCCGGATACTCCGATGAGGACTTGGAACTTGGGAAGACTCAGGCGAGGATAAGGACTCAGGATACTCGGAGACTTAGACAGGCACTGCCCCTCAGGGCACCCTATACAGCCAACATGGGCTGGTCATGGACCACCCTGTCCCATGGCATGCCCTACACAACCTGAAGAGGCTGGTCATGGACCACACGGAGAGCGGAACAAGCACAGGACTGAGGCTCAGGACAAAGAAGGAATCCGGGCAGGGCTCGAAGACAGATGCAACCGGAAGAGGGCTCCAGCCACCAAACTCAGACACCGGATAGATACAGATTTACTCCCAGGAAAGTCAGCTGGAGACGAGGACCGGGGTGAGGGACTGACGGTACTTCAGGATCAGGACTCGAGATGTCAGGACTGGAACATAGGACATCGGATAAGAAAGGACACCGGTACCTCAGGACATCTAGGCATCTGGACATCAGGGACCTCTAGGGAGGAGGACCTCAGGGGCGTCTGGAACATGACAGACAAAGACATCGGAAGATAGAGACATCTGGACATCAGGAAATACGGAGACGGGATCCGTCGAGAGACCAGGACATGGAACGAAGATCAAGACAAAGGTTCAGGAACCATGGACGAAGACGAGGAGTACCAACCAGGAACAGAATGCCTTGAAGTGAAGAAGGATCATGGAGGAATCCTGGGACAAAGAGCTGGAACTGAAGATCCAGGAGAGGTCCAACTCCATGACCAACTCCATGACCAACTCCTTGCGAAGGTAAAGACTGAGTGTAGGAAGGCCCTCGTTATAGGTCTGAAGAGGAAACGCCCAAGAACGTCAGCAGGAGGAGCTCAGGACAGCCCACCGCTGGCCCTTTAAGAGCAGAGAGGAGGCGCGGCCGTGTGCCTAGGAAGGGGCAGGACCATGGAGAATGATGTCCTGCAGTGAAGGAGGAAGAAGACCTTGATGTCGGTGGCTCCCTGCCGCGAAGAACGAAGATGATGGCGGCTTCTAGGCCACGTGAAGAGGAGCTCCGGAGCCGCCTCCAGGTCGCAGAAGAGGACCTGGATGATGGTGGCCTCCTGGCCGCAGAAGAGGAGCTTCGAGGTGGCTTCCAGGCTGCTGAAGAGGAAGGCTTCAGCGGCAGCCTAGCTGAAAAGAGATGGCGGAGGTGGTGCCCAGGCCGCGAAGAAGGCAGCGGCGATGGCGGCGACTTCAAGCCGTGAGGAAGGGCCTCGGTGGCGGCCTCTGAGCTGTGAAGAGGAGCGGTGGCCCCAGGCCTGAGGAAGAAGAACATCGGAGGTCTTCTGGCCACGAAGAGGAATGAGGGTGGTGCTTGATGGTGGTCTTCTGCCGCGGGAACTGGCAAAACTGGCGGCGGCCTTCAGGCCGCGAGAAGGCAGGCGTCGGTGGCCTCCAGGCCGCACAGGGACTTCGGCGGTGTCGGGAGGCAGCGGCAGTAGTGGTGGCAGGGACGGCCTCCTGACCGTGCTACAGGCAAAAAGTAAGAGGCTGCTTGTGAGCTAGTCTGACAAGCATAATTGCAACACTTGAAGCACATAAGTATTAAAACAAAAACATTTTAGAGGTGTTAGGGTAGATTTAGGGGTCGGGGAAGAGAGGGGAAAAGGGAGGAAGGTTAGGTAGGGGGATAGGAAAGTTCCCTTCCAGTCCACTCCTTAATTGGACACACGTGCATTTGTTTTAAAATCTACCCCTATAAGCATTAGTGTATATAGCTTTCCAGATGTTGCCCTTTTGCCCCATTTCTGTGCAAGTGTTTAATGCTTTACTTACCTGAGGGGCTTTGCACACCCATCCCCGATGATCCTAGGTTAAAGACCTCAGCAGGTTTGCCGGTCTGTTCTGGAAGATGCTGCAGCCCATCTCTGCTCAGCAGTCTTTGAAACATCCTTCCATGGTCCAGAACCCAGAATTAAACATGGAAGCAGGCATTTTATAAAGCTTGCGCGTACTTCGCCTCTAAAAACACCTGTGCATGTACTTGGAATCATCAAGTTTGCCGATGCTTCCAGCAGTTCACCCAAACCTTCCCCAGTTCACCTAGACCCCCCTCTAGCAATTCACCCTGAACCCTCACCAGCTCAGCCAGACCTGCCACTCGAAAACCTGTAGACCAAAGACAAGTTCAATTTCAATTGTGCAAGGCAATTAGCAAGTGGAAAAGTACATGGACAAGTTCAGTAATGCATGCACTTATGCCGCATAGAAAAAAGAACAACTTGTGCCCATATTTCTTCATCTCGCCCTGGAACACTGCTAAAGTGCCCCTATTTTTCCCCTGTTAATATTTGCATGCAACACTTCAAGTATGCAAAAGTTTATAAAATAGGATATAGGGGATATATATATATATGCTAATTTTATGCATGTAGTCCCCATGTAACTCTTTGAATATTATCTCCATAGGGGGAATACAGCAACTGTAGAAAGAGGACAATGAGACAGCTGCCGTAGAAATTACACTGCAAGAAGACACACCTACTGTGGAAATACGACAACTGAATGGGAATGTAATGGCACTTTTGTAGCAGTCAGAGAAATAACTTTGTGGAGACAGCTGCTGGCTGCAGTGCAAATGCCGAGATACAATCATCCAGTCACTTTGGCTTTAATGTGGCAAAATCTGTCTTGCCTGCAAAATGTAATTGCCGAGAGATTCAAGTATGCTGATTTCTAGTTCAAAATAGGTCTTCGTCAGTGCCATGGATATGGCCGTTTTCATATAACTTAGGTTTCCATAGCTTCCATGCTTTAGGCAAGAGTCCGTTTATTCAGGTTGGTGGCACTCGTAGGTGGAACAGGAGGAGAAATGGTCTTTTGCAGATGGCAGGCAGTTCTTTTTATTTTTATTTTTAACATTTATTGCCTGCTCTTGCATCCATTCTAGGTGAGGCACAAGCTACATTCATAAAAACAACATAACAATTGCAATCTTCCTGCTGCAATTATACCATGACCCACATAACGCCCTTCATAATAAAACTCTCTCAGCCTGCTTTACACTAAATAGTACAGTCAAACATCTCTAAACACCTGAGTGAACGATAACACTTTTAGTTTCTTCCTGAATATCCATGCACAAGCCTTAGATAATCAAGCAAAGTATTTGACAATATTGCCTCTGCAACCACAAGTGTCCATTCCCGAGTTTCACACAGATGCATTACTTGCGTTGATGATACTTCTAATAAATTCTTCACAAGCGATCATAGTGGACACAATGGAATATGAATTCTTAACACAGTACCAATACTGTATCATTAAGCACTAATCACTGTCAAGATCTTAATCAATTTGCGTCAACTAACCAGAAGCCCTTGTAAGGCATACAGCACTAGGGAAATATGATGAAAGAGCCATGCGTCCACCAAAACCCGTGCCACAGCATTTTGTGTCATTTGTAAAGCTTTTAATGTTGATACTAGCAGACCAATATATACAGCATCTCAAGAGTCCAAGCTGGTAATGACCAACGCTTGCAGGATGGTTCGAAAATCCTCTGCTCTCAAAAAAAAAAAAAAATGGGAGGGGATGGAGCTAGGGCCATGAAGGCATGCCACAAACAACTAAACTGGTGGCTCGGTTTGGTAGGCTTGGCTTCAGTTCCCTTGATCCCAGCTTCTGCTCCCTGGGCCAGTTAGTGCTAGGGAATGATACAGAGGCAGGATTCAAAATCCCTGGGGCTCAGCCTATTGGATGGACTGGGGGGGGGGGGTGCGCATGCAGCGAGTTCCAGAAAAAAGCTGCGGTCTGTGACCTCTGGCCATGTGCCGTTTTTATTCATTTATTTATAAATTCTGATTATAAACCACCCCTACAGCAAGGGTTCTGGGCGAATATAAAACATACTGTATAACATAAAATACAATACCACAGTATTATCTTAAATATATAAGAAGAAGACATTAACAAAATACAGCATTAAATCATTAAAAAAAATACATAAAAACACAAAAATAAAAGTAAAATACAGCCTAACCTCCCTTCATATAACTAAAAGCATCTATACACAGTTAAAACCTACCTACCTCAGCTTACATCATTAGGGGCCTTTAAGATAATCTTCAATAGATCAAATGTTTCAAGGTAGAGCATTCCAAAGAGATAAGCCTAAGAATGAGAAAGCTTTTGTCCTGGAATCCCACCAGTCATACCTCATTAATTGAGGGAATGTTCCATAAAATGTCATGTAAAGATCACAAGTTCCTTGTTGGGAAATAATACGGTATAGTTCAATTAACTATGGTGGACAGGAATTATGGTGTGCTTTAAAAATAAATGTCAATATTTTAAGCTGTATGCTATAAGGAAAAAGGTAACCAATAAAAGGATTTCACAGAGACAGAAACATGATCAAATAGTCTCAGATCAAACAGCATTCTCACTGTTGTGTTTTGAATAAATTGGATACCGTGCACTAAGGTATTTTTAATCCAGCATACAGTGAGTTACAATAATCTTCATCATTGTTTCCCAACCCTCTCCTGGAGGCACGCCTAGCCAGTCTGGTTTTCAGGATATCCATAATAAATATGCATGAGAAAGAGTTGTATACATTGGAGACGCAGGGTAAGCAAATCTATCTCATGCATATTCATTACGGCAATCTTGAAAACCAGACTGGTTAGGTGTGCCTCCAGGAAAGGGTTGTGAAACACTGGTCTATATGAATTGTTACTAATGCATGAATCTCCATAGCTAGTTTATCTTTTGTAAGATAAGCATGCAAATTTTGTATCATTTTAAGTTGACAAAACATAATCAAGCTATCTGTGTAATCTGATTTTGAATTGTAAACTTTGAAGTCAATTAATCCAAGAATGTTGACTTTTGTCTTTATAGATAAAGCTGTTTTTTCAACCACTAACCATGGTTCAGTCAGAGACCAGGAAAGTTTAATAACCCACAACACTTCAGAGTTTTATGGGTTAACCTTCTGTAGGGATCCTGTTAGACCCCCTACTTATACTGTTTAGCCTGACTGAACTTTACCCTACTTGTGCTAATTTTAATTCTGGAAAAGAGCCAATTTTAGTTAGGATAAACCTTCCTCCCCCCAAGTGTCTCCTTTTCTCTCTTACCTTTATATATATATATTTTAGGAAGAGAAAGACTTATATTCAGAATTATTTATTATAATTCTTTTATTTGTAACAATATGAAAATTATTACAAGTTAGTTACAATCATTTCTTTTATAAGCTATAAATATTATTAAAAATCACAAAAGCAATATCCCAAATCAGTTCTCTTATTCGTTTAGCCTGGGGAGAAGGTAAGGAGTGCCACTTAATAACATAGTCACATTCCTCAGCAAATATGTTAGCCTTCTCCAAATTTCTCAGGCTTTCTGTACCTCCTTATATACCTGATTTTTGCAATATCGTGTGCGTAATAAATCCTTGCTCCATGACACCAGGATACATATTTTTCCTATGTCTCATTACTCATTTACTCCCACCCTTACATCCCTCTTGATTATATTTTTATCATATATTTTCCAATTTCCCCTTTTTCCCTTTGTGCAGGGATGCAAAAGTTCACAGTAAACTATAAATGCCATCATGTGTTTGCGTGCATATATTTTATTTCCCCAGTCCCTTACATCAATTATGTCAGCATCTGCCTCCCCTTTTGGTATTCCCACCTCTGTCTTGTCAAAAATAAATCATCAGTTGGGGGTCTGCACCGGGGTCCTCCGCATAGCTAAGTTCCTGCCTTTTGCTACACAAAGAGAACAATGAGTATTGCTTGTCACTTCTGTTTTTCCTTGCTACCCACAAGTTTCCTTTGCTCATACGTCTCAAAATAGTGTCTGCAGAAAAAGTTACCAGGGTGAGAGCAGAGCAAGGGTAGAAAGTTAGCAAGGGTAAAAAGTTAACTCTGTCCAAAGTTCAGGGTCTCCAGGTGTATGTAGATATTCACCTTCACAATACTTGGACAGGAATATACCATTTTGATATGTGGGGAAGACAGGTTGGTGTTTACTAGGTTTGCATACCCCCCCCCCCTCCCCCATGGCAGCTAGCAATGGTAGTGTCCCCAGTGTTTTTCCAGAGAGTTCACCATTGTGCTCTTGTGGATCCTTTTTGCTTTCAAGGAGGCAATATGTCTTAAGCTGTGCTCTAATTTTCTAAGTCTTAAATTTAAGCTCAATGGCCAGAATTTTGTTGTGGATGAGAGTTTCTTTCCACCTTCTCATGCCACTTTTAATATCCTTGAGTTTGGACTTCCAAATCCTATTGGACTCAACTAAGCTATTTTGAGTTTTCTCTTCTAACAAATGGAAGAGGTCCCTTTCTTGAAGGGGGAGCCTGAGATCACCAGCATCCAGACATCCTGAGAGGAAGAGGAAGGAGGAAGAAAAGATGGACCGCATCAATGGCCCATGAATATCTACTAAAGGTAGGGAGAAAGGGAAGAAAAAGGTATCACCCTTGATACTTCAAGAGGAGGTAGGATATACAAGACTAAACAATTCAAAAGTATATTTAGATACTTCAACTATCATGGGAGGGAAGCATCCAAACTTGCCCTGTATTACAAACGGAGGGAAGATATCATGTCTCTGAAGGAACTAGATAATTTTAGAGAAACATCTGAAATTAAGAAAGAATTTAAGAAGTCACAAACTTACCAAAAGCATTTTGTATCATCTTAAAAGTGAAGTATTCAGCTGTAAAGACTTTTGAAATTCATCACTGCACTTTCTTATTGCACCTTACAGTGTGGCCAGCAGACAATTTATCTGAATAAATTGTCACACATATTTAGTGGAGCACTGCCAATTAGGTGCTCTGCTGTATATAACAAGATAAAGTCCTAGTTAGCCGATAAACCTATCGAGCTAACTAGGACTGCTCTCCAGCATGACCAGAGATAGCTGGATAAGTTGTCTGGCCAACTCTGGCCTGAATATCACTCTAGCCCAGAACACCTCTAACTTGTCTGGCTAACTTTTATCTAGCTAAACAGTTGGCCAGATAAGCCAAAGCTGGTCAGAGCGGCAGGAAATTTAAAACCTGCAGTTTGTCAGACTAAGGCCAAAACTTATGCAATTTTGAAATTTTTTTTGAATTATTTAACGACACCTACAATGTGGAACACTTCATGTGAAATGAATTTGTTGCTCTATATTAAAATTATAATAATGGAATTGGAGGAAAGTTTCATATAAACAAGTAGGTGTCTCCGCACCACTGCTTTGTGGTATTATAATCATTAACTGTCCTCCTCCTCCTTTGGTTTTTTGTTGTGTTTATGTGAAAAGTTTTTCACCTCTGTGAATTTAAAAAATCTTCCGTGTAGGTGTCGTTAAATAATTCAAAAAAAATTTCAAAATTGCATAAACATCTACAAAAATATTATATTCCAGCGATTGAGTTTTATCTCATGATTGTTGATTATAGTTTTAATCGCTGAAGCAGTGGTGTATTTCATTGATAATTTTAAGGCCAGACAAACCATCTAAACTTTGACCCCAAAAATCTCTGGGATGGAGGAGAGGTTTCTGGTTGTTTCGACATTGGACTGTGGTTCAGAAGACAGATCTAGGACATGAGCTCAAATTTCCTTCTGCCACTGACTTCCTGTGTGACTCTTATCTCCCTGTGCCACCAGGACCCAGTAGAAAAAAAGGCTTCTTACACGCTATGGGGCAGATTTTAAAAGCCTATGCATGTAAATCCAGGTGGGGTTACGCGTGCCAGGCCTATTTTCAAAAGGCCCGGGACGCTTGTAAGTCCCGGGGCTTGAAAAAATGGGCAGGGTGGGGGAGGTCCGTGGCAGAGCGGGGTGGGATCAGAGGCCTCTCCACAGCCGCTAGTCCTGGGGATCGCGCACCGGCACTCGGCCGGTACGCGTAAGTTACGCCTGCTTCTGGCAGGCGTAACTTCTAGGATAAAGGTGCGGGGGTATTTTTTTTTGGGCTGGGGGGGGACAGGTAGGGGAAGGTGGGGGGGCCGGAAGGAACGGGGAAAGCCATCGGGGCTCCCCTAGGGCTTGGCGCACGCAAGGTGCGCTAGTGTGCACCCCCTTGCGTGCGCTGATGCTGGATTTTATAACATGCTCGCAGCTGCGCGCGCATGTTATAAAATCAGGCGTACATTTGTGCACGCCGGGTAGCGCGCACAAATGTAGGCTGCGCGCGTAGGTTTTGAAATCTGCCCCTATGATTTTCCTGGTCAACAAATTATTTTTTTTCAGCCGTATAATACAAACAGATGAATATACCCACTACCACAACTCTGGAACTGTGCACAACTGAATCCTATTTGAATATCAAAAGACACTTATGGTAATAACATGTCAAAAGTTATAAGTACTGTGGAAATAACATGAAAAGAATGCAGAGATTTTGAAACAGCATCAGGGCTCAAGTCACAATAGAAGCAGGAGAAGGGCGAAGCAACTCTGGATGTCAGCATTGTAAGGGACAGAGGAATGCCCTAATCAGATTCTACAAAATACTTTTAAGAACACAAAAGCGTAAATCTAGCAGTAGTTGTAGGAGGCAATAAGACAGAACAGAGCTGACACAGAAATAAATGGGAAAGGCTTCTGTGCTTCAGGCTAGGAATAATTACAAAGAGAGAGATCAAGAGGAACTATTAAAGATAGAAGGCGCTGAGAGCCCTTCAAGCAACCCTCTCCCGGCATGGATGAGATAAGTTTACGCTCTCCCAATTATAAGAAAATGATGTTTGACAAATGTTGGGATCTCTGGCTTTTGAAAGTCTGTGTGCTGGGCTGTGCTTTGGAGGATGTCCATGGACGCCTTTGGAAGCAAACACCCTCTCATGGACGTGGAGGCATCCCGCTCCCTTGTTTAGCTTGGCACTCCGGGTTACCCTCTTGGTGGAAAGGCAAATAATAATCCAGACTGACTCTGCCAATGCAAACGCATCGCTCACCGCAGTTCTAACCACTGGATAAGCGATGCAATATTTTGTGGTTTTCAAAGTAAGTCGCTTGCAGACTGTTGACTGCTCATCAACCGGTGCAGGATAATTAAGCCCTAAGCTTTGTAAGAACTGATTTGTGCATCTATTTTCTTTGCCTCACTACCATAATGCAAGAAGAGCAGCATGCAAGATTGAATTAAGGTTATCCTGTAGCATTCCAAGGCATAAACTGAAATAAAACTGCTTAAGCAAAATGTCACAGGCTGAGACAATATTTACTGCTTGTCCTATCTACTCCCTGTCATTACTCATACTAAAATAAGTCAAGGAAAATATTGTCACATGCTAAAAATAGTGTTCTAAGAAAGACTGAATCCATTTATTATTAACGATAGATCAGAAGAAAACAGCCAATCAGATGCCTTCCTCACCTCCTACATGCTCTTATTTTGCTGAGAATATCTCGCATATCAGGACATGAGTAATGGATACATCAGTTTGTCCTGTACTTTTCAAAGTAATTTCTATTTTTTTTTTTTACTCATTCATCTATATACTAATAGCAAACTGAGGTTTATGTGTGGATGCCATTGTAGGACCTTGACCATTGTAGAGACATGATTGAGGTGTCAACTTAAAGCAAGGAACACATTTTTTGTCAAAAATTGCAGTTTTGCCAAAATGTCACACAAACTTAAAGAATGAAGATAAATATAAATATATATATATATATATATATATATATACAGTTTTTCTTCCTTTGTTTGTGTGACATTTTGGTAAAGCTACCAAGTAATGTGTGTTCCTTGCTTTACTTTGACACCTCAGTCATGTCTTTACAATGGCCAAGGTCCTACAAATACAAATATAAATGTTTATTTTGTGTAACTTTTGTGTCCTATGTCTTTTCTGAATGGTTTAAGAACATAAGAACATAAGAAATTGCCATGCTGGGTCAGACCAAGGGTCCATCAAGCCCAGCATCCTGTTCCCAACAGAGGCCAAACCAGGCCACAAGAACCTGGCAATTACCCAAACACTAAGAAGATCCCATGCTACTGATGCAATTAATAGCAGTGGCTATTCCCTAAGTAAACTTGATTAATAGCCATTAATGGACTTCTCCTCCAAGAACTTATCCAAACCTTTTTTGAACCCAGCTACACTAACTGCACTAACCACATCCTCTGGCAACAAATTCCAGAGCTTTATTGTGCTTTGAGTGATATGTTAGCATGTGATATGTTAGCATGTGCGTTTAGTGATATGTTAGCATGATTTATATATATTAGTAGGCATATGGGTACATGTGTACTATCTAGGTACAGGTAGTGAAGGTGGGTGAGACAGCATGTGATTTTGAGGCATGCATGATAGGGAGCAACCTTGTCTTATGGTGTGGCACTCGTGAGTGTGTTGGCATTCATGTGTAGCAGGAAGGGTCTGGCAACCCACTTTCAAAAAGATGAGTGCTGTGCTCTTCCAGCTTGTGTGTTTGCATGGAAGTCACACAGCTAGCTCCAGCCTGGGAAATGCAGTGAAACTCTGTGGAAGAAATGTTTGGAAATAGCACCAAAGGAATAATTTTTATGGCTAGAAAGCAAGAACCAAGCAGAGATAAAGATATGTGTTCTTAGAGGTAGATTTTCAAAGGCTTGCACGTGGCAAAATCGGGAGATACGCGAATGACTCGGACGCATGCGGGCCACTCGGATTTTAAGAGGCCTGTGGCCAGGCACGTATCTCCCAGTACGCGGATAAAAAATGTTTTACAAAAAAGGGGTGGGGCATGGGCATAGTTTAATAGTGATATCGGTCTATAGGAGACAGGCAATGAGGGTTTCTTACCAGGCATAGCTATAACTGTAATGAATGCTTTCATAGCACTGTCTAGGAAGGAATCTGAAGTCAAAGAGGACTCAAAATGTTGCCCCAATGGTATTGCCACTTGCTGTAATAGGATTTTATAGTCATCTGCAATAAGTCCACCTGGACCTGGGGCTTTGTATCTTTTACTAGATTTTATACCTTCTATAATTTCCTAGAGTGGCAATGGTCTATTTAATCTATTCATTTGTTCTATGGCTTGAGATACAGTTAGTCCCTTAAAAAAATTCTTCCTTTTTATGCCCTCCATCTGTATCCTTCAATTTTTTATAAAAAAAAATCAAAACAATTTGTATTAGGAATTCGCCTCCTAAGCAGCCTTATCCTTCCTTCTTGTAGAGGCTCTCAGTGAGCCTCATCACTAGTCTTGCCCTTGCCATGCCCCAGCCATTTGTAACTCTGCCTTGCCAGAAGCTCCTTGTCTTCTCATGGTGTCACTTCTGGCTCCATGACCTGACCTTTGTTCTGCCTTGCCTTGTGGCCCTCGGGTCTTCCTCCTTGCCTTGCCTTGTGGCCTATGGGCTTTCTGCCTTGCCTTGCCTTGAGGCCCTCAGACCTATCTTGCCTTGTTCCCTGTCTTGAGGCCTTTGGCCTATTCTCTCTTGTATCCTGCCTTGGGTGTATTCTATCTGTTCCAAGCCTTTCTACCTTCGCGCTGCAGTGTTCTTTGTTTAGTGTTTCTCTTGTCTGCCTTGTCTAAGTCCTGCCCTAGTCTGCCTTTTTGGTCTTGTCCTGTCTGATTTCAGTATCCTGTCCAGTCCTGCCTGAACCAGAGTCTTGTCCTTGCCTTGTCTCACCCTTGTCTTGTCTAGTTCCAAGTCCTGCTTAGTATCCAGCCTTGCCATGTCCTGCCTGCCAAGCTTGCCTGCCATGTCCAAGGCTTGCCTCCAGCCTTCCTTGTCCAAGTCTTGTCTCCAGCCTGCCATGTCCACGCCTTGCCTGTACAGCCTTGCCATGCCTAATCATGTTCCTACCTCTGTGGACTCGCCACTATGATGTACTGCCATTGCAGAGACCAACTGGCCCCCAGAACCCTAGGGCGTAACCTGCGGGGGAGGGGGTTGGCTAGGTGGAAGACCGACCCTTGTCTGGTCCCAAGTTCTGCCTTGCGGTTCCTTGCGGCTCCCAAGGTGGGTTTCCCGGACTTCGGGGCCTGTAACAATTTGACAGATGTTCCTGCTTGAAGTACATTTTATCTCCTTCTCATCAGTTAGTAGTTCAGTATAAGCTTTCTTCCTCCATACTCAGACTAAATTTGCCATAAGCTTACTCGCTTTGTTACCAAAGTGAAATAATTTATGAGAAGAGAACAATAACATTTTTTGAGCCCACTGGTACACCAATTATTAAGAACACAGAGCACAGCCCTATTCTCATCTTTATTTTCTGTATTTGCCTTATGCGGCAACTTCTGTTTTGTTTTTTCAATTATTCTCTAGAAATAAAATATTCTTATTTAATTCTTTATTTTTCCTAATAACATAAGATGTTATCTCACTAGGCATGACTGCTTTACTTGTTTCCAGAAAATTACTGATATATCTTTATGTTTTCTTGTTATTTTTTAAGTCTAACTATTTGGATTGAAGATATTGTTCAAATTCCCTACCTTCAGATAGAAAGCAAGGACATTTCCAAAATTTAGTCCCCATCTCAATGCCCAAATTAGGGAATGACCTGAAATCTCAGCAGGTCCAGTTTGTGCCTTTACAACTCTACAAAACAAACTGAGGTCAAGATGTAATATATTCTAGATTCCAATGTTAAATAACAACTGTATTCCCACAATTCAATAACATTTCATTAGACGCATGATTTTGACCATCATAATAGGCATCATCGTATAGTACTAATTGATTTTATTACTCTGCCTTATATATAATCATAGGTCAGTCCAAACTATTTTTTTTTAATGTTTTTGTTGCAAAACGTGACAACCTCCACCTTTATAATAAAATATCAATATTGATGATTAGTCATTCATTGATGTAGTATCTTTTTAAACTTGACTTATCTTAACATAGTTGAATACATTCTTCGCCCATAAGTTTGCAGGTAACGGTACCAATGCCTGACACGAGGCTGTGTTTTGGACAGCGAAGTCCTTTGTCAAGAGTTTACTTCTGCGTCAAAGAACAACACATAACACTTTTTTTTTTTAATGTAAAGTTTTATTAACTGAATAAACAATACAATATGACATAAACAAATACAAGTGTCAGTAGGTAAAACATAACACTTTTAATTACTCAAACTCATGTATTTCATTACTCAGAGAACTACGGTCCTACTTACAATTAGGGCAGCATGGTGGTTCTTGGCATTTCTTGGCATTTTTCAGAACATTTCTCTTCCGGTCTATCCCGGAACTAAGTTATATCTACCAAGAATTACTGATGTCACTAGACACCTGCCTCTGCCGGAGTTTCCCGGATCTGGGTTGTATCCAAAAAAGGTTACTTGTATCACTGAACACATGACTCTACAGACTCTCCTCTTAATACAAGGAATTCCGGTCTATTGCGCTATTTAAACCTGCAGGTGCTACTGTATTCATGCAGAAGATCCATTGTTGTTCCCTCACAATTAAGACTGCAGTAGGGTCTCCACCTCTGGGATTTTTAGGGAAGAGTTCCATGATGCACCACTGTAATTGTTGAAAAGTATGCTTTTTTTCTATACAATGCACTACCATTGGTGCTAAAATTTTTCCGGTCGATATGCAGCTACGATGTTCCGTCAATTGTACCCGAATGGAACGTTTAGTGCGACCTATGTAATAAAGATTACATGGCCAAACTATTAAGTAGACTACCTGTGTAGACAAACAATCTATGTATTGGCAGGCCACATATATTTTCCCTTGACCATCCACCCATTGAGATCCAATGATGGCTTGGCTGCAGAACGAGTAATGCTGGCACGGCCAGTGTCCTGGTGGTTGTGTGTAACACTTCTATCCGATATTGGTATAAGAAACAAATGTGTCACTGCATCACCTATATTCTTCCCCCGACAATAGGTGACTATGGGTGTATTTTCAAAAACTTTATGTGTCTTCAAAATTTGCCAGTGATGATGAATAAGTAACGCTATTGTGCCTGCTTTGTCAGAGTAAGGTAAGGTACACACAATTGGAATGTTTTATCCAGCAAAAGCCATTGTCTTTCGGCGTGGTATGCACGTTTATATGTCCTCTTGATATGTTTATAAGAATAGCCCCGAAGTAATAGTCGCCGTTGAAGTTGCTCGGCTTGAGAAATAACATCATTTGAGCTCGAGATACATAGTAACATAGTAATGACGGCAGAAGAGGACCAAATGGTCCATCCAGTCTGCCCAGTAACCTTCCTATGGTAGTATTTGCCATGCTATGGAGGTTACGCCCATCCTGAAGAGGATGTTGGGGAGGTACCCATACCGGAGAAGGTTTTCATGAGTAATGATTCAGATGGACAGAACCAAACTATGGTGAACCTAGAAGATGTGGTAGGCCTGATTGACAAACTGAAGAGTAGTAAATCACCTGGACCGGATGGTATAAACCCCAGAATTCTGAAGGAACTAAAAAATGAAATTTTAGACCTATTAGTAAAAATTTGTAACCTATCATTAAAATCATCAATTGTACCTGAAAAACTGGAGAGTGACTAATGTAACCCCAATATTTAAAAAGGGCTCCAGGGGCGATCCAAGAAACTACAGACCAGTTAGCCTGACTTCAGTGCCAGAACAAATAATGGAAAGTGTTCTAAATATCAAAATCACAGAATATATAGAAAGACATTGTTTAATGGAACAAAGTCAGCATGGCTTTACCCAAGGCAAGTCTTGCCTCACAAATCCGCTTCACTTTTTTGAAGGAGTTAATAAACATGTAGATAAAGGTGAACCGGTAGATGTAGTGTATTTGGATTTTCAGAAGGTGTTTGACAAAGTTCCTCATGAGAGGCTTCTAGGAAAAGTAAAAAGTCATTGGATAGGTGGTGATGTCCTTTCGTGGATTACAAACTGGCTAAAAGACAGGAAACAGAGAGTAGGATTAAATGGACATTTTCTCAGTGGAAGGGAGTGGGCAGTGGAGTGCCTCAGGGATCTGAATTGGGGACCCTTACTTTTCAATATATTTATAAATGATCTGGAAAGAAATATGAGTGAGGTAATCAAATTTGCAGATGACACAAAATTGTTCAGAATACGTAAATCACAAGCAGATTGTGATAAATTGCAGGAAGACCTTGTGAGACTGGAAAATTGGGCATCCAAATGGCAGATGAAATTTAATGTGGATAAGTGCAAGGTGATGCATATAGGAAAAAAAAACCCCATGCTATAGTTACACAATGTTAGGTTCCATATTAGGAGCTACCACCCAAGAAAGAGATCTAGGCGTCATAGTGCATAACACATTGAAATCATTGGTTCAGTGTGCTGCGGCAGTCAAAAAAGCAAACAGAATGTTGGGAATTATTAGAAAGGGAATGGTAAATAAAACGGAAAATGTCATAATGCTTCTGTATCGCTCAATGGTGTGACCGCACCTTGAATAGTGTGTACAATTCTGGTCGCTGCATTTCAAAAAAGATATAGTTGCGATGGGGAAGGCACAGAGAAGGGCGACCAAAACGATAGAGGGAATGGAACAGCTCCCCTATGAGGAAAGACTAGAGGTTAGGACTTTTCAGCTTGGAGAAGAGATGGCTGAGGGGGGATATGATAGAGGTGTTTAGAATCATGAGAGGTCTAGAACAGGTAAATGTGAATCGGTTATTTACTCTTTCGGATAATAGACAGACTAGGGGACACTCCATGAAGTTAGCATGCCATGTGGCACATTTAAAACTAATCGGAGAAAGTTCTTTTTCACTCAACGCGCAATTAAACTCTGGAATTTGTTACCAGAGGATGTGGCTTGTGCAGTTAGTGTAACTGTGTTTAAAAAAGGATTGGATAAGTTCTTGGAGGAGAAGTCTATTACCTGCTATTAATTAAGTTGACTTAGAAAATAGCCACTGCTATTACTAGCAACAGTAACATGGAACAGACTTAGTTTTTGGGTACTTGCCAGGTTCTTGTGGCCTGGATTGGCCACTGTTGGAAACAGGATGCTGGGCTTGATGGACCCTTGGTCTGACCCAGTATGGCATGTTCTTATGTTCTTCTTAAGGGTAGCAATTGCCATTCTGTGCAGTTATCCCTAAGACGTATGATAACCCATAAACAAATTTACTGCTAGCAACATTCTTACTGGGTGATGAGCCTTCTTGAAAATTCAGACAGTGCTGCTTGACATGCTTTTGAACTTGGCCATAGAAAAAGGTAAACAGTGAAGTGCCTCAGGGATCTGTACTTGGACTGGTGCTTTTTAATATATTTATAAATGATCTGGAAAGGGGTATGATGAGTGAAGTGATCAAATCTGCAGATGACACAAAATTATTCAGATTAGTTAATTCACAAGTGGATTGTTATAAATTGCAGGAGGACCTTGTGAGATTGTAAGATTGGGCTTCCACATCACAGATGAAATATAATGTGGACAAGTGCAATGTGATAAATGTAGGGGGAAAAATAACCCATGCTGTAGTTACACCATATTAGGTTCCATATTAGGAGTTACCACCTAGGATAGAGATCTAGGCATCATAGTGGATAATACATTTAAATCGTCGACTCAGTGTGCTGTGGCGGTCAAAAAAGCATACAGAATTTTAGGACTTATTAGCAAAGGAATGGCAAATAAATCGGTGGATGTCATAATGCTTCTGTATCCTTAATGCTCCATGATGAGACCGCACCTTGAATACTGTGTACAGTTCTGGTTGCACTGAAGATAGTACAGAGAAGGGCGACCAAAAAGATAAAGGGCATGGAATGGCTCTCCTATGAGGAAAGACTAAAGAGGTTAGGGCTGTTCAACTTGGAGAAGAGATGGCTGAGGGGGGATATGACAGAGGTCTACAAAATCATGAAATGACTTGAACAGGTAAATGTGAATCGGTTATTTACTCTTTCAAATAATAAAAAGACAAGGGAGCACTCCAAACAAATCTGAGAAAATTCTTTTATACACAACGCACAGTTAAGCTCTGGAATTCAGTGCCAGAGGATGTGATTAGGGCAGTTAGTGTAGCTGGATTTAAAAAAGGTTTTAAATTCCTGGAGGCGAAGTCCATAAACTGCTATTAATCAATAGGGAATAGCCACTGATTGTTGCCGGCATTAGTAGCATGGGCTCTGTTTAATGTTTGGGTACTTGCCAGGTTCTTGTGACTTGGATTGGGCAGTTTTGGAAATGGACACTGGGCTTGATGTGCTTTTTCCCTTATTTCTGCGTATCAGTACCCCAGACTGAAAAGTCAGAGCCCTCGTTGATTGCCATCATTTTCCTCTGGGTGGAGTATTCTCCTATGATCAATCAACTGTAATAATTTATATAGATATGAAATCCCCTGATTATCTCCTAATCTGGGCAACCTAGTACCATGGAAGATCTATCACAGCTAGGGTCACTTACATAGTTGAAATCTCCAGCCATCACTAAGGGACCTCTCATATGTGCTAATAGCTAATTAAGGGGTGGATTTATCAAAATGCGGTAAGTACTGCATGTGATAGCAAAAGGGGTGTGGTTTATGCTAATATAGCATTTATTGCAATTTGTGCAAATTACCTATGTGAAGAGCTAAGTTAGTGCAAATTGTGATACCATTTTCAGATTCTGTGATAAGTGCCAGACCTGTTGTATTTCCTTCAACCACCAGGGGACCATTGTTAATGGTCCTAGATATATATATATATGAGTGAGAGAGAGAGAGAGAGAGAACTAGGCCAAAATATCATGGCCCAATGGCCCATAGGTAGGTATTTGTATCCCTATGGTAGGCCCACCTAGTAACTCGAGGTAGGGTTTAGGTAAGAGTGTAGGGGGTTAGGGGCCACTTTGACATTCTACGTGACACCTACGAACAGAACAGTGGTCTCTTGTGAAGATTTGCTGGCCTTCGGAGTGAGGAAACTCACTCCAAGATGAGATTTGGGCAATGTTCTCTCAACCTAGCTTGATGGACTCTCTACCTGGGTAACATCAAGCTAGGTTGAGAGAACATTGCCCAAATCTCATCTTGGAGTGAGTTTCCTCACTCCGAAGGCCAGCAGATCTTCATAAGAGACCACTGTTCTGTTCGTAGGTGTCACGTAGAATGTCAAAGTGGCCCCTAACCCCCTACACTCTTACCTAAACCCCACCTTGAGTTACTAGGTGGGCCTACCATAGGGATACAAATACCTACCCATGGGCCATGACATTATGGCCTGGTGCTCTCTCACACTCTCTCTCTCTCTCTCTCTCTCTCTCTCTCTCTCTCTCTCTCTCTCTCTCTCATGTCACCTTACCACACAGTCACAGCAGCTATCACACAGCAATAGCTCTTCACAGACAGGCTAACCCAGCCCCTAACTCCTCCTATTTTCTGAATTTGCATCGCACCATACGATATGGTGCGATGGCATGCGTTAAACACATTTTCGCATGCGTTAACGGGGCTTTTTGCATGCAATAAGCCCTTAATGCATGTGAAAATGCCTTATCGCATTTTGATAAATGACCCCCTAAGTATGTACTAGATTTGTAAAGAAAGAGTGAGTGTAATCATTGGGTGCATAAGACATTACACAAAGTAATTTCCTTACCACTTTACCCAAAATATTAGAAATCTCCCATCAAGATCTTTTAACTCACTAAACCCAAAATGTATTTATTTATGAATCAGTATAGCTTACTCCAGCTTTCTGATTCTTGGCAAGAGAATAACATTTACCTACACATTCTCTAGTAAGTTTCAGATTTTCAACGTCTGTTAAGTGTGTTCCCATTTGTGCTTTATGCCTACACACGGACTGAAGTATTTTTTCCTTCTTTTTATCGAGGAACCTAATCCTGTAATATTACAAGACACATTATCAAATAGAATTGGTAACGCTCAAAACATATAAATCCTGTGTATTCCAAGGTAAGTAATCTATTAAACAAATCACCACTGGCAGCCACCCAGCCTTGACAGCCTTTTAATTGAAAAAACAGTTTTGTAAAATAGCATCACTGTCAAATACAAAAGCCATATACACACAGCATAATACCCCACTCTTCTCTAACCCTCTGCCCTTCCCCAAATATAACGACACAATAAGATAACCTCTACCAAAATAGTATACTAATAAAGAAACTGGCCTATACATTGGCAAAATACCACTCATTGGCATGTTCAGGTGTTCTCCCCTCGCCCCTCCCCCCCCCCAGAAGCCTTCTATCAATACTGAAAAATAGATGCAAAATGCCTCATCTATAAAACATTTCTTCAAAACCTGTTAGTAAGAGTCTGCTACTAAGCCGTATCAGACCAAAATAGAAAGTGTTGTGTTACTGCTCGCGAGCGGCCTCACTCACCTCCCTGCACCGCCTGGGTGTCACCGCCTCTCCATGGCTAGAATCACCGCCGACGCTGTCTGTTCCATGCAGTGTGGCCCTGAAATGCCGCCAGCAATCCCTGATGCAGAGTGCTGTCTTCCCAGGCGTGTGTGCCTCTGTCTGGAATTTAAGGGGCCCGCGACAGGAAAAGCCCCATGGCCTTTTCTGATGACGTCACTGCTTCAGGCCACTTCTCCTGTTGCTCCAGGCCTTCGCAAGGTTACCAGTCCTTTAAGGTCTCCTGTTTCCAAGTCTTCAGTTCCTGTTCCTGGTTTGTGGTCCTGTCCGAGTCTTTATTTATTTTTATTTTATTTAACATTTTTTATATACCGATAGTTGTTGGGAACATCACAACGGTTTACAGAGCCTTCAGAGTCCTGCCCAAGTATTTGCCACTGGTTCAGATCTTCAGAGTCTCTTCCATAGTTCCTGAGTCTTAGTTCTTGAGTCTGAGTTCTGAGTTCCAAGACCAAGTTCCTGAGTCCGAGTTCCGTGTTACTAAGTCTGAGTTCCGAGTTCCTGAATCCTGTCCCTGGTCTCCGGAGTTCTTCTTCCAGCCATCTGCCTGTTTCAAGTAAAGAGCCCTCATCTTGTTCTAAGCCTTCATCTTGTTCCCAGTCTTTAGAGCCTTCAGCCTTGTCTTGTCTTCAGTGCCCTGAGTCCTCAGCCTTGGCTGGTCCTACGTTCAAGCTACTCCTAAGCAATTAGTCCAAAAGTGCTTACGGAGTGGCCGGAGGGCTACCCCAGAGATCAGCAGGGGTTGCTGGTTCTCATCAGAGATGTCCTAGTTCCGGGTTCATCTGTTCCTGTTCCAAGACTCAAGTGTTCCTGGAATGTATTTATTTATTTTAAAGTTTTTATATACCGCTAATAAGATTAAAATAATCCATCTAGGCAGATTACAGTAGCACATACATAATAATTGAGATTATATATAAAAGACATCAGGACAGGTTTAAAAATGTAAATTAAAAAGTACATAAAGTAGGGTCATATAAAATAGACAACTACATAAAACCATGATTAAAATTAAAATTCATTAAGATAAGGATTAGAAGAGAGGGTAGGCATTTGGGAATTAGTTATCTGGTGTTACAGGCAATTGTACAGAAGAGATTTTAAGGCCTTTTTGAATTCTTTGGTTTTAGATATTAGGCGAATGTCTTCAGGCAAAGAGTTCCAGAGGGTTGGGCTGGCAACTGAAAAAGCTTGTTTGCGAGTCAGGTCAAGCCTTGCTGTTTTTATTGTTGGGATCTCAAGAATACATTTGTCCATTGAGCGTAGTTGACGTGTTGGTTTATAAAGCCTTAACATTGTGCAGAGCCAAATTGATGAGAGATTGTAAAGTAAGTTGTGGATTATGGTAAGAATTTTGTATTTGATATGATATGGAACTGGCAACCAATGGAGATGCTGGAGTGCTCGGGTGATGTGATCCTTGCGGGATAGGTTATATAATAGGCGTGCAGTAGAATTTTGAATGAGCTGAAGTAGACGAATTGTTGAAGCTGGTAAACCTAAATAGTGCGAGTTACAGTAGTCGAGGCTGGATAAAATCAGTGCTTGAACCACCGACCAAAAGTCTGATGTAAACAAAAGAAGTTTAAGCTTCTTTAGCATTCGCAGTTTAAAAAAGGATTTTTTTAATTATTGCAATTATATTGTCGGACATGGATTTAAGGGGACCATGGTGGGAAAAGCCCCGCAGCCCCTCCTGATGACATCACTGCTTCAGGCCTTTAAAAAGCCGAGATTGAAAAAAAGATTCAAACAAACGCTAAAGTTAATTCTGCCATTATAAAGGAACAGTTAACATCTTCGAGACATCTAGAATCATTAGAAAATGGACTGAGAAAGTTAAATGTGAGAATTTTAAATTTCCAAAAATACCAGAAGCACCTTGCACATCAGGTAATCCACAAAGTCACAAGTGCAAGTAAAGACATCAAGTCCCATTCACGTAAAGTAATAATTTATTAACCACGAATAGAATTTATATCATAATTTAAATCGGCAACTCCATATCAGTAGTAACAAGCATGTAGTTTTCTATGTCCCCCGACACGGTCCCGTGTTTCGCGGAGGCTGCATCGGGAGGGACCCAAGGAAATCATTCATATCTGGAAAGTGATATAATATAGTATAAGAAACGGAACACATACTGCCAAACAGGTAATATCTTTAAAGTACACATACCCATTCCATTCTTCTCAGGAGCGCGCTCACCCTGTAGTCTGACAGCCATTTAAAAGGGCAGAAAAGGCGCGGAAAACGAACTCTCGCGAGATATAACAATCAGCAGGCACCTGTCAATAGAGACTACCAAGGTGTTTAATAGAATAGGTGCCATTCAATATCTTTATTGAGGCCAGAAGGGGCTACTGTATTTAGGGTATGGATCCATCGCTGCTCCCTCCGACCCAACGCACCGGAGAAATCTCCTCCCCTTAAAGGCGGCGAGACTACCTCCAATACGGAGTAAGAGAGAGAGTCGATGGAATGTTCTGCTTGGAGCCAGTGAGACACCAGAGGTTCATCAATCCTGGAGGATCTTATATTCGAACAGTGTTCAATCACCCGTGTCTTTATCATTCGGGATGTTTTCCCCACGTATAGCAATGAACAGGGGCAACTTATCACATAGATCACTCCTTTTGTGCAGCAATTGGATTGAGAATATAGTTTGAACACACGTCCTGTCACCGGGTGTATAAAAGAGCTAGCCCGTTGTGTATGCCTGCACATAGTGCAGTGACCGCACGGAGAATGTTGTCCGTTTGTTTTATCCAAAAATTGTGTCCCTGATGCTGTATGCACTAAACGGTCTCTAAGATTCGTCGCGCGTTTAAAAGTGAATCTCGGCGGACCCTGCATTATAGTGTTCAGAGACAAGGATGACCAATGTCGTCTGACCATCTTCGCTATGGCCCTGCCAACAGTGGAGAAAGGGAGAATACAGTTGTGGGTGACCTCATCTGATGGGGGAGGAGATGTGAATAACCATTCTCTTTGTGCATATAGGGCACGCTTAAAAGCCCTTTTAATGACTCGCATAGGGTAACCTCTTTCTGTAAAGCGGTCAACCAACCCATTAGACTGGGAAAGGAATTCCTGGCGTGTGGAGCATATCCGACGGAGTCTCAAAAATTGGCCTGTAGGAATATTATCCCTTAATGCCCGCGGATGACAACTGTTATAGGCCAATAAGGTGTTGCGGTCAGTATGTTTTCGAAACAAAGTGACGTCACCCACCGGGAGTGGGTGACGTCACGTTGGGGGCGTTTGAGCGTCTTGTATGTGATGATGTATCACGGATTTGTTCACAATATCAGTATATTAGATACAACCTGACAAAGCAGGAGGCTAGTGCTTTGACGGCTCTATCTCATGATCCCTCGATAGTTATAAAACCAGCGGACAAGGGAGGAGGGATAGTTATACTCAATCAAACAGATTATGTGGCAGAAGTGCTTAGACAACTGGGAGACACTTCATTTTATGTTCCACTCACCTCTGATCCCACTCATTCACTACGTAAACATATCCAATCAGTGGTACAATCTGCTATGGAGGCACATATTATCACTATAAAGGAGTCCAAGTTTTTGGTCTCCACACATCCGGTAATGCCTCTATTCTATATCCTCCCAAAAATACATAAGTCCCTCGAAAAACCTCCGGGACGCCCCATCGTATCTGGAATTGGCTCTTTATTAGAGCCACTTTCACAGTTTGTAGATGTGTTTCTGAAACCCATGGTACCCCAGATCAACTCCTATGTGCGGGATTCGTCCCACTTCATGACTATATTATCATCCTTGCAGGTTCTTCAATCCTCAATCTTTTTGATCACACTTGATGTAATATCTCTGTATTCTAACATCCCCCAAAATGAGGCCCTTATAGTAATCGAGAAATATTTGAACACACGCCCTGCTCCACAGAGGATTACCACTACCTTTTTAGTTCAACTCGCTGAATTAGCATTGACAAAAAACTTTTTTCAGTTCCAGGACATTGTTTATCAGCAGATAAAGGGGACTGCAATGGGGTCGACTATGGCCCCCAGTCTGGCGTGCCTATACATGGCTGAATATGAGACTTCAAACATTTATTCCTCAATGTGGTCACAGTTCATCCATGTATGGCTGCGCTACATTGACGACATCTTCATTGTCTGGACAGGTACAGACATTCAGTTCTATCTGTTCCTGGACTGGATCAATACAGTCAATGCCAACATCCAGTTCAACTACTGCATCCATCCCTCGCGAATTTCTTTTTTGGATATTGATGTATCTTGGGTGGTGGACCATTTCGAAACCACTTTGTTTCGAAAACATACTGACCGCAACACCTTATTGGCCTATAACAGTTGTCATCCGCGGGCATTAAGGGATAATATTCCTACAGGCCAATTTTTGAGACTCCGTCGGATATGCTCCACACGCCAGGAATTCCTTTCCCAGTCTAATGGGTTGGTTGACCGCTTTACAGAAAGAGGTTACCCTATGCGAGTCATTAAAAGGGCTTTTAAGCGTGCCCTATATGCACAAAGAGAATGGTTATTCACATCTCCTCCCCCATCAGATGAGGTCACCCACAACTGTATTCTCCCTTTCTCCACTGTTGGCAGGGCCATAGCGAAGATGGTCAGACGACATTGGTCATCCTTGTCTCTGAACACTATAATGCAGGGTCCGCCGAGATTCACTTTTAAACGCGCGACGAATCTTAGAGACCGTTTAGTGCATACAGCATCAGGGACACAATTTTTGGATAAAACAAACGGACAACATTCTCCGTGCGGTCACTACACTATGTGCAGGCATACACAACGGGCTAGCTCTTTTATACACCCGGTGACAGGACGTGTGTTCAAACTATATTCTCAATCCAATTGCTGCACAAAAGGAGTGATCTATGTGATAAGTTGCCCCTGTTCATTGCTATACGTGGGGAAAAACATCCCGAATGATAAAGACACGGGTGATTGAACACTGTTCGAATATAAGATCCTCCAGGATTGATGAACCTCTGGTGTCTCACTGGCTCCAAGCAGAACATTCCATCGACTCTCTCTCTTACTCCGTATTGGAGGTAGTCTCGCCGCCTTTAAGGGGAGGAGATTTCTCCGGTGCGTTGGGTCGGAGGGAGCAGCGATGGATCCATACCCTAAATACAGTAGCCCCTTCTGGCCTCAATAAAGATATTGAATGGCACCTATTCTATTAAACACCTTGGTAGTCTCTATTGACAGGTGCCTGCTGATTGTTATATCTCGCGAGAGTTCGTTTTCCGCGCCTTTTCTGCCCTTTTAAATGGCTGTCAGACTACAGGGTGAGCGCGCTCCTGAGAAGAATGGAATGGGTATGTGTACTTTAAAGATATTACCTGTTTGGCAGTATGTGTTCCGTTTCTTATACTATATTATATCACTTTCCAGATATGAATGATTTCCTTGGGTCCCTCCCGATGCAGCCTCCGCGAAACACGGGACCGTGTCGGGGGACATAGAAAACTACATGCTTGTTACTACTGATATGGAGTTGCCGATTTAAATTATGATATAAATTCTATTCGTGGTTAATAAATTATTACTTTACGTGAATGGGACTTGATGTCTTTACTTGCACTTGTAATTTTAAATTTCCCCCATATTATGGTAGTATATGGCATTTCCCCCATATTATGGGGGAAATGCCATATACTACCTTAAAAAAATTCTTAACAGATTGCCTGGGGTTTTCTGAACAAAATATTCCCTCTATTAATTTTTGTAGGTTTATAACAAATAAGGCAACTGTTAGAAATTAGAATAATATTGAAGTACCATCAAATTTGACTGGGTTTCTAGAATCATCTAATGTGGAAATAATCGAGAGGAAAGTTCTTTTAGTGTCATTCATTACAACTCAAGATGTTATGAATGTAATGCGAAACTATTTCAGGAAATTTCCTCTGAATTTTTGTGACTAGGAAATCAGGCTATATCCTGATATGGCCCCGATTACCCAATATCGCAGGAAAGAGTTCCTATCATTTAGACAAGATGTTATTTCATTAGGTTTTGTGTTTTCACTGCGGTATCCCTGTAAATGTATACTAAAGAAAGGTGATGAAACTTTTGTGTTCTTTCAAGTTGAACAGTTAAAGCAGTTTATCGAAGCCCATAGGCCAGTAACTTCTTCTCCAAATGTCTAGAGATAGAAGGTTAAATTGAATTTATCACTGTTGGTACTATGTTAAGCCTATGCCTTTTAATTTTTCGTTAGGGCTCCTGTCAAATATATACAGTTTGCCACTCTAGGGTGATATCTTTAAATGGAAATTTGTATATCCTTATTATAAGTTTTGCTATTGGGGATTACGGCAATAGTAGACTCTATATAAAAGTTAAATATTTCTTTAGTATTAAAGATTGAATGAGTAATTAACATGTGACATTATGTAATGCAATCTTATATGGAAGGATTCTAACAATGTAAAATGAAAATAATAAATAAATTAAAAAAAAAAAAAAAAGCCACTTCTCCCGTTGCTCCAGGCTTTCTCAAGGTCTTTCAAGGTCTCCTGATTTGTGTGGTCATCTGTTCCTGGTCTCCTGTTTCCAAGTCTTCAGTTCCTGTTCCATGTTTGTGATCCTGTCTGAGTCTTCAGAATCCTGTCCAAGTCTTCACCTCAGGTTCAAGTCTTCAGAGTCTCTTCCTTGGTTCCTGAGTCTGAGTTCCGAGTTCCTGAGTCCGAGTTGCAAGTCCGAGTTCCTGAGTCTGAGTTCCAAGTTCCAGAGTCCTGTCCCTAGTCTCCAGAGATCTCGTTCCAGCCATCTGCCTCTTTTAAGTCCTGAGCCCTGTTCTTGTTCCAAGTCTCCTGAGCCTTAGTCTTGTTCCAAGTCTTCATAGCCTTCAGCCTTGTCTTGTCTTCAGTGTCCTGAGTCCTCAGCCTTTGTCAGTTCTACGTTCAAGCCATTCCTAAGCACTTAGTCTGAAAGGGCTTACAGAATGGTCGGAGGGCTACCCCAGAGACCAGCAGAGGTTGCTGGTTCTCAGAGATGTCCTAGTTCCTGGTTCATCTGTTCTAAGTGTTTGAGTGTTCCTGTTCCAAGTCTTCAGCATCACTTGAGCTTTCTGTTTGTCTCAAGTCTCCAGTCTTCAGCTTCAAGCTAGCTCATGCCTGAATGCGCTCACTCGCCAGCAGTGTGGACCATGGCCAGCTCCGGGATTGTGTCTACAAACACGTTCGCTTCTTGGACATCTTCTATCATTTTTAAATCCCCATTGTGAATAATACGGTTTTGTGGGGTATTGCAGAGGGAATTTAATGTTCTTTTTAAACAAAACTGAACAAACAGGAGTAAATTATTTTCTCTTCAATGATACCATATTAGAGTAATCTTGGAATATTATGATCTGGTTACCCTCATGTCACAGTTCACTATGTTTACAATAAGCTTGATGAATATCGGATTTATAAGCAAAGTTCAGTAACTTTGAAAAGAATCCACAGTTTGCCATTAGTCATATTGCAGTTTCCCATTCCTTGTGAACATTCAAAATGCACTTTGCCGACTGGGCCTTAGCAGATCCAACTCCTTAAGTAACCAATCTTCCAAAAGGCTGCACAGGTCACAATCTGATACCATTTCTGAGAACCCCACAAACCTTAAGTTATTTTGTGATTTCCAATCTTACAAGGTCATCCTACAATTTATCACAATCTGCTTGCAATTTAACTACTCTGAACAATTTTGTATCATCTGCAAATTTGATTATCTCCCTCGTCGTATTTCTTTCCAGATCATTTATAAATATATTGAAAAGTAAGGGTCCCAATTCAGATCCCTGAGGCACTCCACTATCCACTCCCTTCCACTGAGAAAATTGTCCATTTAACCCTACTCTCTGTTTCCTGTCTTTTAGCCAGTTTGCAGTCCATGAAAGGACATCACCACCTATCCCATGACTTTTTACTTTTCCTAGAAGCCTCTCATGAGGAACTTTGTCAAACGCCTTCTGAAAATCCAAGTATACTACATCTACCAGTTCACCTTTATCCACATGTTTATTAACGCCTTCAAAAAAGTGAAGCAGATTTGTGAGGCAAGACTTGCCTTGGGTAAAGCCATGCTGACTTTGTTCTATTAAACCATGTCTTTCTATATGTTCTGTGATTTTGATGTTTAGAACACTTTCCACTATTTTTCCTGGCACTGAAGTCAGGCTAACCGGTCTGTAGTTTCCCGGATTGCCCCTGGAGCCCTTTTTAATTATTGGGGTTACATTAGCTATCCTCCAGTCTTCAGGTACAATGGATGATTTTAATGCTAGGTTACAAATTTTTACTAATAGGTCTGAAATTTCATTTTTAGGTTCTTTCAGAACTCTGGGGTGTATACCATCCAGTCCAGGTGATTTACTACTCTTCAGTTTGTCAATCAGGTCTACCTCATCTTCTAGGTTCACCGTGATTTGATTCAGTCCATCTGAATCATTACCCATGAAAACCTTCTCCAGTACGGGTACCTCCCCAACATCCTCTTCAGTAAACACCGAAGCAAAGAAATCATTTAATCTTTCTGCGATGGCCTTATCTTCTCTAAGTGCCCCTTTAACACCTCGATCATCTAACGGTCCAACTAACTCCTTCACAGGCTTTCTGCTTCGGATATATTTTAAAAAGTTTTTACTGTGAGTTTTTGCCTCTATGGCCAACTTCTTTTCAAATTCTCTCTTAGCCTGTCTTATCAATGTCTTGCATTTAACTTGCCAATGTTTATGTATTATCCTATTTTCTTCTGTTGGATCCTTCTTCCAATTTTTGAATGAAGATCTTTTGGCTAAAATAGCTTCTTTCACCTCCCCTTTTAACCATGCTGTAATCGTTTTGCCTTCTTTCCACCTTTCTTAATGTGTGGAATACATTTGGACTGTGCTTCTAGAATGGTATTTTTTAACAATGACCACGCCTCTTGCACATTTTTTACTTTTGTAGCTGCTCCTTTCAGTTTTTTTCTAACAATTTTTCTCATTTTATCAAAGTTTCCGTTTTGAAAGTTTAGCATGAGAGCCGTGGATTTGCTTACTGTCCCCCTTCCAGTCATTAATTCAAATTTGACCATATTATGATCACAATTGCCAAGTGGCCCCACCACCATTACCTCTCTCACCAAGTCCTGTGCTCCACTGAGTATTAGATCTAAAATTGCTCCCTCTATCTTCGGTTCCTGGACCAATTGCTCCATAAAGCTATCATTTATTCCATCCAGGAATGTTATCTCTCTAGCGTGTCCCGATGATACATTTAGCCCTTGATGTCTTTAGGCGAGGTTTGGATGATGGCACTGAATACATCCTGGTGTTGTATGGATATATCAGCCTCCTTCAATACCCTTAAACATTCCATTTTAATATCCAGCTCACATCAAGTTGGTATTGCAGGCACAGTCTTGTCATGGATTACATCTTCTGTGTACTTATTTGGATTAGTAGTGACACTTATCTGGCTGGATTCAGCAATTGAGGGTTGGTTCTAGTACCCTTCTTGGCACAAGATAAGAGCAGGAGTGCCACAGGAATCTACTTAATCAGCAGTGTTTTTCAGCATCCACATGACACCTATCTGCAAATTTCTTATCAGGCTTGGGGTCGGGTATCATATCTACGCAAACAATAGTTCAGTTTTTCATGATCAAAGTCCACGTCCTATTGGAAACTATTACTTTTCACTCAATATTCTTATCAGCCCTTAACCAGTAGCTATTTCACAATAAATTAGCCTTAAACCTAAATAAAATCAAGATCATGCTGATGAGCCGTTCAGCACTGACTAATCCTCCTTTTATTTCTGATTTTAAACATTCATTTCACCAGATAATACAACAAATGTGTAAAACAAAATATCTTAGGAAGAAAGAAAAGGGATCTCTGAATGAGATCATTCAACATGGTATACAGAGTCAAGGAAGAGATAATATAATACTTCAAAGAACCTTTCAACTTTAAAATGATATTGAAATATTTTTAGCCTAATTTCCTACAGGGAAATTGGACTTATATTATCCTGTCTGCATGTCTTTTCTACCTCCTAAAAATGGGTCTCCAACACTCCCTTCCCCCCCACAACTACCCCCCCCCCCCAAAAAAAAACATTTGAAAAATTCATCCAGTTTCATTCAAATTTCTGCCATAGATAAAAGAGCACCCATTGGCCCCCAGCTCACACTTTTTATGTGTCCCTGATGTCCCCTATGCTTAAATATGTTGCTTGCTTTATTATCTTGGTTTCTTATAGGGTAAGGCAAAACTGGGGACAGGCCACTTCAGTTGAAATGTCAGGAAAGTCAGAGCACAATGTGATCTCATCAAGCATTTTTAAACTTGCCCTGCCATTGGCTGACAACAAGTACTTTGCAAACTGCCCTGTCATTGGTAATTAATCATAACCATATTCAAATGTGCCAAAAAAGGAAATTAGGCATCAGGAAATGTTCACACATCTATTTGTTGGACATCATGATAGGAAATGTGTTAGCAAAGTGGACCCTTGGGCCAAGGGGGAATTGCCGTTACCTGCATTGGGGGGAGCCCCACTGGTCCCTCCCTACCATCGATAGGCAAGAGCAGGCTGAAGCAGAGGCCCCTCCTGGAACTTCGCCAATACCAGCCCTCGCTCCCCTTAGGTTGAGCCCTTGAGTGCCAGGGCCGGCTGGTCTTAGATGCGGGCCTCTGGGCTGATGGAAAATCATAGAGGTGATGGTGTCGCAGGCCAGCACTGTAGGGAAGTTGGGTTGTCCTTAAGTGTGGAGAGGCGAAGGTCTGTAGCTATCAGAGAACTTCAGGATAATGATCCAGGTGGAGGTCCGAGGTAGGCTGAGAATGCACAGTGTCATGGTCCAGGCAAAAGGTCTAAAGGCAGGTGGATAAACTTGGAGTCATGGTCCAGGTGTGGGGGTCGAAGACAGGCCAAATTCAGTCAATAGCAAGGTGAGGTCCAAGGTCAGGGACAGACGGAGAGTCAGCAGCATATAAGGGTCCAGAGCCAAGGTCAAGCCGGGTGTCCAATCCAAGAACACAGAACAGGAGGTCAAGGGACCAACAGGAGATACCGAAAACAGATGAAAAAGAGAAGACCAAGGAGAAAGCTGAAGATTGAGACTAAGACTGACCATGAGGAATAAGATGCAGGGACGAACTGGACACACAAAGGCGGCCACACAGGAAGCAGGAAGAGAAGGCAGAGGCAGCAATGGGAACACAGGAACAACAGAGAGGCAATTAGCACTACCAGAGAGTAGTCAACCTATTGCCGAGGCAGGGAATTGAAACAGGCGCATAGGCCCAGGTGGTGATGTCATTAGTGGGAGCTGGGCATCCGTTCCCGTTACTGGCCCTTTAAGAAGGGTAGGATTGTGTGTGCGTGTGCCTAGGAGGGAGCCAGAAGACTGCAGTGTCGGACTCAGGAAGAGCGCAGCGGCCTGCTGCGTGGGCAGGAGAGAGGCTGCGTCAGTGCTCCTGCTCCATGGGAGGAGGGGAGCACGCCGCTGACATACTCAGTCCACAGTGGGCAGCCTGCCTCGTCAGCGGGCGGTCAAGGCTGGGACCCGAGCCCAGAGGTGAGAGTGGCAGTCCACAGAAATAGCCCGCGGATCGCCGAGCATAACAAAATGAATTAGGTTGAATCAAGGGTTTTTTGTTTTGGTTTTTTTTTGCAGTATTCAAGGGGAAAAAGTCATCTGAGATCCTCATATGCTTTTAAGAGTTGTCTCATTTGTATTCTCTATCTAATTACTTTGTTTCACATTCCCATGTAGCAAGTCTGCACCGATCCGACAGAGTGTCAGCAATGGATAAGTCAGATGGGCATGATTATCTCCGAATCCCAATTAGTGTCTCAAAACAAGTGAAAATCAAATGTTGCCATCTTCCTGCATCATTCCACATGTGTTTTTATTGTGGATCTTTTTACTCAGTAGTTTTATTTTCACACCATTTTCTATTAGTTAAAGTGACTGGGGCGATTCAACTCTCAGTTCCTCCTGCTCCACTTGTGGAAATGTCATTTCATTTCTGTTTATTTGTTACTCAGAAATAAAGGTCAGCAAATAAGCTGTAGGTGATTCCTTTTTATTGGGCTAAATACATCTGTGACAAGCTCTCAGGTCAGCACAGAACAAGTTAAGGATGATGTTGCCTGAAGCACAAATAAATTACAGGGATCCATTACAACTGTGCAGGGGTGGTGTTTGTTTTCAAGGCTGTAAGGCAGAGGTTCCCACACCTGTCCTGGGGCACCCTTAGCCAGACAGGTTTCCAGGATTTCCACAAAGAATATGCATGAGATAAAATTTACATGCTATGGAGGCGGTGCATGCAAATTTCCTGTGCAGGGGACAAGTTTCCTTGGGTGGGGGAGGAGAAGGTTTCCTTTCAAGACCTTCAGATTGCTCTTTACTTTCCTCATAGTTAAGTCTCTTGCACGCTGCACTAGATCGCAACATTAAAGAATACTATTGTCGCTACTCAATAAGACACATGAGAGTTGCTTTGGTGGTTCCCAACATTTCTCTTTTTACTGATAAGGGGCAGTGATGAGTTAAAATCTTTACAGTTCCTTCATGTCTTTCAAAGCTACTTTTTTCCAGGGGAGGATTTCCCCTTTGTGAGCAGCATCGAGTGAGCGTTGGGTTTACCAGGGGAAGAGGTCTCTTTCAGGCCCCTGGATGTGCATCCCACTGCCTGCCAAGAGAGAAAGGCAGAACCGCGAGTCGTCCCCAATGCCGTTGGATGACCTCAGAGCCACGACGGAGGTAGAGGGGGCTCACGTGAGCACGCCGTTGGAACAGACCTATTGCGCCACCAGAGAGAGTCTCTCTCTGCCGTTCTGTCATCTGCGAGTGGCATTGCTGTTGGGAATTCTCTTATAGCAACAAAATATTAATGTGCAGCAAATAACTTAAACTGAACAATACTATTTTAAACAAAATGTTAAATTTTTAATATGTGCATGCAACAATAGTGCACCAAATTTGAATCATACAATTAGAATGAGTAATCACTGGCTGCATCAGGGGGATCAATTCCAAAAGTCTAAAAACAAAAAACAATTTTCATACAGTTATTGTACAGGGAGGCAGACACGATAAGCAAGTATTTAAGCAACGTAAAACATGAGGAACCAAGGAAGCACTAGAGAACTCAACAAAGCAGGGTGCTCAAAAATGAACTGGTGTGAAGGGTACAACCAGAGTGAACGGCGAATGAAGAATAGGGGGTCCTTAAAACAGTCAAAAAGAGGAGGGGGGAATGAGGTGGGAGCGGGAGAGAGGAAAGGAAAAGGGGGAAGGTGAAAAGGAGGGAGGGGGAAAAGGGGGAAAGGGGAAGGAAGGACGGGGCAAGGAGGGGAGGAGAGGGAAAAGACTGGTAGGGAAAGGGGGGTAAACCGGGGGGGGGGGGGGGAAGAGGGAGAGGAGGGGGAAACAGGAGGAGTGTGAAGAACAGGTGAACCAATACCCGGGTTAATTGGCTAGAGAAGATGGGAAACAACGATAAGAGTGCCGCTATGAATTGAATATGTGACATTAAAGCCCATAGATTGGCCAAACACTGTTTCACGGAAGCTTAGGTACTGCAGTACCTTGGGAGGGCTGAATCTGCTGCTCAAGGCATGGCAAGATCGTGGTACATAAACAAAACAACACAGCTGGGAATAAAAGTAAAACCAGGGTTTTAGAATGACGCATGTACCAAGTGTTCCTATACATCACCTTAGCAGACCAGAAACATTAATACCTTCAGGTCGGGAGAATCCCGAACGAACCCTTTAATGGTGTTAACGAGGCGTGGAAAAGATGAGTATGTGTCCTGGGACCACCGCATCAGTAAATAAACACAATTCAGAACCAGACCCGAGGATGTCTAACATTTTTCCGGACCTGAGGGTGTCTAACTTTGTTCCTAAATGTTTCTCTTATGCCATCTTTCCTACTGGGCCAGCTCTCTCCTCTTGGGGAATCACAACTATCCCCAGTTAAATCGGCTATGGTGACTTTGGAGGCGTTATGGGAGTTAACAGCAAGTCTTGGTGTTTTTATAAAGGAATGCACTGCCAAGACTGATTCACTGTCTACACGTTTAGAGCCAGCAGTTAAAAGACATGAGGGGCAGATTTCTGGAATCCACACTAAAATCTAGTCTTTGGCTCAGACATTACAGATATTCGTACCTTTTTGACGCATCAGTTTCAAACGACAGGCTCTCTCTCTTGTAGAATTGAAGCTCTTGAGAATTGGAATAGACTTTTCAATTTAAGATTGATTATTTTCCCCAAAATAATGGGGGAACTTTCGTTTACTACCTTGACAAGATATTTTCTTGAAATGATGTCTATTCCACAGGATCAAGTTTCTTCTATCAATAAGGCCCTTTTTCTGCCTATTTCAACTTGTTCAACTGAGTTGAGGTCTGATCAGTCTCCGGTTAGTGCAGATGCATTTAATTTGATGGCCTATTTGGAAAACTCTAGACCTGAAGTGATAGAATGCTGTACTGTACTTGCTCTGTTTACTATTGAGCAAGATATAGGGAGAATTATGAAGCCATATTTCCACAATATTAATTCTTTGTTCCATGGTCATGTAGTCAGAATTTTCTCTGATAGTTCACACTCTACACACTTTGAGGCAAGAAACAATAGCAGTTGGTGCATCTTTCACTTTACACTATCCTTGTAAGTGTGTTGTTAAATTTCGGAACTATAGTTATGTATTTTTGGTTCCTGATCAATTGAGGTCCTTTCTAGATGCCAAGAAGTTGCCTGTTGACATCTAACTATCCAGTAAATGTACTGTAATATTGATAAGTAGCTTTCTGTGTTACACCTTTTTTCCTAAATGTTTCTTTTCAAGTTCTCTCCTTTGTATTCCGCCCTTTCTCTGGTTTGTTGTTATACCAAGGTGAGGTACTTACATAAGTGCATATTTCTTAATTTTCTACACTTAACTGATTCTCTATTACATGCGAGACCTCAACATTTCTATTATACAAGTAATTTTTGTTTGGTGTAAATGAAAAAGCAATAAATAAGTTTAAAAAAATCTTTGCAGCTATGTACTTTATTTTTAAGATGGTTCAAGCTCTTTTAGTAAGTTTGTGACTTCTTACAGTCTCTGTTAAGTTTAGATGTTTCTCCAATTTAATCAGTTCTTTTAGTTACTTGATTTCTTCCTTCCCATTGGAATTTAGGGCAAGTGTGGTACTTCCCCCCCCCCCCCCCCAGAGTAGATAAGTATCATAGATTGTGTTTTAAAGGTTTTAATCTTTCATCTCCTACCTCCTCTTGTAGTATCAAGGGTGATAACTTTTTCTCCTCCTCATCTTCAGTAGATATGCATCGGCCATCGATGTGGTCCATGATCTCTCCTTCTCTTCCTTCTCTCCTTCCTCCTCCTCACAGGATGGCTGGAAGTCATCCTCTCCTTGGATTCTGGTGATCTCAGGTTTCACTTGCAAGAAGGGAACCTCTTCCATTGATTGGAGGAAAAAAAAATCAAAATAGCTTAATTGAGTCTAAAAGGATTTGGCACTCCAAAATCAAATAAGTTAAAGGTGGCAGGAGAGGGTAGAAAGAAACTCTCATCCAAAAGAAATATCTCCATGGAGCTTAAAGTTAAGAACAGAAAAATGAGAGCACAGCTTAAGACATACTGCCCCCTTGAAAGCAAAAAAGGACCCACGAGGGTAAAATGGTGATCTCTTTAGAAAAACACTGAGGTCACTACCATTGCTAGCTGCCACATGGAGGAGCTGCAAACCCAAAAAGCTGCCACGCTGCCTCTCCCCATACCAAATTCTGCCTTCCTGTCCAAGGATTAGTAGGGGACTAACAGGTTCCCTACACTTAGCCGTAAGGGTTCCCCTGAGGCTGTTGGCCCTGCCCTCCAAATACCCTTTCCATTCCAACACTGCACGGTTGTCAGTGAGTCCATGCCTCGCTGAGCCCTCAAGCCCCATGCCGTTCACATGAATTTGTGAGAACAGCATGAAGCTGGGGCAGAGCATAGCCAAAATCACTGAGAGCCGTATTGTGCCAGAAGGGTACATCTGTTCTGAGGTTCAGGGCCAGCAGTGCACATCTGGTGAAGGCGAGATGGGAGGAGGCCAGGAGGGTGGAGAGAGAGAGGCAGTGACCAGTTTGGTAGTGGGGATCAGCCTGATGGTGGTGGAGACAAGCTGGTGGAGGTTGACTAGGGGTGACTGACATACCTGGGAACTTCTGAGTTGTGGTCATTCAGATTGCTGTGGATTAGCAGGAGGAGGAGGAGGAATATGTATCAGCTTTCCCCACCCCCATCCCCTGCTCCCACTAATTCATTCTTTCTCTCCATCATCACCAATACCCTCCCTCCAGGGATGACCCCCAGCTTTCTTCCCCTTCCTCCCTCCCTGACTCCAGCACTCTCTTTCCTTCCATCCTCCCATGTCTCCACTCCCTGACTTGTGCACCCGTGCTCTATCCTCATCAGAGTCCCAAGTCTAGTCTAGTCTAGTCTAGTTCTCCCCACATGCTCCTGACTCATCCCTCTTCTCCCATCCCCTGCATGCTTCCTGAAGGGGAGTGGCTAGAGCAGAAAATAGAGAGGCCTGGAGCTCTCTAGGGTTCTCCCAGAGACCTGGCAATTGATACAAATTCCCAGAGTCTCTGGGTGAATGTCAGAAAACTCCCAGATATGGTGATTGAGACTGAGGGGAGGCACTGAAGGAGGATAATTGAGGCTGGAGGGGGCTTTGAAGGGATGATTGAGACTGGTGGGAGGGGACACTGAGGCTGAGAGGCACTAAGGGAGGGCAGTTGAGGCTAGAGGAGCTTTATAGGAGCACTTCATTTTCCCATTCTGAATTTCCAAGGTAGACTCTTCCTTCTCTGTTTTCACAGGGGACCCCCTCACCCCCTGCACCCCCTTCTTAGGTCTCTTATCTCCTACCACTTTTCACCATGGTCTCTTCCTGGGTCTTCTCCCTACTATTCCCTGCACCCTATGGTCCCTTTCTGGGTCTTCTCCTTCCTACCCTCCCTCCTCATTACTCCTTTCCCGAGTTCCCTCCTTCTTACCCTCATTTAGCTTGTCCCAGATCCAGTGAATATCTTCAGCTGGCAGCAGCAATAACAAGAAAAAGCAGTACAAGGCCTGTTGGAGGTGCTCATTCCCAGGGCTGGTGATGGCCCTGCTCCTTGCAAAGGTCTCCTTGGTAATAGGAAGACCAAGCAAGAGGAAAAGGTGGGGGCTACAGCAGGGTCTGTGAGTGCATCCCTCCTAACAGGCCCCGCACTGGTTTTCAGACATCCACCAGACTGTTTCTTTAAGCTCCATGCCAGAATCATCAGGCTAGGACAATTGCCCTAGTCCCTCACCTCCTCCCCAGCACTGGCCGTGGGTTTGTGGTGCTACATAAATGCTGAAATAATAATAATAATAATAATAATCATGTAACTCACCCTCCAAGGGGAAGGAATTCTAGAGTTGGACAGTAGTTCAGTTGGGAGAAGAACAATTAAGGGATTTACCATGGACAATTGCTTTTTTGATCATGATTTTCCTGATGCTATGTTTTTGTTTTCTCCATACTGACCTGGATTTTGATTTTCAAACTTTATGTAAATTTTCTTTGAACACCTTCCTTGGACTCCATGGTTATTTGCTGCCTGAACCCCCTATGGATATACTTCCCATCTGATAATACCACTGACTGGCGACAAGGAAGAGCGGGGTGAGTGCAAATTTAATGACTGCATCCACCACTGCATCAGGGACCCAGGAGGTTAATCTTCCCCCTACTCCGCCCCAACCCCCGGGAAGAATCCCGGTATCTCCAGGGGCTCTTGTGAGGCAATGTATGAGAAAGCAAAGGTCTGAGACATAGAAGAGCTGCCTGGGGAAGTTTGTGACCCTGCCCTAATTTTGATGCACCCATGATAACCAGATATTACATCAGAAAATTGAGAATGTGGGTAATTGTGTCAGAAGGCTGAATCTGAGATTTTTCAATTTCTCTAAATGCCCTATGATTCCTCCAGTGAAGATGCTGAGGAGATTTTATTTAGATTTCTTGGAAGTATCTAAGGAAGTTATTCCATCTATTACAAAGATACATTATTTGTCTGATGTTAAACAGTTTTCTTCTGGTTTAGATGTTGGTTAAAGTTGCAGCCAAATCTGATTCCTTTGACCTTTCAGGTTTCTTAGAACAGTCTGATTCAGTAATTAAGAAGAGAGCTACTCTTTTAATTACCTATGCTCAAAAAATCAGATAAAAGTGGACACTGAGGTTGTTTTTCCAATATAAAGATGCTGAGTTTTTAGGACAAAATATTTCTTTGTTTCCAGATGTCATTAGGGAAACGCAACAACGCAGGAAACTGTTTCTGTAAAAAGAAGTTTTTTAAAAAATGAGCGTGTTTGATTTGGGGGCCACTTTCCTTCTGAAATTTCCATGCAAGTGCATTGTGAAATTTCAGTGGAATAGGTACATGTTTTTTGATTCCATCTAGCTTGAAGGATTTCTGCAAAATAAGATTGCTCCAGTTAAGTATGAGTACTGTCGCATGGCAGGGATCAGGTCTTAAAGAATGCAAATTCTTTCTTTCTTTCTTTTTCTTTTTATATTCTCCCCCGTTGATGTAGTCTAAATAGCAGGGACCCTAACTTTGTTTTATTTTAGTTTCCTTTTTGAAATGAATGAAGTGATAGTATAAAGAAAACATTAATCCAAAGTCTATTTTCCTTAAACACACACAATTGTTAACATTTGCAAACAATACTAGCCTTAAAAACTAATACACAATACAGCGAGTAATAGTTTAGCCCTTTAAGAAAAAATCTTTTTTTTTTCCAAGATTTAAGTGTTCTTTTTCAGCAAGTCCAACACTACCAGCAGATGATGGCTACCTAGGTAATGATGAACCCGATCCTTCAAAACAGGAAGTGGCTGAATTATGTGAAATCTTAAAAACCATAGATGTTTGAAAGTTACACTTAAAAGTGATCGTGAGCCAATGTAAAGCACTAAGTATTGCTGGTATATGATCCTAGCTCCTGCATTTTGAACTGTCTGCAACTCTGCTGTTTCTTTGGTAAACCAACCAAGAGAGAATTACAGTAGTCCAGTGTATTCATAACAAAAGAGAGAACAAGTGTAGACAAATCTGACCTCTCTAAAATTAAACACAGATGATAATATAACTGATAAAAGCATAATTTAACCACAGTTAATATATGAGAGGCCATGGATAACTTGCTATCCACCAGTACTCTCCCAATATGTAGACTTGCTCACTCTAATGAAGTTCCACATCCTCCAAAATTAAATTGGACTACAAGCAAGGATTGAGGGTTTTCAAATTCATGAAGTCTGTTTTTGAGCATTAAACTTTAATCTATTGCTTCACTCCTTATTTTAATACTACTACTACTACTACTATAATATCTGTCTATCTATATAGATCTGTATAGGCTTGTGTCAGTCGATCAGTTAGTCACATTGTCATATCTGTCTGTGACCACCAGATGGCACCTGAAACAGTTGACGGTGCACTATGCAAAGACAATATGCTGTGCCTGCAAAGTCCTAACTGCCAGGCTCCCTCACACACACACACACACAAACACACACACGTACACAAACACACATGCTCTTCTCTTAATGTATTAATATATTTAAACAATAACTTTTCCACTTTTATTTGGTTTTAAATATTTACAACAGTTGTGAACTAGACAACCCGAGCAATGCCAGGTACTTTTTGCTATTATGCGCTGTCTACAAAGCCCTGTCTCTCATGCTCCCACACAGGGAGCACAGATATTGGCAGGCAAGCACACACACATATACACAGCTCCCCTGTACACATACACACACACACACACACACTCAAAGGCTCCCCCCACACACACACGTAGGTTCTCCCCCTCTCATACACCTACACACACGCACACACTTACATACATACGTACATGCACATACACATGCTCACACACACATTCCATTCACACAGGCTCCCCATACACACCTACACACACATACATTCCCCCCTCCCTGTTATTTGTAATTTCCTCTTCCTCCTTTACAATGTTGATTGTGAACCGGCATGATATGTCCTATGAATGTCGGTATATTTTAAAAGCATTTAAATAAATAAATAAATAAATACACATACCTACACATACAAGCTCCTACTCACACATACAAACACACACACAGGGCCACTTCTTTAGACAACAGCCATTTTGCCATTGTGGATGGGATCCCGTGGCAGCCTTCTTCTTCTTTGGCTGTCACAGGATGGGATCCACAGTGGCCATCTTGCCCTTCTCTTCAGCCATCGTGGGATGAAGTCCTGCAATGTCTAGCAATGGGAGAAGTCTAATGTGCTATCAATGTAGTTCATAGAAAGGTCCTCTAAGTTTCTATATGCTTTCTGTTTATTGTTTAATAAAATAAAACAATGTAGATTGTTGTCACTTTTATAAGCTTTTAAAATTTATATCTATTATGGATCAGACAATACAAGCAAAGTCAGGCACTTTTCACTAGTAATTTATAAAGCGCTAGTACACATACATAGGGCTGCATAGGCACACGTAAGACACAGTCCGTGCTCCTGAGCTTACGATCTAATCAAGACAAACAAACATGACAAGCAAGAATCTGGAAAGAAATGTATTACAGAGAAGTAATCCTTAGATTATTCCTCAGTAGATTTTTAATTATTAACCTGTACTGGATAGATCCTATCATATGGGTTATAATTAGAGGTGTGACACAACAAAGATGACGCCCCCGCATCACTGATATATTTCTTGCATTCTTTCTTAATTTCACTAACCTTTCTTAAGTTGTATGCCAAAGGCCAGGTATATAATTGCTGCCTGGGACCCTGCCCCCTCGGCAGAGGCACCATCTGCCCCATTCTTTCTCTGTAAAATGCTTCAGATAGCAGTTCCTAGGAAAGCACTTTCACCATTAGAATACTTGAACCCTCCTTTTTCACTTTCCATCTGTTTCTGCTCTGCTCATTATACGTCCATGCATAATGTATTCTACTTGAGTCACTAGAAGAGCCGACTGCCAGAGCTCTAATTAGGCAGAAGTTTCTCTCTTTTAGGCAGAAGGGAACACCCAAGCTCCAAGCAGCCTCTTCATATTTTTCTCATCATTAGCACTTCTAACCTTCTTGCAGTCAATAAATGCTTGAAATAAAAGCAGGGTTATTTTTCCCATAGCTCTCAAAATCCTGTCAGGGGGATCCGTCCTCCATGGTTTTTGTTTTGCCATCTGGCTGTAATCTGTTCTTCCTGGTTTTTTTTGTTTTTTTTTAATACAGTAGCTAAAAAAATTAAATACAGATGCAAGAGCTTTCATTTGGTTTATTTTGGGGGTAAATTCCAAAGCTATTTATATGCATAAAATCCAGCTTGGGTTCAGTATACTTTTAGAGCATTCCAGGACTGGGAGGGGGGGGAGGGGAAGGAAGGGAGGAGGGACTGAGTTTGGGTGGTCAGCACTTAATCACTGACTTTTTGATGGTAAAAAGTGTGGGGTGAATCTTGTACTTGCAAGCATGTTATTTTATAAACAACAAAATTATGCATGCATTTTCGGTCTTACATATTTACGCATGAAAAAAGGGGTGGATGAGAGGTATTTTTGGGTGGCGCCAAGAGGTATGTGTGCAAGTTGCTATATTATAAGAGAGTTAAAGCGTGCACATTTGTCAATTATATGCGTGATTTTCCATCTGCTAATTATCTTGCGCAATTAATATCAAACTCAACTATTGTTTACTTTTGGTTAGGTGGGAGGTCTGGGTGAACTGGAGAGTTCAGAGTGAACAACTAGGAGGGTCTCGATGACCTGGACTTGGACTAAAGAGTTGAATTAATGGAGGTTTTGGAAAACTGGTGATTGCAATTGCACACACTGATTTCAGGGTTTTACATAAGAGCAAAAGAATATGCCATACTGGGTCAGACCAAGGGTCCATCAAGCCCAGCATCCTGTTTCCAACAGTGGCCAATCCAGGCCATAAGAACCTGGCAAGTATCCAAAAACTAAGTCTATTCCATGTTACCGCTGCAAGTAATAGCAGTGGCTATTTTCTAAGTCAACTTAATTAATAGCAGGTAATGGACTTCTCCTCCAAGAACTTATCCAATCCTTTTTTAAACACAGCTATACTAACTGCACTAACCACATCCTCTGGCAACAAATTCCAGAGTTTAATTGTTCATTGAGTAAAAAAGAACTTTCTCCGATTACTTTTAAATGTGCCACATGCTAACTTCATGGAGTGTCCCCCTAGTCGTTCTACTATCCGAAAGAGTAAAATAACCGATTCACATCTACCCATTCTAGACCTCTCATGATTTTAAACACCTCTATCATATGCCCCCTCAGCCATCTCTTCTCCAAGCTGAAAAGTCCTAACCTCTTTAGTCTTTCCTCATAGGGGAGCTGTTCCATTCCCCTTATCATTTTGGTAGCCCTTCTCTGTACCTTCTCCATCGCAACTATATCTTTTTTTAGATGCGGTGACCAGAATTGTACACAGTATTCAAGGTGCGGTCTCACCATGGAGCGATACAGAGGCATTATGACATTTTCCGTTTTATTCACAGTTCCCTTTCTAATAATTCCCAACATTCTGTTTGCTTTTATGACTGCCACAGCACACTGAACCGACGATTTCAATGTGTTATCCACTATGACGCCTAGATCTCTTTCTTGGGTAGTAGCACCTAATATGGAACCATTGTGTAACTATAGCATGGGTTATTTTTCCCTATATGCATCATCTTGCACTTATCCACATTAAATTTCATCTGCCATTTGGATGCCCAATTTCCAGTCTCAAAAGGTCTTCCTGCAATTTATCACAATCTGCTTGTGATTTAACTACTCTGAACAATTTTGTATCATCTGCAAATTTGATTATCTCACTCATCATATTTCTTTCCAGATCATTTATAAATATATTGAAAAGTAAGGGTCCCAATATAGATCCCTGAGGCACTCCACTGCCCACTCCCTTCCACTGAGAAAATTGTCCATTTAATCCTACTCTCTGTTTCCTGTCTTTTAGCCAGTTTGCAATCCACGAAAGCACATTGCTACCTATCCCATGACTTTTTACTTTTCCTAGAAGCCTCTCATGAGAAACTTTGTCAAACGCTTTCTACTGTAGTAGATCTCCACACAGCCATATTATGCATGTATATGGGACCGTGCAGAGTTGTTTGAAAGCTACTCTCTATCAGGTTAATTTTCAAAGGAGCAATGCATGTAAATGTAAGATGCTATCTATTGTAGTGAAACACCACCCCTGTGTGCAACCTTAGCACAGGTGAGGCCATAAACTAATTTGTAACTCTTTTGGGAAGGGACCCTGTCTAGTTCTCCAACCTCCCTTCCTTCCCAGGGAGTGGGTTCTTTCGACTGGGGGAAGAAAGGAGTCCTCTCGGGTCCCAGTGTGGGGTGACTAACTCTTCTCTCCGGACTCCCTGGGTGAGGTGATAATTAATGATCCTTCTATGTGCTGGCAGTGCCAAATAAATCAATGGTGCCATTGGGTTAGTGTCCAAATAAATCTTTACTGTTGCAAATGGTTGTATAATGGCAGAATAGTGATCCACAGCTCCAATGAATTAGTTCTTTACAGAATTCTCCTCAATCCGTGCGGGAATGTCTGTTGCCAGCGCCAGAGCTACTACCATCCTCCAGGGATTTGGAAAAACAGATTTCCCCAGGTGGTGCAGGGTGTCCCTTTGATGGCCGGGTCACCCCCTTCCAACTGGCTAAGATGGCAGGTTACTGTCTGCACAGAGAGAGAAGCTCTCTGTCTCCCCAGGGTTCGTAGAAGCACCAGATGGGTGACTCCAAGGATGTTAGGCTTTGCTTTTACTCAGATAGTTGGTTTCTAGATTATTTTGTTTCTGATGCAACTCTTTCTTTTCATCGGTTGTGATCTCTGATGGGAGGGATCCCTGAAGCAGGACGCTTTGTGCTTCAGTCAGGAAGACAGGGCAGTCAAAACGTCTTCCTGGATCTTGATCTGAATCTTTTCAAAAACTGAAGATACCACTGGAGTGTACCCTTACACCAGGCCACTGACACCCCCTTCCTCACTCAGGGTATGGGGGGGGGGGGGGGGGGGGGAGGTCTTCCCTGACCTGCCCAGGCGCAGACCAAGGGTTCCCCGTTCCCTGGGCCCAGCAGCTGAACAGGCTCCAGTAAGGCCCCTACCACTTAAAAGGTTCAATTCCCAAAAAAATCCAGGCCAGCCAGTGAGTAGACTGGAAAGGAGAGACCCTTCCCGACCCTGGTCAGGAGCACCAAACAGCTTGGCTCCTCTGACTGGGCCTGCAAAAGAACAAAAACTAAGCTCCTCTCTACCTATGAACTGTGTTCCAAACTCAAAAGGACTGTCTCCCGAGCTGTAGCAAGGGTGCAGTTATACATCCTACCCAAGGGGACGGCCCTTCCAAACCCCGCAGAAGGAGGGGTGTATTTGAATGGACCCTCCCCACTAACCATCCTGCACCAACTAGCTGATGCTGAAAATCCAGGATTTAATGGTAATAGAACTAAGTGTCTGTTACAATAGCAATTTTCAAAAGCCATTTACCTGCGTTTAAGTGCACTTAATGCGGGTAAAACCTATTGACAATTCAATGGTGTATATTGTATCAAGTTTCAAAAGCCCATTTACAGGGGTGAAGTACATTTCAATGTGTGAAAGCCAGTTTTAAGCATGTAAATGCTTTTGAAAATCAGGCCTTATGTGCATAAGTATACATGTGTAAGTTACGCCCTCGAAGTGTGCATATGAATGTGTAAATGTACTGGGCCTGTAAATTCACTTTGAAAATACACCCGTAAAGTCTAGGTGTACAATGTACCATTATGCAGGCTGATTGAAGATTTCCCTCCCCTGTTCCTGAGAAAGCAAAATGCTGTTTAAGCTCCATTCAGGTCTGTCCCTGATGATCATGCCCCCAGGGGAAGATCCCGAGAGGGACCACCGGTCAGGCTCAGAGTATGGAGACGCAACTAGTTCTTTTATTAGACAGTATATGGAACCACCAGAGGTGGCAGTAGTGAGCTGGAACGCCCGGCTGGGTTGTAGTCCCTCAGATACTGGAACAGCGATCCTGGATAACTGAGCTGTAGAGAAAATGGATATAGTGAGTAGGCAGGGTATGCAAAGTTCAGTCTCTTAGAAGCAGCCCAGGAGCTGGAAAGAAGTAGGCCCTCGAGGAGCGAGTACTAGGGATGTGAATCATGTGCCCTATCGTCTTAACGATCGAAATCGTCTGGCAGGAGAAGAAAATCGTGTTTGTCACGATTTTTTAGTTAAAAAATCGTTAAAAATCGTTTTTTCCGATTAGTGCGCACTAACAGGAGTTAGTGCGCACTAATCGGAAAAAACTAACAGAAAATGATACAATTTGACACTTTTCAGGTCAGTTAAGGTCAGTTTAGGAATGAATATGTATTCCTATTGGCTGCCCTCTTATTTATTCATGTTACCAAGGTTCCCACTGACAGTATATGGGGGATGGGAAATGGAAACAGTTGGTAGCTTGACAAAAAAAGTAATGTGATCAGTCAATGTGACTAGAACTTGTGCCCTAACCCTGATACCAGGGGTGTTGTGATCTTCCTGCACACTGTGCCCTAACCCTGGCACAAGCTGGAGTCAATGTGTGCAGTAAAGGAGACCTACCTTTTCCCTAGCTGGAGTCAGTGTGTGCAGTAAAGGAGACCTGCCTTTTCCACAAGCTGGAGTCAATGTGTGCAGGAAAGGAGACCTGCCTTTTCCCCAGCTGGAGTCAGTGTGTGCAGTAAAGGAGATCTGCCTTGTCCACAAGCTGGAGTCAATGTGTGCAGGAAAGGAGACCTGCCTTATCCCCAAGCTGGAATCAATGTGTGCAGTAAAGGAGACCTGCCTTTTCCCCAAGCTGGAGTCAATGTGCTGTAAAGGAGACCTGCCTTTTCCCCAAGCTGGAGTCAATGTGTGCAGGAAAGGAGACCTGCCTTGTACCCAAGCTGGAGTCAGTGTGCTGTAAAGGAGACCTGCCTTATCCCCAAGCTGGAATCAATGTGTGCAGGAAAGGAGACCTGCCTTGTCCACAAGCTGGAGTCAATGTGTGCAGGAAAGGAGACCTGCCTTTTCCCCAAGCTGGAGTCAATGTGTGCAGTAAAGGAGACCTGCCTTATCCCCAAGCTGGAATCAATGTGTGCAGTAAAGGAGACCTGCCTTTTCCCCAAGCTGGAGTCATTGTGTGCAGGAAAGGAGACCTGCCTTGTACCCAAGCTGGAGTCAGTGTGTGCAGTAAAGGAGATCTGCCTTGTCCACAAGCTGGAGTCAATGTGTGCAGGAAAGGAGACCTGCCTTATCCCCAAGCTGGAATCAATGTATGCAGTAAAGGAGACCTGCCTTTTCCCCCAGCTGGAGTCAGTGTGTGCAGTAAAGGAGACCTGCCTTTTCCACAAGCTGGAGTCAATGTGTGCAGTAAAGGAGATCTGACTTGTCCACAAGCTGGAGTCAATGTGTGCAGGAAAGGAGACCTGCCTTTTCCCCAAGCTGGAGTCAATGTGCTGTAAAGGAGACCTGCCTTTTCCCCAAGCTGGAGTCAATGTGTGCAGTAAAGGAGACCTGCCTTATCCCCAAGCTGGAGTCAGTGTGCTGTAAAGGAGACCTGCCTCTTCCCCAAGCTGGGGTCATTGTGTGCAGGAAAGGAGACCTGCCTTGTACCCAAGCTGGAGTCAATGGGTGCAGTAAAGGAGACCTGCCATGTCCCCAAGCTGGAGTCAGTGTGCTGTAAAGGAGACCTGTCTTTTCCCCAAGCTGGAGTCAATGTGTGCAGTAAAGGAGACCTGCCTTATCCCCAAGCTGGAATCAATGTGTGCAGTAAAGGAGACCTGCCTTTTCCCCAAGCTGGAGTCAATGTGCTGTAAAGGAGACCTGCCTCTTCCCCAAGCTGGAGTCATTGTGTGCAGTAAAGGAGACCTGCCTTGTCCCCAAGCTGGAGTCAGTGTGCTGTAAAGGAGACCTGCCTTTTCCACAAGCTGGAGTCAATGTGTGCAGTAAAGGAGACCTGCCTTATCCCCAAGCTGGAATCAATGTGTGCAGTAAAGGAGACCTGCCATTTTCCCCAAGCTGGAGTCAATGTGTGCAGTAAAGGAGACCTGCCTTGTCCCCAAGCTGGAGTCAATGTGTGCACATAATGCAATGCACAGGAAGCAATGATGTGACTGCTGGAGTGGTGCACTGCCTGCCTACCTAGGCATTTCACGTGCCTGCTAACAAAAATAATAAACAAACAAGTTCTAGTCACATGAGTGATGATCATCACATTACTTTTTTTGTCAAGCTTCCAACTGTTTCCATTTCACATCCCCCCAACCATTACCTCAGTGGGAACCTTGGTAACATCAATAGATAAGAGCACAGCCAGCCAATAGGAATACATATTCATTCCTAACTGACCTTCACTGACCTGGAAAGTGTCAATTTGTATCATTTTCTGTTAGTGTGCACTAACTGGGAGTTAGTGCGCACTAACTCCCGTTAGTGCGCACTAACACGATTTAACGATTTTTAACGATAAATCGTTAGAATTTCTATTGTATTGTGTTCTATAACGATTTAAGATGATATTAAAAATATCAGATGATAATTTTAATCGTTGAAAAACGATTCACATCCCTAGCGAGTACCTGGTTCCAGGGAACGCTCTGAGAGAGAGATGGTAACTCACTGGTGTTGTAGGCAGCGATGACTTCCTGGCAGAAATGGTGTTCAGTAGCAAGTCCGGGTACATGAGCCCTCGAGGAGCGAGTACCGGTTCCAGACTGAGATCTGAAAAGGAAAGAGAAATGAGGCCCCCGAGGAGCGGGTACCTCTGGTAAGTCCGAGGAGGCAGAGTAGCTAGGAGATAAGAAAGCCATTCCGAACCAACTCCATTCCTTGCTAACTCCTTGCTAACTCGATTAGTTAGTGATTTCAGAGACCTTAAATATCCGGTAGAGATGACGTCACCTCAGGGGGACGCCCCTGAGGTTCGTGCCATTGCTGGTACTTGAGTCGGGGCCGCGCCGCGCGCACGCGCGCCCTTAGCCTGCTGGGAACATGGCGGAGTGCGGCGTCTAGCTAGTCCGGGGACGCTGGAGGAGAACAGCACGATGATGCCACGGCAGCCAAACTTCCAACAGGCAAAGAGGGAGTCGCCAAAGAGGTAAGGTGGGCGTAGTGGAGACGTCGGGCAGCGATGGTCGCAACAGTCCCTCTGCCTGGGGAAATGCTCTTTTCAGGATCTCACTATTCAGACTGAGGCAGGGGGAGAGCATAATCTTCAGGTGAAAGCAGTAGCGTAAAGTTAATTTGCTAAAGAAAAATGATCTTTCTTGTTTTTGTTTTTTTTTGTGACAGTCAGTACATTCCTGTAACTCTCAGCTTCCTCCCTGGTAGGGGGTGGTGGGGGATTATTAATTTATCCACTATCTATAGATTAGTTCTATTAGCGTTGGCAAGAAATGCAATGCAACTACAGTAGCTAGCAGCAGGGCCGGTGGAAGCACTAGGCGAACTAGGCAATCGCCTAGGGCGCTGAGCATTAGGGGGCGCCGAGCCGCTGATGGCCAATGGCCGCCGGTGGACGTCATCCCAATAGCGGCTGAGCGGTGAACTACTGCTATGCTGTGCGCCGGATACACACAGCAAGAAGATCTGCGGGGCCGTGGTGGAGCTCAAGTCACCACGGCCGGAAGAAAACAATCGCGTCTAAACATGCTGGTGCTCCAGCTCCTTCCTGCCCGCAAGGCCCCGGAAGAAAAATGTTGCCGGAGCCGCGCAGGCAGAAAGGAGGAGGAGCATCAGCCAATGCAGGAGCTTCTCCTCCTTCCTGCCCGCCCGGCACCGGAAGAAAAATGTTGCCGGAGCCGCGCGGGCAGGAAAGCGGAGGAGCATCAGCCGCGTGCAGAAGAGGAGCAGCGCGGCTCGAGAAGTCCGGGGCTGCTGCAGAGCCCATCCTGCAGCGGTCCGTGAAGAGGAGGCCCAGAGGTGAGAGAGAGACTGAGGGTTTGTACAGTGTGTATGTGTGCGTGTATGAGATGAGTTGAGAGACTGTGTGTGGGAGTGAGGACCTGAATGTTTGCAGAGACAGCATGTGAGAGCCTCTGTGTGTATGAGAGAGACAGCATGTGACAGTGAGAGCCTGTGCTTGAGCAAGACAGCATGTGGGAGTGAGAGAGAGCCTGTGTGCGAGAGTCAGACAGCATGTGCCAGTGAGAGACTGTGTGTATGAATGATTGTATGAGAGAGAGCATGTGACAATGAAAGCCTGTGCTTGAGCAAGACAGCATGTGGGAGTGAGAGTTAGACAGCATGTGCAAGAGAGAGACTGTGTATAAATGATTGTATGAGAGAAAGCATGTGAGAATGAGAACCTGACTGTGTGTTTGAGGGAAGAAGACAGATGGAGAGAAAAGAAATATGTTATAAAAGGAATTGGCAAAAAAATAAGAAAGGGAAGGTGGAAAAAAAAAAGCCTGTGACCAACCGATTAGAAAACTAAGATCAGACAGCAAATGTAAAAAAAAATAAATTATTTTTTACTGATTGGAAATGTAATCTTTGGGAATGTGCAAGAGTAGCACTTTCTCTATGCAGATCTCACAATGTAGGAGATCAGCATAGAGGAACTGGAAGCCCATGGGGCCTGCACAGAGGAGGCAGCAGAATGGGCTTCAGTGCCAATAGCAGCAATCAGCACCTCCGCAATAGCCATACAGCAACAGTGACAGTGGCAGCAGAGGAATGAGAGAGGCTCTGAGGTTGCTGGCAAAAGAAAGAGAGGGGGGTCTCTGCCTTTAGTGTGTGCATGTGTATGAATGGGAGTTTGCCTGGCGGTGTATGTGTGTGAATGCATGGGTGCCTGCCTGAGGGTGTGTCTGTGTATGAGAATGAATGGGTGTCTTCCTGGGGTTTGTATGTGTGAGAATAGATGCCTGCCTGTTTGTGCTGTATGTGTGTGTGTGTGTGTGTGAGAGAATAAATTGGTGCCTGCCTGGGGGTCTGGGTGTGAGAATGAATGTGTGCATGCCTGGGGGATGGGGAGGGAGTGGTGTGAAAATGAATGGGAGCCCGCCTGGGGGTCAGTGTGAGAATGACTGGGAGCTTGCCTGTGTGTGTGTGTGTGTGTGTGTGTGTGTGTGTGTGTGTTTGTGTGAGAACGATTGGAAGCTTGCCTGGGAGTGTGTGTTTGTGTGTATGTGAGGGAGCCAGTGAGAGCATGAGTGTGTATGAGAAAATCCAGGGGAGTAAGAGTTTGTGTGGGGGGGGGTGTGGAGGGGGAGAGAGTTCCTTAGAGCCTGAGTGTGTCAGTGTCTGTGAGAGCGAGAGGTTATGGTTGGGTATAAGAGCATGAATGTGTATGTATGTGACAGTGTATGTGTGAGAGAGAATGGACATGTGAGTATGTGTGAGAGAGAGAGGATAACCTCAATCAAGAGCTCCCATGTATGGACAGCAGGGGCTTTTTAAAATCCTTATTAGTTTTAATTATTGTGTGTTATTTGATATATGTGCTGTTTTGAAATATTTTATTGGTTTTAGGAAATTGTAAAAAATGTATATGATTTTAATTAATAGAAATTCTATTTATCAGTAGTTTTAAAATATTATTTTATTAGTATGGTTTTACTATTATAACTGATGCTTTATGTTTCTTGATTTTATTTGTTTTATGAGGAATGGTGATTCTGTTTTTCCATTGTTAATACACAGAGTCTGGCTTCTTGGGGTTTCCATTTCAGTTTTTTCTAATTTGTGCTCCTTTATTTTGTATTCTGTATTTGGTGAGGGTCTGTCTCTGCACTGTGTGTGTGACCATGATGAGAGATTCTGCTATCATATAGTGTCTGTATAGAGATCTATAGCAATCGGGTTTGTTTTGTTTCCTCAGTAGGTGGAGTATTGGTATTCTAGGACCCAGTGTAATATTTACCCTTGCTTATTCACAGGTAGGGTTATTGTTGTTTGAGTCCTTGGTGTTATTACTGTTATGTTATGATGGGATTGCAGTATAGATTTTGAGTGTCTTTTTTGTGGTGTTTTGTGTTAGTTCACAATGTGTCTGGTAGTGGAAGGTGTTTGTGCTGCTGTTACTGTGAAGTGACACCAGAATTTGAAAATATCTTTCAGTATGATGAGCTGTAAGGGAAACATCCAAGCTCCATTGTTTGGGAGAATTTCAGTGGATGCACAGAGTTACAGAACTGGAGGTGCAGGACTTATATTGACATTCTGTCCCTTCCTATAAATTCCAGACTTCACTCCCATAGCCATATAGAATTAGTTGAATGAGGCTATCAACATAATTTTATAGTGTGAAACTGGCCAGCTTTTTAAAATAACGCAGAGGACCCTGTGGACTTTTTTATTAACACTTTTTTTTAATAACCAATTTTAAAGCAGGATCCATGCTATAGAGGTGGGTGAGATGAAGAAATGTCATTTTGGCTCCCCCCCCCCCCCCCCCCCCAATTCTTCTGTCTGGAGACACCACTGATTTTCTGTGACCTTAAGCATTAGTACAAGAAGGATTAAGGGGGGATGCTGGAGAGGCACACAAATGCATTGGCCCCCGGGCACCAGAGACCCTTGGTGCACCACTGGGTGCGAGTCATATGGGGCCGCAAGTGGTGGCAAAGAGGAGTGGAGATTTGGCAGGCCGCAGTGCCCAACCTGCTCGCGACCCAGAAAACCCCAGTCAGCGGGCGTGATCGAGAATGAGGTAGGAGTCAGGGCCGAGACCGGGGGGGGGGGGGGGGGCGCAAGGGAGAAGGCTCGCCTAGGGCGCCAAATCCCCTTGCACCGGCCCTGGCTAGCAGCCTTCCCACTTTTGTACCTTATTCCTGCCAGTAGATTTATTAAGATTATGATAGGTGAATCCAGGAATTTGCTCTGATTTCTTAGTCCTGGTGGACATAACTGAGTGAGATTCCCCCCAGGAGATTTTGTCGTCCTCTGCTTAGCCATAATAATTTCCTAAATGTGGGTCATCGGAAGAGGCATGCATGCGATAGACTTTTCTTTATTTCCACCAAACTATCAGGGTCATTTACTGAGCCGCCATAGTTTATCATGGGAGGGGCCAAATATCATGGGGGGGGGCCATCCCCGTGATATTGGGCCCCTCCCCGATAAACTATTGTGGCATTATCACTGCGCAATTTTTTATCATGATACAAATGCGTGACAAAAAATTGCATCGCAGTACAGGGCCTTCCAACGCGATGGCGACCCACCTCAGCTGGGACCGACATCCCTGAAACGCACATTCCCTCAAAGAGACACCCCCCCCCCAACTGCCTTCTAAGGCAGCTCTGGCCCCACCAAAATAAATGTTAAAAAATGAGAGCAATCGCATAGTGACAGCCCCCATCCCCTCCCCTCCCCTTATTAATGCTCCTTTGTGCCCATCCAAATAAAATACAATCCCTGGTGTCTAGGGATCCCCAACCCAAACAAATGATCTGGGGGGGGGCAGGGGGCCGCCAACCCCCAACCCCCTAGTATTCCCATGCCTCTAAAGTGAATCTTTGATAGCTAATGGTGTGCTTGGAGTACCCTTAGCTCTGGGCTCATTGGCGCCATTTTTCAAGATGGCGCCAATGGCGCCGACCTGACTTTCCCCATCACATGACAGGGGAAAGGTCCAAGGATCGAACCAAGGCCACATGGCCCCTGTCATATTTTGCTAGCTTTGGGGGGGGTGGGTGTCCTGGCACCTTAGCCCTTTAATTTTCCCACGGGATCATCGAGGACCTGCTTTAGTGACCCAGTGTTTCCTCAGGAAAATAACTACAGCTCCCTCAAACACGCTAAAATAACGGGGCTGACTTTTTTTCCATAAGCTGCTTTGCATGTCTTAGGCAATTTTAGGAATGCAAATGCATGCAAAGCAGTTTATTTCCATAGGGGGAGGAAATTTTGTGTTCTGTTATGCAATATCGCATGATAGACAACATTTAACTTAGGATACATGCTATTTAACTCGCGATATCACCTTATCATGGCTTAGAAGATCTCCCTGTATGTTACTATGTTTTCTAGATGGTACACACGCCTGCAGTCAGGGTCAGATGTAAGATTTAGGCAGGACCAGAGTGCAGGGGGAAGGGGTTGCCAGAGTGCCACTGTGGCGCCCCTTTGAATTAGCGAAGGCACAAGACCCTGAAGCAAGTGGGAGTGGGCTTTTCTTTGGCAAAAGTATTTTACACTTTCCAAATTTGTCACCCCTAGACAACTACCTATGTGGCCTATGCCTAAACCTGGGCTTGCATACAGGTTCTTCCTCTGTTCTGATAGAGAGATGCATGCATGTTCTGCCTCTTTCTTTCTGGAGTACTGTGGGATACAGTTGGGCAAGAGGTTGCTGTAGCCCCAGCTTAGAGCTCTGTGGTCTTTCCTAGGGTTGTTAATGGGTGCTGCCATCTTTTATTGTTGAGTTCATAAGTACGACCCAGAGAGAGAGAGATAGAGGAAGCGTGGGTGTGTATGTGTTAGCATGTGAGAGAGACACAGAGTAAGTGTGTGTGTGTGTGTGAGAGAGAGATGGAAGAAGCATGCCTGTGTGAGAGAGAGAGACACAGAGGAAATGTGTGTGAGAGGTACAAAGAAAGTTTGTGTGTGGGGGTGTGTGTGTGTGTGTGTCTGTCACACACACACACGTTCCCTGTCTCTCACCAAGCATGTATGTGTGTGTATGAGAGAGAGGGAGCATATTGTGTGTGTGCGTGTGTGTGTGTGTTTGAGATGGAAGCAGCATGTCTGTGTGAGAGAGAGACACAGAGGAAGTGTGTGTGTGAGAGAGGTACAGAGAAAGTGTGTGTGTGTGTGTGTCTCTTACACACACATGCTCCCTATCTCATGTTTGTGTGTATATGAGAGAGAGGGAGCATATTGTGTGTATGTGTGTGTTAGAGTGTGTGTGTGCATGTGTGCCCCCAGTCTACAACAATCTTAGGATGACAGATATGGAGAGCGGGACATTTTTAAAATCCTTATTAGTTTTAATTATTGGGTGTTATTTGATGTGCCTGCTGTTTTGAAATATTTTATCGATGCTTTGGAAATTTTAAAATGATATATTGGGGGGGTGGAGGGGTGCCAAAGAAGTATTCACCCCAGGTGCCAAATACTCTAGCTACGCCTCCGCTAAGAGCATAAGTAAAATAAATTCGGTCCTAACAAATCCCTCATGGATCTTAATCTGCATCACAAAAGCAACATCTGGAACAATTAACAATCAGGATCAAAGAGGTTTAGAACTCAAATAACCAAAGCTGCTGCACAGCAGCTCTCAGGTCCCGGTGGTGCTGGAGTACACAGAATGATGCAGGGAAAGATTCAAGAGCCTTGCCAGGAACCGGGATTGGAAGGGGGTGGGCGGATCGATACGAGAGCAGTAGAGGATACTGCGCTTTGGAATTTTTTTATTTATCTCTCGAGTTTTGGGATCCCGGTAACGGGTGACCATAGAGGTGCGTGCACAGAGCTAAGCAGGATACGGTCCTGAATTATTGGGACAAGCTGCAGATTAGAATGAGGTTCCTGCACAGATCTGTGCATGGGGATTGAGTATGACAGAAGGTACTGCTAGTAGGAATTAAATTACATTAGTAGAACTGTATGGGCGTCCACAACTGAAAGAGCTGAAGGTGCTACAATGCGCAGGAAAGGTGCATTGACAGAATTATGTGGAGAAAAACGTTTGCCTCATGGAGGACTCAGCTCTAACCAGCATCATGAGTCCTTTGCTTTGATGAGAAGCAGGAACGGTGAATTTCAGATGGGCCCGTGAGTGCACATCTACGCTTGAGCATTAGTGCGCTCCCAGAGACACAGCAATTTTTTAACGGGACCGCACCTAAACACGATTGTTATAAAACTGCCTAGGCGTATATATGTTCACCTAATTTTAAGCTGGTGCGCGCCCAGCAGCAGTAGATGGGTTTGAGTCGCGGAGGTGAGGGAATTTTACAATGGGCGCGCACCCACGCCATGACCAGTTTCACCAATCCGTCCACCAGTGCGCCCTGTCTAGAGCCAGGTCCTCCAAACACCCCTGGTTCTTTAGCCTGCATTCCCCCAGGTTACCCCCCCCAGACCCTTTAAACCCCCTCAGTGATGCCTGGAAATAGTTTTAAGACTTACGCCTCCTCCACGGCAGAAGTAAAGCTACGGAGCACCGGACTTGGGCGCGCACCCAGGAGCGTAGCTGCTTGCACACGCATCTCTGTGCTCCGCCCCAGAACTCCCAAGCCCCGCCCACACCCCGCCCACATTCCGCCCCTTTCTTGTCCAGAGTGAGATATTTGGGACTTGTGCACCTGTAACCCTTTTTTGGGGAATAGTGCTGATTCCAAAGGGCCATAAAAGAATTTATTTTCGTGGGCTAGCTCTCCTGCTTTTTTCCCCCATCTCTTCTTTCTCCCAGGGTGCAGGATTCTTTCTGTGAGGTTGAAGGATAACCTTCGTGGTCCAGGCAAGGGAAAACTGTTGCGACAGTCGGTCTGCGACAGCTTCGCCCCGCCTACCTCACTCTTTTTGCGGCTCCTCTCGCTCACCTCGGACTACTGGCTGCCGCGGCGTCTGTCTCCGTTCTCTCCGGCATCCCCGGACCGGCTTTGGTGCTGCTTCCCGCCATGCTCCTCCAAGGTACCATAGGGCGCGCGTGCGCACGCCGCCCTCATCTTTATTTCCTCGTTGGTGCGAACCTCAGGGGCGTTTCCCTGAGATGACGTCACACTGCCTGGATATTTAAGCCTACTACTTTTGCTATCTAATCGAGTTAGCAACCCGGAATTCTACGGATGGGATTCGCTCTCCGTACCGAAGCTGCCCTGCCACTCCAGCGTTATCTGAAACTCTTATTGCTAACAGGATACCCGCTCCTCAGGGGCCTCTTCTGCTTCTTTCAGGTGCTATCAGGAAACCAGTACTCGCTCCTCGAGGGCCCATGTTTCCTGAGTCGCTGCCTGCATCTACAATCCTTTCTATTTGGAAGACTTCACTAACAGTTTCCATCTGTGAGTACAACTACCAACTATTCCACAGTACTGCTTCCCTGGAACCAGGTACTCGCTCCTCGAGGGCCTGCCTTCTGTTCCAGTGCCAGACCTCTTGTCTAGTGGAATCGCTGTGTGAGTACAATACCACTGAGTCTCTTTACTCCAAGGGATCAGGTACTCGCTCCTCGAGGGCCTGCTCTCCCTGTCTCGGAGCTTCTCCTATTTCTACATTGGGACTCTGAATGTTATTCTTATTGTGTGCTCATAACTCTCAGTCTCTTTCCACTACAGCACATCCAAGCAGAGGATTCGCTGTTCCAGCGTCCTGTGGGATACTCGCCCAGCCGGGCTCAACATCTACTACTCACTACTGCCACCTCTGGTGGTTTCCAAAACTGTTTAAATAAAGATTCAAATCTGTGTTTGTGCATCCAGAGTCTAGCCTGACACCGTGGTCCCTCACGGGACTGCCCCCCGTGGGTGTGGTCAGCTGCCACAGTGTCCAAGGATCCACCCAAACACCAATAACCATAACAACAACTTGTGTGTGTGTTTGTTATTCTTGCTCTTTGGGACAGGCACCTGGAGAAAACAGGCAGGACTCGCTGGATGGCTGTTCAAAATAATAATTGATATGATATTGATAAATGATATTGATTGGAGGAAAATCAATAAAGTATATAAATGAAATGTGCATATACATCCAGATTCCTTGTCTATGATGTAGTACAAGTACCAATTTTGTATCCCTCTGTGGAAATGTCCCTTTTTACTGAAACTTGGAACTTGTAATCCATCCACGCTGAGGAGTGAATGTCTGTCCCAAGGGGCTGGGGATCCTAACCAGGGCGGATGTCCCTCTTCCCAAACATTACCTGACTCCAGAAGGGCCCTCCCGATCTTCACCTGCCCGTGTCCCCAGGTGGAAACTCCGGTTGGGGGTCTCCTGATGGTCCTCGTCTCCAAACTCCTTTCTGGAAAATAGCTCTTTCACTGGGCAAGGAAGGGGGGCAGCGAAGCACCTTCCTTCCCAGAAAATAAAGGAAACTAAAAGGGGTTTCACTGGGTGAGCACTGCACCCTCCTCTGGATGGGTCGAAGGGGTTCACAGTTCCCTCCTGCACCTCTGGAGTGGGGTTACAGCCTTCCAGGAGGTTCCAGGTCAAAACCAGCCAAAATCCTCATTGTCCGTGTAGGAAAAAGTGCAGAAATCACTCTGCTGCTCTCTCTTTCCCTCCAGCCTATCACCAAGAACTGGCAGGGCAGTGTCCCTCCCTTCTTTTGCTAATCTGAGGGCCTAACTCTGGAGAGCACACAGAAACACGTCCTTCCTTTTGGAATCAAAACTATTGTGTTCCACTGTCACAAGGGCTCAACCCGGGAGATCATCATCCATAGGCAGTCTCTGGGGGAGGGAGGGCCTATGCAGTTATGCTGTCTCCCTTCAAGCTGACATATATCCTAAGGCTGGGAGCTAGGGTCAGTTAGTGGCTGACCAAAGGTCCGGCCACACGTGCTTGTGGGTGGCTTTTTGAATCAGATGGGACGCCCGTATGTCCTACATGGCTTGCACATCTCTGGATTTTGGCACACATTCAGCTTTTAAAATTCAGCTCAAACTGTGCAGTTTTCCCTGAAGAGTATTTGTAGTAGGAAAAGGGTATGGTGGGCAGGAGAAAAGAGATGACCGTGTTATGGTAATTTCACAAAACCCCATTTGCTCATCCAGCTGATCCCAACTCAAGAACCCTTCCCAGAGGCAACATGAGCCCAAAATCAAACTGCTATTTGAGTCATAAAATAAATGCAACTAATAAAACCTAAAGGACCCAAAAGCAGCTGAATGACGAGCTGTCTAAACGAAAACTCATTGACATTTTCCCTGCCCACATCCAAGCCCTGGACTCTGGTAGCCTTTAAAGTTTGGGAATCCTGGGCTGGATACGAGCGATATAGATCAGCCCACATGAAGGTTTTTATTGCTTCCTATCTATTGACGTCAAACATTTGACCACCGTCAAGACTAGTCTGGAAAGGAAGGAGGTGTATGATGACCCACGTTCTGGTTATGAATTTTCTCAGACGACTGACTGCTGAAGCTGTTGTAAAATGTACACACATAAAGGAAAGCTAAATAATATGGCAGTGTTCTGACATGTCTGTTTGATAAATGGCCACTCTCTCTCTCTCACTCTCTTTCCGAGATCTTAACTCCCATTAATCCTGCCAGAGGGCAGTGAAATGCTAAAAGGCAGGGGCACCAAGAATCGGATCCGAAGCATCCATTCTAAGCACAGATGTGACATGCATGCTGAGATATTATTTCATATTTAATGTGGATTTAAAATTGGGGGAACTGTGCAACAGTAGACAAACCCCTATGGCAGGATCTGAAAAGCTGTTTCCGTTTTGTCTTTGCTTCGGTGCCTGCAGGGAAAAGGCAATGACTTCCTAGGTGGAAATGTTGTTTTTCAAAACTTCAGTTCATGAGAACCGTTCAGCATCTGCTCCTGCTTCCTCTCTGCTCCCAGAGAGAAAGGCAGATTTGTTTTTCTTTCCTGCACCTCAGGCTGCTGGGGCAAGATACTGTCCTCATCAAGCTGCACTCCAGGACTCTCAAAGCTCTGGAGAATGGAGATAGCTTGAAGTCATTCTTTCTTACTACTAATGATCATGATTGCTCATTTTTGCTCCTAGCAAATACATTGGTATGCAAGGCAAATCACTTGGTTAGCAGGGCTCTGTCCCAAAGACCTAAAAGCCTTAGTAAATCAGGCTTTTAGTGCCTTATTTTAAAATAAAGGACTTTTTCCCATTCTGTGCCTATGGAAAAAGTCCTTTATTTTAAATAAGGCACTAAAAGCCTGATTTACTAAGGCTTTTCTCCAATTTTGTATCAATGGGAAAGAAAGCCTAATGCACAGGCCTTAAGTGACTTGTTCAAAGTCTCACAGTGAGTTGCGAAGGTGGGATTTGAATTGGGGGTCTGCAGCCTTCACAGCTTGATGCTGTGACTGCCTGGTTTTGCATCCAGCCTTTTGGCACAGTGTTCCTTTAGAATTTCTTCCTTCTAGGCATGTCTGCTGAGATATTTGCAGATAGTCAGATCCACAGATTCTAGAGAAGTTGGACTAGACCTAAGGATAGGGGCAGAGGTAGGGCCGAGCCCTGTATGTTATTGGATTTGGAATCATCCTTACCAAGTCAGTTCTTATCTCGCTGTCCAAAATTAAGTCTCTTAATGATGATTGCTGTGGAAGCAAAACCTCATAATAAAACATTTTCCAGTATATTCAAAGTAAAAAGCCTGCGATGGAGTCAGTTGGACCATTAGATGGTTCATTGGTAAGAGAGGACGAGGCCATGGCAGAGAGATTAAATTAATTCTTTGCTTCGGTCTTTACTGAGGAAGATGAAAGGCAGATACCCATGCCAGAAGTAATATTTAAAGGTGATGATTCAGAGGAACTGAAACAAATCTCAGTGAACCTGGAGGATGTACTAGGGCAAATTGACAAACTAAAGGGTAATAAATCACCTGAACCAGAAGGAATATATCCTAGAGTGCTGAAAGAACTGAAAAATGAAATTGCAGACCTACTGTTAGTGATCTGTAAACTATCATTAAAATCAGCTACAGTACCTGAAGATTGGAGGGTGGTCAATATAATGGCAGTTTTAAAAAGGGCTCCGGGGTGATCCAGGAAACTATAGATCAGTGAGCCTGACATCAGTGCTTGGGAAAAATGGTTAAAACTATTCTAACGAGCAAAATTACTGAACATATAGATATACATAGTTTAATGGGACAAAGTCAATATTGATTTAGGCAAGGGAAGTCGTACTTCATTAATTTGCTACATTTTATTGAAGGCATAAATAAACATGTGGATAAAGGTGAGCCAGTTGATATACTGTATCTGGAATTTCAGAAAACGTTTGACAAAGTATTTCATGAGAGACTCTTGAGGAAATTAAAAAGTCATGGGATAGAAGACAATGTTCCATTGTGGATTAAGACCTGGTTAAACAAACTGAAAATAGAGAGTAGGACTAAATGGTCAGTTTTCTCAATGAAGAAAAGTGAATCGTGGAGTGCTCCAGGTATCTGTTCTAGGAATGCTGCTGTTTAACATATTTATAAGTGACCTAGAGAGGCTAACAATGAGGGCAGTGATCAAATTTCCTGATGATACAAAACTATTCAAAGTTGTTAAATCACAAGAAGATTCTAAGAAATTGCAAGACTGGGAGACTGGTCATGCAAATGGCAGATAATATTTAATGTGGACAAGAGCAAAGTGTTGCATGTAAGGAAGAGCAACCCAAATTTAGCTACACAATGCAAGGTTCCCCATTAGGAGTCACCTCCCAGGAAAAGGATCTAGGCGTTATCATGGATAATATGTTGAAATCCTCTACTCAGTGTGTAGCCATGGCCAAGGAAGAAAATAGAATGCTAGGAATTACTAGGAAAGGAATGGAGAATAAAACAGAGAATATCATAATGCTTCTGTATTGCTCAATGGTACGACCACATCTTGAGTATTGTGTGCAGTTCTGGTCACCACATCTCAAAAACGATATAGCAGAATTAGAAAAGGTACAGAGAAGGGCAGCCAAAATGATAAAGGAGATGGAACAATTCCCCTGTGAGGAAAGGCTAAAAAGGGCTTTTCAGATTGCAGAAGAGATGGCTGAGGAGATATATGAAAGAGGTCTATAAAATAATGAGTGGAGTGGAACAGGTAAACATGAATCGGTTGTTTGCTCTTTCATAAAATACAAAGACTAGGGAAAACTCAATGAAGTTTCTAGGTGATATATTTAAGACAAATAGGAGAAAATATTTTTTTATTCAACACATAACTCAACTCTGGACTTAGTTGCCGAAGGATGTGGTGAAAGTTGTTAATGTAGCTGGGTTGAAAAAAGGTTTGAACAAGTTCTTGGAAGAAACGTTCATAAAACCATTATTAAGTTGGACTTGGGGAAATCCACTGTTTATCCCTGAGATAAGCAACGTGGAATCTATCCACCTTTTGGGTTTCTGCCAGGTATTTGTGACCTAGATTGGAAACAGGATGCTGGATTTGATGGACCTCTGGACTGACCCAGTATGGCAAATCTTATATTCTTATGCGTTCCCTTGGGTTTTGTCTTGGCACCTATATTATTCAATATTTTTTTAAGCTCCATTAGCCACTATTATTCAAGGCCACAGTTTTAGTTGCTTTTTATATACTGACAACATTCAAGCAGTTGCATATATGGACTCTAGGCATTCTGAGAAAATAATTAATTTTAAGCTCTGCTTAATTGATATTGCTGACTGGCTTGCTAAACACAAACTAAAAGTTAATCCATGTAAATCAGAGGTCATGTGGACTAGCAGAAGGAATAATCCTATTAATATTGTTCCTCAGTTACCTGGGGTTCATAAGAACATAAGAAATGCCATGCTGGGTCAGACCAAGATCCATTGAGCCCAGCATTCTGTTTCCAACAGTGACCAGTCCGGGGCATGAGTACCCGGCAGATTGTCAATAGTTGATCCATTTCTTGTATCTCATTTCCAGGGATAAGAGCTGGCTTTCCCAACTCTACCTGGCTAATAACTGGTTATGGACTTCTCCTTTAGGAACTTGTCCAATCCTCTTTTGAACCCCACTATGTTAGTTACCTTGACCACATCCTCTGGCAACAGATTCCATAGCTTGATTGTGCGCTGAGTGAAAAAAATACTTCCTATTATTTGTTTTAAATCTGCCACTTGCTAATTTCATGGAATGTCCCCTAGTCCTCGTGTTGTTTGAATGGATAAATAACCATTCCCTATCTCCCCATTCCACCTCACTCATGATTTTATAAATTCCAATCATATCCCTTCTCACTCGTCTCTTTTCCAAGCTAAAGAGGCCCAGTCTGTTTATAGATTTTCTCCTTTCCATCCCCTTATTACTGTTGCCCCTCCCCCCCACACACACACACACCTATTCTAGCTCTGGGGAAAGGTATATGGGTTGCCTCCTGAATAAGAGAGGAGACAGTCCCCCAGAACGGAACAATCCTTGGGCACTCCCACCACATGTGAAAGAAAGCTCCTCTTTCTCCACAACCTTTCCAGCACAAGTCTCCCCTAGTGGGGTAAGCCTTAGGTAGGCATACAGGAGTAAGGTACCACCTCATTAACACGTTATAGCTATTTTCAGGTAGAATCACTGAAATCAAGCTTCATTTCATATTGAAGAATACTAGATCCCATTCTTCCTCAGGCAATTCATGTCCCAAATCCTTTTCCCAAGCCCTGATATATGCAGGCTTAGCTATGGGGTCCTTATTAAGGAAGACATATACATAAATTATCATACCCTTCATTTTATCTGCATGAGCACACCAATGTTCAAACTTTGTTTTACCCAGAAGTAAATCCTCCCAATTCTCTCTGCCGTCAAAAAATGTCAGATTTGTAGGTATTGGAAGATATCATTACTCTCTAAATGATATCTGTCATACAAAGCTTGAAAAGCTAGATATCCCCCCTCCCCCTATAGCTGATCCAGAAGGATAATTCCCTTTTCCACCCAATTTCTAAAAAAAATGCATGCTTAATCCCACTGAGAAGGAACAATTTTAATTAATGTATGAATTAAAGAAATACTCTCCTGCCCACTAAGTTATGCTGCCATTGTTTCTATAACCTCAAAGTGTTATCCGTAGTCAGAGGTAAACAGGTAATCTGTTGCCAAGTCAACCGGGGTTGCCAAGTCAACACTCATAATGGCATAACACCAACCTGTTCCAGTGTCACCCATAATTTCTGTTCACCTTTCCTATCCCAACCTAAAATAGTGCGCATATGAGCAGCCACACAGTACCAACTAAGATGGGGGACTCCCAGACCACCCCTTAATTTAGGCCTAAACATTACACTTCTAGCAATCCTGGGAGGCTTACTCTTCCAGATGAAAACAAAGATACATTTGCCATTGTTTTAGTGCAGCAGTAAAGATGTGTATTGGAAGAGACTGAAAAAAGTAACAGAAACTGGGTAAAATGTTCATTTTTATGGTCGCTATCCTGCCCAACCAAGACAACATGAATTCTGACCAGGTATCTAAATCACGAAATATATTTTTTTTATCAAGAGAGAGTAATTCAGCTCATACAACTCATCTAAGCTATTGCTAATATTAATACCCAGGTATTTAATTTTCTTATTGGTCCAATTAAAGGGAAATTCACTTCTCAACTGAGAAAGCTGATCTACTGGAATAGAGAGATTGAGTAGTTTGGACTTATCCAAATTCAATTTAAATCCAGAAACTTTACTAAATTTGCTCAAGGCATTCACCGCCCCAACTAATGATTGATAGGGTTTTGTCAATGTAAATAAAATATCATCAGCAAAAAGAGACAACTTGTAACTAATATTACCCACTGAGATCCCTGAAAGATTACCTGATTTACGGGTTTTTATCGTCAGGGGTTCCAAAAATAAGGCATATAGCAAAAGAGATAGAGGACAGTCTTGCCTAGTCCCTCGCTGTATAGCAAAAAGTTCAGAATAGGTACCATTAACTTTAATGCAAGTTTCGGGTCACTACAAATCTGATTAAAGCAACTGAGAAAAAAGGACCCAAAGTTCATTTTTTGCAAGGTGCGGCATAGAAAGGGCCAATGCAGCATGTTGAAGGCTTTCTCAGCATCCACCAAAAGCAAAACAACAGGAATATATTCTTTCCACACCCACCATATGAGATCAATGATTCTGTACACATTGTCTGCCGCCCTCCTGTCCGGAATGAAAGCAGCCTGGTCAGGATGTACCAATCTAGCCATTACCCTATTCAAACGATTAGCCAAAATTTTTGATAATATCCTAAGGTCCACACTAAGCAATGATATAGGCCTATAGGACTCACATGAAGGGTTGTGGCCAGGTTTGGCCAGAATAAAGAGTTGCCCAATCTTAGGGAATTAAACATTGTCAATAAAGAAGGCACCAATTCAAGAGAGAATCTTTTGTAAAACTGGGCCGTGAAACCATCCAGTCCTGGGGCTTTATTCACTTTGATCACCTGTAGGATCTCAAAAGACGTTATTTCCTTATCAAAAAATTGTTTCTCTTCTTCAGAGATACTTGGAAGATCTATAGATCTATCTGTGATAGAAAGGTCTGAACCATACAGCTCACTATAAAAATGCATGAACCTTTGCTGGATATCAGCAGAGGAGGTAAAAAAAGAACCATCTATATTTCTGATCCTAGTAATTTGATTCTGAGATATATGTTTTTTTAACTTGAGAGCCAGCAACCTGCTAGCTTTATTGCCCCATTCAAAATGCTCTTGTTTGACCAAGTTTAATTGTAAAGTAACATTATCAAGTTCTAAGGAGTATAAAGTATCTCTAACACTCTGCAGCTTAACAAACACTGAGTGTGATAACATTCTTTTGTGGAGCATTTCAAAGGTTGCAATTTCATCTTGCAACTTCTTTTTCAACTCTGATTTCTCTTTCTTTTTAAAAGCTGCCCGGGATATCAACCGTCCACAAGTGACAGCCTTTAAACAGTCCCAGAGAAGAGAAGGATTGGTGTCCCCCATATCATTATTGTTAAGGTCACCTACTAATTGGGAACAAAAGGCATCATCTGCCAATAAAGTATCATTAAGTTTCCAATACCTCTTTCAGGTATCTATACTCCTAAACTGTAAATATTGTTATGACCAGGAGAGATGTGAACCCTTGGACCGACGGGGAGTTGGTACGACCTTAGGAGATGGCTCCTCAGGTTCCCCCGTCGGGGGGCGAGGCATAACCAAGTTGGAGCTGACTGGATCTTCGCCGCTGGAGACCCGCGGTCCCCCCAGGAGGAGCCTGCAGGGACCCGGGCCGCTGGGACTTAGGTGGACCTTTGAGAGGTCGAAGAGGCATGAAGTCGGTGCAAGGGCCAACTGGATCTTCGCCACTGGAAGCCCGCGGCCCCCCCGGGAGGAGCCCGTAGGGACCCGGGCCACTGGGACTTAGGTGGGCCCTTGAAGATGGACAGTCCGTCAAAGAAGTCCGAGGTTGAGTACCAGAGGGTCGCCGCTTGCCAGTCCGAAGTCACACACCGAGGAATCACTGCTTGCCAGTCCGAAGTCACACACCAAAGAATCACCGCTTGCCAGTCCGAAGTTACACACCGAAGAATCACCGCTTGCTGGTCCGAAGTCACACGCTGAGGAATCATCCAAGAAGAAGCAGGAACCAGGAACCCGAGGCACCAGGAGACTCACCGGAGTGAGCAGACTCGTTGCCAAGTCAAGGAGTGGCTGGAGGAAGGCTCCTTATATATTTCCCTGCGTCTGGCCCATCAGGAGCAGGTGAAGGTAATTTAGAGGACGAGGCCCCTTTAAATCTTCTAAGGAGGCACGGCCTTGCGCCTAGGAGCAGGGCGGCCATCTTGCTGCCGGGGACGCCTTCAGAGCGGCCTGGCGCTGCGAAGAGAGGCCTGGGGGTGTTTCCCCCGCTGGCAATCCCTGCGGGAACTGCGCCGAGGAGCTAGGATGGGAGGAGGCGATTCCCAGCGCTTCCCTGATGCTGTTGCGGCGGCGGCAGCGGCCCCTGACGCCGTGACTCTAGGTAGGGGGGTTCGGTCACGGCTGCCCGCGACCGGAAGGCACAACAAATATAACCAAAATAGCAGGGGTGGGCAATTCTGGTCCTCGAGGGCTGCAAACCAGTCGGGTTTTCAGGAAATCCTAAATGGATATGCATGAGAGAGACCTGCATACACACTGCCTTAGTTGTATGCAAATCTATTTCATGCATATTCATTAGGGGTATCCTGAAAACCCGACTGGTTTGCAGCCCTCGAGGACCGGACTTGCCCACCCCTGCAAAATAGGGTCATGATCAAACCATGTGATTAATCCGATATCAGCATTAGAAACCCGATTAAGCACTGTCTTGCCCACCAAAAAAAAAAATCAGTCCAGGAGTATAACTTATGAGGGCTTGAATAAAATGAATAATTCCATGCATGAGAAGAACGATGTCTCCAAACATTAACCATATCCCATCTCTTCATTGTTTAAGATGAGTTCTGTGCTTATTGATAACCGAGCCACTCGCCCAAAAATTGTCAAACTAAGGAGTCAAGGTTAAATTGAAATCTCCATCAACAATCAAATGACCCTCCCTTCCGAATTCAAAAGTGCACCAATAGTAACGGAAAAGGAACCCTGCTCTATATTAGGGGCGTACACATTTAACAAAGAATACACTTCCCCCTCCAGCTTCAAATTTTACCAAAATAAATCTGCCATGAGAGTCTGCATAACTCATCTTAATTAGACATTCAAAATACTTATAAAATAGAATTCCCACTCCTGCATATTTCTCAGACTTAGAGGCTGCAGCAAAAAAAATTGAGAAGGGAAAGCAGGCCAAGCCAGAAGGTATTCATAGCGTTGGTTAAGATGAGTTTCTTGCAGAAGTACAAAGGAAGCTCACGCATCCTGGATCTAGGACTTAAGAAGTTGCCTTTTGCGAGGACAATTTAATCCCTTAATATTTAAAGACAAGATTCTAGTTACAGCCATATTGTTTTGAAACTAGATCACTAGTATAACCCCTTCCCTTAGATTTCCCCACCTTCGTATCAACCAGTGTATCATTATGCATATTTCCCCAACCCGTACATCCACTATCACCACCAACATTTCTCTCTCTCCCTCATAGCCCACCTCAGCCAAACCATCCCACCATAACGCTGTAATAAACCCTTCCCCCAACCCATACCCCTGAGCTGTCTGCTATTGCCCCAGAGCAGATCTGCAAACGCAGTGAGAGGTGAAGACATACAGAGAACGCGATCTGAACTCCCCCAAGCTTTAAAGCACATAACTAATAGAATTGACCATACAATCAAACTTTGTATGCTAGCTATCAGCTACACAAAGCATCTCCAGACTCCATTACCAGCTGAAAATCCATAAAACAGAACCATAAGAAATTATGGATAACCCAGGTCATCCTTTGCCATTGTTTTTGGAGGGATGTTATGTTTTGTAGGGTTTGGGTGGACCCTTGGACACTGGCAGCTGACCATGCCCATGGGGGGAAGTCCCGTGAGGGGCCACAGGTCCGGACACACAAACACAGATTATATCTTTTATTAGACAGTTTATGAAGCCACCAGAGGTGGCGGTAGTGAGTAAAAGATGGAGCCCGGCTGGGCTAGTATTCCTCAGGGTGCTGGAACAGCGGCTTCTCCGGTAGCAGTGCTGTAGGAAGAAGAACTGAGAAAATGAGTACACTGAGATATTCACAGAGTCCCCAGCATGGAGAAGCCCCGAGATAGGGAGAGCTGGCCCTCGAGGAGCGAGTACCAGATCCCTGGGCACAGAGACTCGTTGGCAAGTACTCATGCAGCAGTTCTCCGTAGAAGATGGCACTGGTGCTGGAACGGAGGCAGGCCCTCGAGGAGCGAGTACCTGGTTCCAGGGAAACAGCTCTGAGGAGTAGATGGTAGTAGTACTCACAGATGGTGTCTGTAGCGAATTCTTCCAAGTAGACGAGGAGATGGACACAGGCAGCGAGTCAGGAACATGGGCCCTCGAGGAGCGAGTACCGGTTCCTGATAGTGACCTGAAAGAAGCAGAGAGGCCCCCGAGGAGTGGGTACCTCGTTAACAGCAAACAGTCCAAATAGTTGGAGGCAGAGTAGCTGGGTACGGAGAGCGAATCCCATCCATAGGATATCCCTTGCTAACTCAAAGGTTAGCAATAAACAACAGGCTTAAATATCCGGGCAGCGTGACGTCATCACAGGGGGACGCCCCTGAGGTTCGCGCCATAGAGGAAATAAGAATGAGGGCCATGCGGTGCGCACGCCCTAAGGTACCTGAGGAGCATGGCAGGAGGCAGCACCCAAGCCGGTCCGGGGATGCCAGAGAGGACGGTAGGCAGATGCCGCAGCAGCCAGACATCCACAGGGAGCAGGAGGAGTCGCAGAAAAAGAAAGGTAGGCAGAGTGAAGCTGTCGGGCCGCGACAGTTGCAACAAGGGAAAGGAGTCTCCCAAGTGCCTTCGCAGCCAGTGACCTCCCTTCCCCACTCCTTGCCATTGCGGTGTGTCCTCTCTCGGTATGGCCGTAGTAGTCTTCTGCGTAGCTGTTTTCTTGACCGCACTACCTGCAAAATGGCCTCCATTTCATCAACGGCTTTCATTTTAGAAGTCGTACCCCGAATTGTCATTGCTAAACCAAAAGGGAAGAGCCATCGATAACGAATTCCCTCTTTATACAATGCTAAAGTTATTTCTCTGAATTCCAATCTTTTCTGGATGGTAACCAGCGATAGATCTACAAATACTGAAATGGTATGTGACTCCCATAGCCACAATAGTTGTTTCTTCACCAAGGAGAACACTCTTTCCTTGGTAGACAAACGATGAAAGCAACCATTGATATCACAGGGTTTGTTCCCCACCTTAGGACCTAGCGTTGTAGCCGCCTTTTCAATTTCTACCACTGAATCCGCTATTGGCAATGCAGCCCCTTTTAATTTGTCCCAGGAAAAAAGCACAGAGTTGCTGCATCACTGCGTGGCAACCGTTATAATCATCAGTCTCAGGTATTCCCCGGAAACGGAGATTGCATCTACGATTTCGGTTCTCCAAATCTTCAATTTTAGCTTGAAGTTCCAAATTATTCAATGATAATTGGCTGTATTGCTTTTGTAATTTCCCCACTATATCAGCTTGGGCTTCCAAATGTAAGTCGCAGTCATCAACTCTCCGCCCAATATCTGACATCTCTTCTCTCATATCGGCCATCATAGCAACAAGTTCCTGCTAAATATCTCTCATGTCTTTGCGCAAATTGCAAAACCATTGCCGGAACTCCTCTCTTGTAGGCAGATCATTCATGGTCACTACCCACACTCCGTTACCTAGGTCAGCCTCCCTAGCCGGAACAAACAGATCTGCAGCTTCCTCCACTCCCCGGGCACCTTGGAGTCTAAAGAAGCTTTAACATAGGAGAATTGCTTGAAATCGGGCCCTTTTTTCTTCAGAGCCATCGTAAGCTTGGAATCTCTCGATCTAAAGTAAAAAATAGCTTCAATCACAAAGGATGTGTGGTGATTCTAATAACAAAGGCTCGGGGGAGACTGGAGCTCAGATTCATGTGGCCATCTTGTTCTGTGACATCACCAGCCTCCCGATTCAGTACTTTTAATGTAATAACAATTATCATCATCTCTTAATCAAGTCACTTTTTTTTTTTAACTTACATTACTTTTGTCTTGTTAAGTCATTTCTGGAAAGATCTGATTTGCAAACACTAGTTTATTCTGTATCTTGGTCTTCCTTTGACTGTTCTAAAAAGAATACAGTTACTTCAGAATGCAGCTGCAAAACTTATCTTTGGATCACATGACTATGTTAGATCTCTGTTGAAGTACTTATGTTGGCCCCCAGTAGTACAGGAAATTAAGGTTAAGCTTCTCTCTTTGTTTTTCAAAGCTTTGCATAAGGGCCATCTAAGTTATTTGGCTGATTTACAGTTATCTTATCCTCCCAGTTGCAGCTACTTAGTATACCTGCTTTTATGCTAATTAGACTAGAAACTATGAACAAGTGACCTATAGTTATCAAGGACCCATGCCATGGAACTCACTTCCACCAGAAATTCTTATAGAATCTTAATTAGATTAAGTTCAGAAAAGCAATCAAATTGTGGTTATTTAATCAGTATTTCAAAAATTAGTCATGAAGAAATGTGCCTGTGTCTTCTTAAAGATGTACTACAATTTGAACTTTATAGCCTTGTATTTTAACTTTTTATCTTATTTATTTGCTTTTATTGCTTTATTTCTTTGCTTGTTTTGATTTGACTTCCTTTTCTATATGATGACTGTTGTTTATATGTTGATTTCCAGTGAATGGATTTTAATGATGTAAACCACTTGTTGAAAAGTGGTACATCAAATAAAATAAACATAGGCCAAAGAGGGAGTGAATATAGCTCTAATGGAAGCTGAAACTTGTCTAATTCATGTAGGGGTTGATTTTAAAAGGAGTGCGCACGCACGTGTGGCTCCCAGCATGCGCCGATTTTATAACATGCTTGCGCCAAGCTTGTTTTAAAATCTAATGGCCATGCGCACTGTATTTTATTTATTTTTTCCATTCTTTATTTATCATTTTTCAAATATTTATTTATATTTATTTATTTATTTATTTATTTATTTAATACATTTATATACCGTTTCACCAAGTACTACAGATGACCGAAGCGGTTTACAATATATTCAAAGAAAACTTAAAATAATGTAATGTTATAGAAATAAAATAAAGTAAAATAAAACGCAAGTAAAAAAACAAAAAGCAAAAATTACATTAAACATCATGATCAATATCCAACAAAAGTAAAAATTTGCATAACTTTAACTTTAATAATTTCCAAAACTTATTTAACTATATTTCAACAGCTAGGCAATTAACCTATCCAAGGTTTTAAACAGTATCTAAATTATTGAAAGCTTCATTGAAAAAATGAGTTTTTAGGGCTTTTTTAAATTCTTTTTTGTTATAAATTAGCCTTAAGGGGTCTGGCAGGGCGTTCCACAATATAGGTCCGGCAACTGAAAATGCTCTTTGTCTAGTAACGTTTAAAATGGCCTTTTTTATTGAAGGGACTTCCAGAAGATTTTTTCCTTTTGATCTGAGATCCCTAGAAGGTTTATATATTCTGAGTTCAGAGCAAAGCCAAGTAGAATCTATGTTGTTTAGTAATGAATGGATAAGATTAAGAATCTTATATTTTATCCGGTACTTCACTGGCAACCAATGTAGTTTTTGTAATACTGGGGAGATGTGTTGCCTCATCGGGGTGGCTGTAAGAAGTCTCGCTACAGAATTTTGGATAATTTGAAGTGGTTTAATGGAAGATTCGGGTAAACCTAAATATAGACCATTGCAATAGTCTATGCCGGAAAGAATTAAAGCTTGCAAGACAGATCTAAAATCATTGAAGAATAATAATGGTCTTAACCTTTTTACCACATGTAATTTAAAGAATGAGTTTTTCATTACCTTGGAAATGTGTTGTGAAAGTGATAAATTTGAGTCGATCCAGACTCCCAAATTCCGGGCGATTTTGGTAATCTGGATGGTATCTTTTCCCAGCTTAATATTAGCAGGGGGAGCATTATTAGAATTTGATATAAAGCTCAGAAGTAGAATTTCTCTTTTCTTTTTGTTTAATTTTAGACAGTTATGAGCCATCCATTTTTCAATGGTACTTATATATAATTGTACTAAAGCCAATGTTTCTGTCCAAGAAGATTTATACGGTACAAAGAGTTGAATGTCATCAGCGTAGATCTTATACTGTACATTCAATGATGAAAGAATATGACACAAAGGGAGCAGATAGATATTAAACAATATTGGTGACAATAATGAACCCTGTGGTACACCTGTAGATTGAGAATAATGGTAAGAAGAATAGGAACCTATATTAATTTGACAATGACGATGTTCAAGAAAGCTTTTAAACCGATTCAGTACTGTGGAACGAAGTCCGATATAATGTAAAATGGATAGTAAAATTTTATGGTCCAAGGTGTCGAAAGCAGCTGATATATCTGCTTATTGAACTTTTTTCAGTGCTTCAAAGTGGATTACATTCAGGTACTGTAGGTATTTCCCTATCCCCAAAGAGCTTACAATCTAAGTTAGCACCTGAGGCAATGGAGGGTAAAGCGACTTGCCCAAGGTCACAAGGAGTCTTTTGGTTCTTAGCCCACTGCTCTAACCACTAGGCTACTCCTCCACTCCATAGAAATAATAATTGGATACTTTACAATCCTTTACCAAAAAGGAAAGAACAAGAGAAAAAAGAGAAAAGAAAAGAAAAATATTGTAATTAGTTTATCCAATCTAATTCATTGTATTGAAATAAAAAGAGGGGGAAGAAATGCAAACAAAAAAGAGATATTACAAGAGAAATTCACACGCGCATGTGCAGATGGCCTGCGACTCGCACATGCCGGGGGGGGGGGGGATTTTAAAAGGCCACATTCGGCAACGAGAGTAGGGCTTCCCCAATTTCCTCTCTATATCCCTACTTAACCTTCCTACCCTTTCCCCTTTCCTCAGACCCCTAACCCTTTCCTAGCTACTTACTTTTTTTTTGTTCAATTACTTACTGCTTCTTGGGAGCTGTCCCAGCCCACCCTTTGCCCTGCCCAGACCACGCCCCGCCCGCCCCTTTGGAGAGGCCCAGCACTTCAGCGCGTTACGGGACTTGCGCACGTGATCGGGCCCTTCCGAAAATGTGCACGGAGCATAACCCCCCTCCATTTTTACACATGTGTCCCTTTTCAAACTTGGGCCGATACTGTATTTATAAACCAGATTGGGGGAGACAGAAAGCCCCAATACCAACGCTAGACCTATTGCTGCTTCCATTGTTAGTAATTACTTAATTGGCTATCATAACTTTCATCCAAACACGACCTCTTCGTGCTTTATAATAAAGGGCATCTAGAAGTCTTCATGCAGCCATGCCTGAGGTTGATGGGCACATTTCTTACATGATTTTTTATTTTTATTTTATTTATTAAGGCTTTTATATACCGACTTTCTTGATACAAATCAAATCAATTCGGTTTACAATGAACTAAGTAGAATATACAATTAACCAATCAACAAGAGATACAGAGCATACAGTTACATTATAACAAGGAAGCCTTAACTTGGAGTAGGAAAATAAAGAAGGGGTGAACTTATTAAAGGCCGAAGAGATCATTATTGCTATTATAACATGATTAAAGGTGGGTGGGGTGAATGCTCAGGATTAAGTTCCTTGTTTAAACAGACTTCAGTCAGCCATTTTGAATGATGCCAGTGGGGGAGGAGTGACTGGGGACCGCTCCTACTCCTGGGGGGAGCCAAGACCTTTGATTAAAGGTTAAGGTGAGGTCCAAGGCTGGAGAAGCTCTATTTTGGACTTTATGAGTGGGGCTGAGATTTCAGAAAGGGGTGGGGATTAACGTTGGACGTTTCTTGGGGTGGAGGGCCGAGTGACAGAAAGATGGAGCGCCGATTACTTTAGAAGGGCACTTGAAGAGGTGGGGAGGGTGGCTCTTGGGAATGCAGGAACAGAAGTTTATTACTCAGAGCTTATTGTCTCTTTACCCAGTGATGCCAGGAGCATTCAACTTTAACGCCACCTCCTGTTTAGCATGTGCTATTTTAGTGCATGCTAAAATAACAAAAAAAAAAAAAGAAACAAGGAAAAAAATCTAAACAAAAGAAATAGCAATATAAAAATATAACAACATTTTCCCCTTGCACAACCCCAACTTCCAGAACTCCCTACAACAGTAGCATTCTTTTCCAGAACTCGAAGGCCATAAATGATTCAGGTTTTCCAGATATCCCTAATGAAAATCCATGAGAGAGCTTTGAATACAGTTGAGGTAGTGTGCATGCAAATCTATCTCATGTATATTCATTGGGGATACCCTGAAAACCTGACCCATCTGTTGCCCTTGAGGAGAAGAAGTGAGTACCACTGACGTGTACACCGTATCTGTTGCGACCGTCGCTGCCCGACGTCTCCACTCCGCCCACCTTACCGCATTGGCAACTCCCTCCAGGGTTGATGGATGACTGGCTGCCGCGATGTCTCCCTTTCGACCTCGCCCGGCGTCCCCGGACCGGCCCGACGCTGCAATCCGACATGTTGACCTGATGCCTGGGGGTGCACGCGCGGTGCAGCCCCGCCTCAAGTACCAGAAGTGGCGCGAACCTCAGGAGCGTCCCCCTGAGATGATGTCATCCGCTTCCGATATTTAAAGGTCTCTGAATTGCTGACAACTCGAGTTAGCAAGGAATGGCAACGGCTCGCTACGTCTTTCCAAGCTACTCTGCCTCCTCGGACTTACCAGGGGTACCCGCTCCTCGGGGACCTTGCTCTCTCTCTCTTACTTTGTAGGCTGCAGTCTGGAACCGGTACTTGCTCCTCGAGGGCCCTCGTTCCCGGACTTCTTCGGAATTCACTTCTGCCTGGAAGTCATCGCTGCCTACTACATCTGTGAGTTACCATCGCACTCTCAGAGCTTTCCCTGGAACCAAGTACTCACTCCTCGAGGGCCTACTTCATTCCAGCTCCTGGGCTTCTATGAGACATTGTGTGAGTGTACCATCAGGTTCAGTCCATGAACTCTGCATACCCTGCCTACTCACTATTTTTCAGTTTCTCTACAGCTCAGCCTCCAGGGATCACTGTTCCAGTATCTGAGGGCCTACAGCCCAGCCGGGCATTCCAGCTCACTACTGCCACCTCTGGTGGTTCAGTATACTGTCTAATAAAAGAACTAGTGTGTGTCTGTCTCCTAACTCTGAGCCTGACCGGTGGTTCCTCTCGGGATCTTTCCCCAGGGGCATGGTCATCTGCCACCGGTCCAAGGATCCACCCACAACTCTCCTAAATAATAACAGATTGCTAACCCCTTGCAACAGATTAATAACAGTATCTCAGAGTCATTAGGTAGAACAACAAGGTGTGAATTTCAGTATAAGGATTACATGATCTCAAAGTACTGCGCCGAGCCTGGGTATGATGAGGGAAGGCGACAAATGACGCAGCTTTGTGTTGTTTAAGTGGTGCTGGAAGGTGCTGGAAGGGATCAGATGGACCCAGATCCTACCCCCATTCACCAGAAACTCCTTTCCCTTAATTAGGATGAAGTTCGTCTGCAGGGCAGGACTGTCTGTGTTCCTACTGCACATTGTAAGACAACCAGGTTACTTCATGGTCACTGGAACACTGGGATCATTCTGAGATTGAAGTTGCAAGACTATAAAACCCAGAGTGTTTTGGGATGAGAGTTTTCAATAAACAGGACTTATCCTAAATATCTTGGTGTTCATGAAGTTGATTCTTCTGTGAGTCTCACGTCCTAAACTTTGTTTGAACTTACTTCAATGCAGTAAATGATGAATCTGCCATCAAGCTGTGTGAAAAATGTAGCTCTGTTTTAAATGAGAAAAAATACCCATTTCAAACAGGTTTTCTGGAATTGGCATTAGAAGTCAATAGTTTATTTTTCACAAGCCTTTATAGGTGCTGCAGAATAGTAGTTTGATGGGTGAATGATTCAAAAAATATTCGGAGCCTTACAAATGAAAGGAAGGCAGTGAGAGACCATAGCAGGGGATCAGAAAGAGTATTAATAGCAAATCAAGCCACAAAAGATAAAAAATAATGCCCTGCTGACCAAATCCTATTAACCTGCTAAATCCAGTGCTTGAAATCCAACTCACAGCAAGCTCTGCAGTACTGCGAGAAAGTCTACCACTGAGAGAGACTCCTACCCTGTTCAGGATTTGGGGATACTCAGGAGACAGCTTGGAAATCAGAGCTCTCAATGGCAGATTTCCCGGAATCCACTCCGTGCTTTCACTGCACATTGACACTGAAACAGGCCGGGTGTTACCAGCCGGTCAGATTTTCCCCCATTGCCCTTCTAACCTGCAATCACTTTTACACCGGAATTAGTCCTCAAAAAGCTCTGCCAGGACTGCACTACTGCAAAGCGGATGGCTCAAGGGAATCGCCAGAGCTTCACAGAACCTGTCATGGTGCCACCCCTAGGTCACTGGCTTAAATCTGGCTCAGGCCAGCACAGACTTGTGAAAGGCAGCCTATCTGAAATGAGCTGGTGGTCTCAGTCTAGTTCCAGGGGCCATAGTGGAAGCAGTCACACCATAACCCCCTGCCAGATTCCTATGAATCTGTGAATTCTGCTGCATGCCTTGCCACTGATTTGTGACAGAGAAGCGAAAATCCATCTACATCTCATCTTTTCCATAGCATTGCTAGGCAGTCTGTTCTGATCTGCAATGCTTCTTGATATTCCAATACTGAGTGCCTCCACCGTTTACCATGTGTATGTCAATCCCAATCTACACATCCCCCCCCCCCCCCCCCCCCCCCCGTGCTCCACACAAGCTTGCCATTGCACCTCAATCCTGCCCTAGCTGTGGCCCCTAAATTTGTTCGAAAATTGAGTTAATGCAACAGTTCATCCTAAATGCTGCAACTGTAGAAGAGGTTTTCATCTATCCAGGGAATCTGCAACCTGTGGCTCCCGAGCCACATGCAGTTCTTTGAATTCAGCTCTATCATGGGAGTGCTGGTGCACAATGACATGAGCCAAAGAGATAATAAGTTGGGGGCGGGAGTGATTGAGAAAGTGACAGCTAGAGATTAGGGGAACAGAGAGAGAGAGAGAGAGTGACTGCTGGTGATAAGGGGGAATTGAGAGAGAAAGAGTGGGCTTGCTGGGGATGAAGGAAGATTGAGAGAGTATGTGACTGCAGGGAATGAGGAGAGATTGAAAAAAAGAGAGTGTGTGACTGCTGGGGATATGGCAGGATTGAAAAAGAGAGAGAATGACTGCTGAAAATGGGGTCTTGAGAAAAAAAAGTGACTGCTGAGAAAGGGGCTGTGTGAGAGAAGGACTGTATGAGATGGGAAAGAGAATGGCTGCTGAGAAAGGGAGTGGGCTGGGGATGAGGAGGAACTGACAGAGTGTGCGACTGCTAGGGATGAGGGGAGATTGATAAAGTGAGGGTGTGTGACTGCTGAGGATGGGAAGAATGGGGAGAATGGAGAGAGAGTGTGTTTGTGTGTGTGACTGCTGAGGATAGGCAGGATTGAGAAAGAGAGAGTGACTGCTGAGTATGAACGGGAGATTGATAGAGTTTGTAACTGAAGATCAGGAAGGACTGAGAGAGAGCTGGGGATAGTGGGGCTTGAGAGAGACTGAGAAAAAGAGTGGACTGAGAGAGTGGACTGAGAGAGTGACTGCATTGGATAGTGGACTGAGAGAGAGAGAGACAGAGTGACTGCTGGTAATGGTGGGGATTGAGAGAGAGTGACTGCCAGGGAGGAAGGGGGATTGAAAAAGAGAGAGCACGACTGTTGGAATGTTGGGATTGAGAGAGTTTGTGACTGCTGGGAATGAGGAAGGAATGGAAAAAGCAATAGCATGCTGGAGATAATGGGATTGAAAGAGAGAGAGCATGACTGCAGAGCATGAGAGGGATTGAAAGAGTGTGACTGTATGGGATGGGGAGAGAAAGACAAAATGACTGCTGGATATGAGGGGAGACTGAGAGAGAGAGTGATTGCTAGAGATTTGCTGTTACGGAGGTGATGCCACAGTTTGAATATTATATATGTTTTTGTATGGTGGGTTGAAAGGGGAACCTTCTTAATTCTGCTCTGCATAAACTCCAGAATAGGTCAAAATATTTTAACATTGACAGTGAGATGCAGGAGAGTTTGTCTACCCTTCGACCCTCATATGGAGGAAACTGCCTCAGTGTTTTATCTCTGCTGAAGTAAGCGAAGATTATTACATTTTATTATTTTCACAAACGTTTTAACTTTAAAACAGCAGCTTGAATAAAATAAATTAAGATACTTTGGCTATTCTTTTGTGCCATTTTTAACTGTAAAATATCTAGGGTTTTAGTTGTTTTGGTTTTTTTTAGTTCGGCTGCGGTGCGCAGCGTGCAGTGCGTCACGCACTTGAGCACCGTCTGTCAGGTGTGTCAGAATTGGAAAAAAAAAAAAAAAAAGGTTGAGAGCCACTGATCTAAAGGAGCCACGACGGCAGCAGGTGTATGTGTAATGGCTGCAACATTTCTTTGCTACAAAAAAAGGCACCAGATCTGAGGCAGCTCATCTAATGGTCACAGCCATAACCCGAGATCCAAAAGAGAGATTAGAGGCTGAGCCACTAATCCAATTAGGGAAGTTTATTCAGTTGGATTTGGCTGATGCCTCTTCAGTGGCGGTTCAAGGTGAGTTACCTGCGGGTACCGTAGGGTTTAAGCAGCCAGGGGGGAGTGGGGGGGGGGGGGTCAAGGGAACAGAGTGCATGCTCCATGGCAAAGGCAGACTGCAAGGAGCTGCCAGTAACTCCGAACCCACATGCACTTTCCTCCTCATCTTGAAAGGAGAAGACTCGGGCCTATAAGCGTGGGATGAAGAGGTTAGCATCAATTAATATTTCTGCTCACAGCAAGGAAGAAGACCAGGGCCGTCTCTCTACTCTGCTTAAGGAAGTTCTGTTTTCAATGGCCTGGTTGAGTGACTCAGGCTCTTAATACCTGAATGAGAAGGATCTGGGGATAGGGATGCTGCAACTGCTGCTGGGCTGTTTTTTTTGCCAAAGCCCTATTCATTCCTTAATTGGAGCTCTTTTTTTTTTTAACTTTTTTTGATCCGATTTTTAATAAAACGGACTATGGGAAATGTTTTACTTTCCCAGTCCCCCTACTCACAACAGAATTTCAATTTCACCAGGCATAGGAGAGACTGCTGCTTTAAATTAGATCTAAACCTCCATAACACCAGCCCCCCCTCCCTCCCCTGCACATCAGAAAAATAACAGCCCCTTAATACCCTCACTTTCTCTTATAAACTCCAAATTAATTACAAGCCAGCAGTGCGATTTACCTAAAGTAAATTGGGCATTCAGTCTGATCTGACACAGGCAACTCGGGTTTTCGCTACAGCTAACACTGGAAAGAAGCGATGGGATATGAAAGGTAGGAGTTTCTCCCCAACATGCAGGGAAAATAATTTCATTCTGATTAAAAGAAACAGTGCAATGAGAGGCACTGCTGGCAAAACCTTTCATCATCAATTGCAAGTGTCTTTTTTTTTTTTTTTTTAAATCTCAGGAAAGCAATGGTGCTGAACCAGAAATACGGACATGGACATTTAAGTTAACAGGAAGCAGGATGGCACAGAGCCCTACCAGATACCGCGCTGCAGCTGTGCCAGCACATATCACAGAGGACCACACACACACACACCACATATCCTGTTACCCACATGAAGGGATCACATTCATGCTCTTCTATTAATGCGGTGCCTATCATCCAATGCAGAACACGTGAATGTTATGGTTTGTGGGTATGTGGACCCTTGGCCCGGGGTGCGAGTTGTTACAGCCTGTGGGGAGGAGCCCCACAGGTCCGCACCGTCAGGAGGCGAGGGACCAGCACAGCGGGGAGCTCTGGGCACAGTGGTGGAGAGGCCCCCAGGGACCAGGAGGTAACCCCCGCAGGGTGGTAGGCAGTAGGTGGTTCTTGGAGTGAGACCCTGGAGAGAGAGGTGCCAGGCGAACGCGGTAGGCGCAGGAATAGTCGTGCAGAAGGTTCTCCGGGAGGACAGCCCTGAGGGGGCGGAGCTGCAGTGTAGTGGGCGTAGATAGGAGACACAGGCCACCCACGGTGTAGGAGAGCCCGGTCCCGATCCCGGCTGCTGAAGTAGGCAGGAACCCGGAGAGCGGAGGAATGCTAGCAGTGTAGCAGAGGAGCTGGCCCGAGGAGCGGGACAGCTGACAGTAGATGAATAAGCTGGAGAACAGCCCCATGGAGCAAGGCGGCTCTAGGTAGTCTCTTGAATAGAAGCGCGGCCCGAGGAGAGAGTGAGCGCAGACAGTCTTTGCAAGAAGACAGGCGCAACCCCAAGGAGCGGGGGAGGCCCGGCAAGGAACTCACAGGTTGTCGCAGTGTTCCAACACTGAACCCCGAGGAGTGGGTGCCAGACAGGGTCCAGGAGCAAGGCACGTAGCGACGTCTCAGGAACACAAGGCAGGAGTTCAGAAATCTAATGGAACTTGTTGCCAAGTCGGCTAGCTGGGGGCGAAAGTGGAGCTTAAATATGGGAGTCCGATGACACCATCAAACAGGGACGCCCCTGAGGTTCCTACCAAAGAGGCTTCAAAGGCGGGGCCTGTGATGCACACGCATGGCTAGGAAGGCCCGACGTCAGAGTAGGAAGTAGCGGCGTCCATGCCGCCGAGAGGAATCTCGAGGAACGCGGCGATGTAGGCAGGCCCGTGCAGCAACGAGCAGCCCCGGGGAGGGCAGGAGAGCGGTGCAAGAAGTGAGTACTCACGGTCGCAGCCGTCTGCGACCGACAGGCATAACAGTGAAGAGGGATGAGACATCATACCTGAAAAAAAAATGCTGTAAACCACCCTGGGCTACAAATGGAAAGGCAGTCTAGAATTACAAAATAAATATTATGATTGCGTCGGTAAAATGGGTCAGAAGGTGAAGACCACAATAAACCTTCACAGGAACAAGTTAGCGTATCACAGAGAGAACAGCAAGGTAAGACTCCTGTGTGGGAATAGTTTTTCCAGGCAGACCATTGCATTAATGACCTTACAGTCAGGAATGGAAAATGGAGCCTCAAAACTACTCAAGATCATAAAGAATCTGAAATTAAAATGATCAATCAGCTTGAATCAAACACAAAGAGACTTACTGGGTTCATTGGTTTCTTTTCCTATTGCCAGACGTAGTCCTGCAGCTATAAATGTTGCTGTTTGTCTTCCTCACCCTTCTGCAAAAATATCAAGAATCCCCCAGCACACACCTAGACAACTTTAATGGTACAATTCTTTGTTATTGTTTTTCCTATCCTCTTTGAACCCATTTCTGGGTGCCAAGGCTTAAACCAATGCATTTCAATATATTTATAAATAGTCTGGAAAGGAGAATAATGAGTGGGGTGATCACATTTGCAGATGACACAAAATTATTCAGAGTAGTTAAATCACAAGCAGATTGTGATAAATTGCAGGAGGACCTTGCAAGACTGGAAGATTGGGCATCCAAATGGCAGATGAAATTTAATGTGGACAAGTGCAAGCTGATGCATGTAGAGAAAAATAACCCTTGTTGTAGCTACATAATATTAGGTTCCATTTTAGGAGTTACCACCCAGGAAAAAGATCTACCGTATTTTCGCGTGTATAGGCCGCACACGAGTATAAGCCGCACCCATGTATACGCCGCGGAAATCCGGTGTCTATGTCAGCAAGTTGTTGTATAGGCCGCACCCATACATTGGCCGCACCCTTGTATACCGTACTATGCCTAAGCGTCATTCATACACGGCAGATTTTAAACTGGCAGCAATAGAATACGCAAAAACACACGGAAATCGAGAAGCGGGTCATCAATTTTCTGTGGACGAAAAGTGTATTCGAAGGTGGAGAAAAGAAGAAGCCGAACTGGAAAAGATGAATCCAAAGAAGTGTGCCCGTCGAGGTATGCCTGCCAAATGGCCAGTTCTTGAAGCCAATATAAGAGAATGGGTGCTTGCACAGAGGGATAGCAACAGGGTAGTTTCTACCATTAGCATTAAACATAAGGCTGCTGAACTGAAAATTGGTGATTTCTCTGGAGGAGTGAATTGGGTGTACAAATTAATGTGTAGGAACGAGTTGTCAGTAAGGTCTAGGACCACTGTAGGTCAAAAGCTGTCCGAGAACTGGCAAGAACTAAGTACAAGTTTTCGTGATTTTGTGCGGAAAGAGTGTATTGAGGGTAATTTAGGGCCCAGTAATATAGTAAACATGGATGAGATACCGATGTGGTTTGATATTCCTGCTACTCGAACGGTTGCTCCACGTGGCACTAAAACAGTACCCATTACAACGACAGGACATGAACACACCAGTTTCACTGTGGTTTTGGCGTGCACTGCCGATGGCAAGAAATTAAAGCCAATGGTTATTTTTAAGCGCATAACTATGCCGTGGGAAAAATTTGCTAAGGGTCTAAGCGTCATATGCAATAAAAAGGGCTGGATGAATGAAGACGTTATGATGCAGTGGACAGAGCAGTGCTTTCGCGCACGGCCTGGCGCATTCTTTTCACCCAAATCTCTTTTGATCTTTGACGCAATGGCTGCCCATAAGCAGGAATCTGTTCAGAAAGCACTAAATAAAGCAGGCGCTCATAATGCAGTAATTCCGGGAGGTTTAACTTGCAAATTACAACCTTTGGATATTGCGGTTAATTACCCTTTTAAGTGCCTGGTGCGGAAGGAATGGGAGAAGTGGATGTCAGATGGGGTGCACTCATTCCTCCTTCGGGGAAGCAGCGGCGAGCTACCTATTCAGAAGTGTGCTTATGGGTTCTGAGGTCTTGGGAGGGTGTAAAGTCAACGACAATAATTAATCGCTTCAAGAAGGCAGGCTTACTGGAGAGCACAGATGGTGCTAATTCATCGGCTTCGGAATCAGCTTCAGATGATGACTACGAATTTAATGACGACGAAGCAGAAGCCTTTGCAGCTGAACACTTTGCTGATTCTGATTGCTTGACAGACTTTGAGGGATTTTCATCATATGACGAGGTATGGTGTAAATATCATAAAACATTAAAATCTTATACATCTTCCGTACTTTAATTTTGGACTCTCTTCCGGAAAATATTTTTTCCTTGTTAATAAATAAATGTTTTTCTTCTTTCTAGGGACCAAATGAGCAAAACTGCTCTACAACTGTAAATACCGGTACTCCGGAATCGCCAAACTGGATATGACAAAATATTTGGCAACGAATCATTGTCTGGCAGTACCGTATATTGACTTATTGTTTTGGCTAACTGAGATTACACTGCTGCCTATAACAAACTGAGATTCTTATTTCCTCATTAATATATAGATTGAAGTTTACATGTTTTTGCCAAATTCTTTATGTGTTTTATGTGTAACTGGTTCCAAATGGAAATACAGTACTTGGAAATATTTGTATGCTTTTGTGCTCTAAATTTTCATATGTGACAATTCGAAATTACTGGTAAATTAAAGGTACTGTACCGATATATACACTTAATTAAAATAACATCTCAATCTGGTTTTGAATTGTCTGCAGTGCATTCTTCTTTAATAACAATACTGTTATATACGGTAATTTGAAGTGTGCTCGTTATTGCTCCTACTTTCAGTGGTAAACATTCCGGTATTACTTTCCACATGCAAACTAAAAAAATATATAAAGAATACCGGTAGGTATTATATAGATTATCCTAGTCTATCCTATGTAAATACAGATTTAGATAAGCCGCACCCTTGTATAGGCCGCACCCCTCTCTTCAAAAATGTAAATCCGTGTATAAGCCGCGGCCTATACACGCGAAAATACGGTAGTTGTCATAGTGGATACATTGAAATCATTTGCTCAGCAGCAGTCAAAAAAGCAAACAGAATCTTAGGAATTAGGAAGGGAAAAGCAAATAAAATGAAGGATTTCATAATGCCTCTGTATCACTCAATGGTTAGACCGCACCTTGAGTACTGTGTGGAATTCTGGTCACCGCATCTCAAAAAAGATATAGATGCACTGGAGAAGGTACAAAGAAGAGAGACCAAAATGATATGAGGAAAAGCTAAAGAGATTAGCTTGAAGAGACGGCTGAGAGGAGATATGATGGAGGATATGAGAGGATTAGAATGGATAACTGTGAATCAGTTGTTTACTGTTTCAGATAACAAAAGGACTAGTGGGCACTCCATGAAGTTAGCAAGTAGCACATTTAAAACAAATTGGAGAAAAGTCTTTTTCACTCAATGCATAATTAAGCTCTGGAGTTTATTGCCAGAGGATGTGGTTGAGGCAGTTAGATTAGCTGGACTTAAAAAAGGTTTGGACAAGTTCTTGAAGGAGAAGTCCATAAAAGGCTATTAGCCAACATGACTTAAGAAATAGCCACTGCTTATTACCAGAATTAGTAGCATGCAATCTGTTTAAAGTATCCTGGATTAGCCGCACAGTATGACCAAGTATGGCAAATTCTTATGTTCTTATGGCCCCCACCATGGTTCCTGTTACCCTTTCTTAGCAGAGTACTGTAGAGGATTGCCATTTGTTAAGTTCCATATTAGGAGCTACCATCCAGGAAAGAAATCTAGGCATCATAGTGGATAATACATTGAAATCTCAGCTCAGTGTGTTGCAGCAGTCAAAAAAGCAAATATAATGTTAGGAATTATTAAGAAAGAATGGTGAATAAAATGGAAAATATCATAATGCCTCTGTATCGCTCCATGGTGAGACCGCACCTTGAATACTGTGTACAATTCTGGTCGCCACATCTCAAAAAAGATATAGTTGCGATGGAGAAGGTACAGAGAAGGACGACCAAAATGATAAAGGGGATGGAACAGCTCCCCTATGAGGAAAGACTAAAGAGGTTAGGACTTTTCAGCTTGGAGAAGAGACGGCTGAGGGGGGATATGATAGAGGTGTTTAAAATCATGAACAATAGAAGGACTAGGAGTCACTCCATGAAGTCAGCATGTAACACATTTAAAACTAATCAGAGAAAATTCGTTTTCACTCAACGCACAATTAAACTCTGGAATTTGTTGCCAGGGATATGGTTAGTGTAGTTAGTGAGCTGGGTTTAAAAAAGGTTTGGATAAGTTCTTGGAGAAGTCCATTACCTGCTATTAATCAAGTTGATTTAGAAAATAGCCACTGCTATTACTAGCATCACTAATATGGGATATACTTAGTTTTTGGGTACTTGCCAGGTACTTGTAGCCTGGATTGGCCACTGTTGGAAACAGGATGCTGGGCTTGATGGACCCTTGGTCTGACCCAGTATGGCATGTTCTTATGTTCTTATGCTTCTGCACCCCACGGCACCCAGTCTGCACTGCTGGTTCCTTATTAGGTTTGCATATATTAAATGAGAGAGATAACATGATCACACAATACAAATATAATATAAATAATAATAAATATATTTTATTACAAAAAACATATAATGGTACCAAAAAGTATACAATATTCAAAATCTGAAAAATACTTGTATCATAGACAGATATCCAACCAACAAATATTATTCATAACAATTCTTGTCACATTTAAAGACACACAATATACCAATATACAACCACTCTTAAAATATTCACTCATAGATGCATCCACTCTTAAAATAGTAACTCATACCCACACATCCAACAACGCATCCGCTATAACCCACCAAACTTAATAAAAATTACAAAATAGTAATTTTAGTAACTTTATTAGTATGCCTGATTTTATAACTTGCACTTGCAAGTTATAAAATCAGGGGTCAGCGTGTGCAAGGGGATGCACAATTGTGCACCTTGCGCGCGCTGAGCCACGCAGCCTTCCCCCATTCCCTTCCCCCTAACCTGGCCTTCCCACCCCTTCCCCTAACCTTTCCCTCCCCTAGCCCTACTCTAACCCCCCAAAATTTTTATCTTACCTTTTGCGCCTGCCTCCAGGCAGGCGCAAGTTGCGCGCGCCAGCAGCCTGCCAGCATGCGATCCTTCAACACAGTGGCAATGACCACTGTGTTGGAGGCCCTGGCCCCGCCCACAGACTGCCCTGCCCCACCCCCGCCCCACCCCCATCCTACCCCTTTAGTAAAGCCCTGGGACTTACACGCGTCCCGGGGCTTTACGCCCGTCGCCGGGCCTTTTTAAAATAGGCCCGGCGTGCGTAAGGCCATTTACGTGAGTAACCTTTTGAAAATCCGGCCCTTATTGTTTGTGCGCTTTTTCTGCTAAAAGTATTCATTTGTGATCTTTGTGATTTGAACACTGTTGAGTAAGACAACGTTTTCTATACTATAAATAATTCTATTTGATAACGTACAATCCCATTTGATCACATTCTGGGTATATTTTATTTCATAATTTTTATTTATTAAGTTTGGTGGGTTGTAGCGGATGTGTTGATGGCTGTGTGGATATGAGTGACTATTTTAAGAGTGGATGCATCTATGAGTGAATATTTTAAGAGTGGTCGTATACTGGTATATTGTTTGTCTTTAAATGTGACAAGTGTTAGGAATAATACTTGTTGGTTGGATATCTATCTATGATACAAGTATTTTTCAGATTTCGAATATTTAATAACCTTCTCTACATCAGCTTACCCCAAAGCTTTATGTCTCTCATATTAAATATATGCGCCCAATAATAAAATATGCGTTTTCTCCCCTTATTATGCTCCAAGTTTTTTCCCCATGTATTCTGATCCAAGTTTTTTGCCATGTTCTATGTAATTTGCATTCTCACATGCCTATTTTTCAGTTACAATGTAAACCGAGATGATATGTAAAATTTTACATGAATCCCAGTATTAAAAAAAATGTTAAATAAATAAATAAATATTGTATACTTTTTAACACCATTATATGTTTTTTGTAATAAAATATATTTGATATTATTTGTATTATATTTCTATTGTGTTAACATATTCTCTCTCTCATTTAGTATGTGTATATTGATGTAATGAGATATCTGTTTTCACCACTACATCAGTTGTTATTCTCTATCAGATTTGCCATCTTGCTCCATTTCTCTGGTCACGTTGAGCCAGTTTTGGTCTTACCCCACCACATACATGGACTTGTGGTTCATGCAGCAGTCAGGACTACTCGCAGTGATCTATGGCCAGTTATGGATCAATATTGGTCAATAGAAATGGAGTCAGTAGGCCAACATACCCACCATCGAGCTACTAACCAGGCCTGACCTTGCTTAGATTCTAACCTCTAACAAATTCAGGCTCTCCAGGCCAGCATTGCTGGATTTTGCAAATCATTACAGCTTTGAAAGCCAGCACCACCATAGCACCATTCTAAAATCAGCCTGTGGTTTACAGTACATGGAGCAAAGTTTAATATTTAAAGATATGGGGATGGCTTTCAATGCGTACATTGTGGGTACTTTGCACCAGGTCTCAAAGGGGGAAGCACAACCATACTTTCCCTTTGAACCGTGCCTAATTTGAAAAATCCCTTTTGCCTGGTTCAATCAGTATTTACATATTAATGGCTTTCAAAAATGAGCCTGTCCAGTTCTGTGGTTTTATATGCTCTGGGAGAGGTGGTGGTACTCTCATCATGATTGTTGCATTGAAGAATCAAAATCTCAGGGTGGTGGTGGGGGGGGGGGGGGGGGGTTGTAAGCTTGAACATTAATTGGGGGAGGAGAAGGTAAAGTTGAAGGTTTGCTCAAGTCCCTAATACCCTTGCACCGGCCTGGATAACCCCAATTGTTGGATAGGCATAGGCAGAAATGCTTTGACATGATTGTCACCATTTTATCTTCTTTGGGGTCCCGCTACTGTTAGTAATTGTTGAGTGATGCTTGTTGAGGGCTGTAGGTTTCCTTACATTACAGTGGATCATAATTGTTGTAAGCAGGATCACTTTATGTATGTAGAGCTATGCGACAGGACTCACGGATGATGCATAGGTTATCAGGATACGTGACCCTGGATTTAGTGGTGTTGCAGCTCATTCTCTAGTAAGTCGCAGTGCCTCTTCTTGGAGGAACACAAGGGTCAGATGGCAATGTCTTCTCCCATAAAAAGGCCTTGTTCTAAAAAGGCTTTAACCCAATCTGTGCCCATGGACAAAATCATTATTGAATAAGGCAGGGTACATTCTATCCTGCCTTACCAAGTTGGATAGATATTTGTAATTCGGCAAAAGGTAAATTTCCTTATCATTGCTTCAGTACAAGAAACTGAATGACTTTCTGGTAGATGCCTCCAGGGAAATTCTGTTCCATTCCTGCTGCTCTAGGCTCTCGAAAGCAACCCTTTTCATGTGGAATGTTAAGAAGGAATGCAGATCCAGAAGCTAAAGGACATTGATGGGGCATCTTTAACACAATGCGCTTGAGTGTGGAATAACCAAATGTGAGATTTGTGAGGCAAGATATGATAATCAGTGGGGAAATTGTCCGCCCTGCTCTCAAGAAGTGGGTCAAGTCACCTTTTGTGCCCGTGCTGAGCATTAGTCCACAGAAAGAGAACAAGAAAACTGTCGAGACAGGTTTAATATCTTATTTTAATGTTGTCATGAGAAAGCACGCAAAGATGTGAAGAAAACAGTACACAGCAAACCAAAATAACAGTAAACCAGATGTCAGCATGAAAGCACGGTAGGCATGGCTGAGGGACGGCAGGTATTGAAGTGCCCTGTTATTGCCGTCGTCACTATGTCTGGCAGTATTGACTTCAGTGGATCAAGGCTCAGTGGTAAAACTATAAAAATAACCAATGGGGGAGAGAGAGAGAGGGAACAATATCAAACTGCAACAATCACCGCGGCCCTAGCCTGGCTCTGTGGCATGATGTCTGCAATAGTGCCAGCAGGTATAGGAAGGTTTTAGGCCGGATGATAGCAGGCGTGAGTAAGAAATAGTCATCAGCAGAGAAGTCTTGAGTGTCGCCCAGGCTCCCTGAGCAATGAACGAGAAGCCACTTTCCCTCCTCTTTCCTCCTATAGCTCTTGGGCGGGACAATGGAAGGTGCTTTATCATGGTTTCTGAGATTTGTCTTCCAGCCTAGACTGATGGCAGTTTGGATTCTCCTTTTACTAGACAGAACATTTCAAATTCTACCGGGGAGAAGCGCAGTTTGTTTTTTTTCAAAATGTTTTTGTGAGCAAGACATGCAGAGCCTCTGTGTGTGTGTATGTGAACAAGTGTAAGATTTTGTTTTCTTGTGTGTGAGAGAAAGAGGTTGATTTGGTGAGCGTGTATGTGTGTGACAGAGATGCAAGAGTTGAGGGTGGTTCCTTGTGCCAGAGGGAGGCTTTGTGCATTTGAGAAAGAGGGACGTTTGTGTGTGTGTGTGTGTGTGTGTGTGTGAGAGAGAGAAATTGAAACCTTGTGTGGGTGCATTTGAGATGGCTTGAATGTGTTTGCGGATATGTGCGTTTATGTGTGCTGACCGACAGGCTGTCGTTCTTTGTGTGGGTATTCTTGTGTGTGTCTGAATTAGAAGATGTGTGTGTGTGCTTGTGTGTGTGTGCACTGTGGCACCCAGTATATATGAATGAGCCAAGGAAGTTTGAGAAATGGAATATGTACCATGCTTGTTGATTTCCGCCCAGACGGATAGACTCCTACCCCATTGTGCGATATATAAAAACTTTAAATAAATAAATAAATAAATGCTCTCTTTTTTTTAACTTATATACATGTAGCTTTATGGTGCTGGCCAATTTATTTGCAGAATTTCTGTGACATTGTAAAAATGGACAATTATGTGAACTTGAGAAAATGGATACCATTGTGTTGCATCTGATATAGCTGGCATGCACATCCTTTTATTTTTTTCTGACGCCATGTAAATTATACATGTAATTTCACTGTTAATGGAAAGCTACACATGTAAGTTGAAAAAAAAAGTATGGATGAAAATTAGCATAGACCACTAAGGTTTTCTCCAGAATTTCCTATAAGGGACACCTAAAAACTGTGTAATAAAAGGTATGTGTCCAGAATTCAAAGCAGTTCTGCAGGTGAGTATTGCAGTGTCTGTCCTAGGCTTTAGACCACTGCTTTCCAAACCAGTCCTGGAAGCACACCAAAACAGTCTGCTTTTCAGGATAACAAGATTATGAATCTGGTATTGCTGTTGATAAATAATTAAAAAAAAAAAAAGAAAAAGAAATTTGAGCACACTGGGTCTCCATGTATCTCATACATATTCATTACAAATATCCTGAAAACTAGACAGGAATACCTCCAGGACAGGGATGGAAACCACAGCCTTAGACTGCCTGTTGCTGTTTCCATAGGGAGATATCCCATGTTTAACCACTGAAAGCACCCAATATGAGACATAATAACCAAGAAGAATGCTGACCAGTATACTGACAGGCCAAAACACTGTTACAGCTAAAGAAAAGAAACTTTGCCTAGATGGGAACTTTAAACCAGAACTGAAGGATACTTATCAAGTTCTGACTGTTTGTAAGCTCCTGTATAAATAAAACCAAGGCAGAGGGACAATGTAGCAACTTAAGCTCACAAGCAGAAGTCACGGATTGGCAAAGGGAAGTCTAGAGGTCAGAGGGACCCCCACTCTTGGATGAAGGGGGAGCATTCTGAAAAGGAGAAAATGCTGATGCTGGTATACAGCTTGGCATAAAGGCTTGATCCAGATGTGGCAGGAACCCCCCCTGAAGAAAAGGGGAGGGGGAAAAGACCTGCAATGTGGCAAACACTCTCCACCCACTACATGATTATGCACAAGCTTATGCATATTTATCTGCTGGAAAGATTAAGACGGGGGGGGGGGCAAATAAGGTGAGGGAGTAGACCCAAAGCAACCCTGCTCCCCTTGCTATTGAGGGGGGAGAAGACTACGTATAGCCAGGAGACCGGAGAGAGGGGATGCCTTGCCTGTTATGCTCGCCGCCCGTGGCAGCCCCGTAGCGTGGCCCTCTCACCTATCTGCGAAGTCTCCGGGCTCCAGTTCTCCTTCGCTGGTGGCAGTGGGCCGCCAGCCCCGACCTCGGACCTCCACCAGTACCTCTGGCTCTGTGCCGCATCGTGGGACCTCAAGCCGGATGCCTCTGTTCTCCGGGCCTCTCAGGATGGGTCGCAGAGAGACACCATCAGCAGCGCTGCGCCTTTCCCTAGGTACACACGAACACCACCAAGAGTCATTTAAAGGGCTTGTGGTGGGAAATTGGCCATGGACCTGGATGTTGACATCAGTTCCCTCAACATATAAAAACCCAGGCAGCACGCCTCAGCATTGCCTTTGCAACAGGTCTCCTTGGTCTCCTGTTCTGGTTTCCGAGTTCTAGTTGCCTTGCGCTTGTCTTGTTCCTGTGATTCCTGTTTCCTGTTTCCTGTGTTCGTCTCGTCTGTCTACTGGATCGACTACCTGATTCTGACCTCTGCTACGCCTGACCTCGCCTGCCTTCTCCAAGCCCGACCTCTTCTACACCTGACCTCGCTTGCCTTCTCCAAGCCTGACTATTGCTACGCCTGACCTTGCCTGCCTTCTCCATGCCTTGACCATTGCTATGTCTGACTATGCCTGCCTTCTTCGTGCCTTGACCATGGCTACGTCTGACCACACCTACCTTCTCCATGCCTTGACCATTGCCACGTCTGACCATGCCTGCCTTCTCCGTGCCTTGACCATTGCTACATCTGACCATGCCTGCCTTCTCCGTGCCTTGCCATTGCTACGAATGACTACCCTACAGACTCATTAAATTCCAGAGATCCACATTGCTCGCTACACCTTTTAAGTGCCGCCAGCCTCCAGTCAAACTTCACAGTGACGTCTCGGTTGCTACCCTCTGGACATGGACTATTAAGGCTTCAGCCTTCCTTTGCTCAGGCACCTCTAGTCTCTCATTGTTCCTTGGTGCTTGAGTTCCTGATCTGCAACCTGTCCAGGGTAGTTCTACGCCACCTGCTGGCTGATGTCTCTGGGCTGAACCATCTATGACCAGTACCTAACCTTGAGGCCCGGCTAAGTCCTGCCGGCCCAGGCACCCAAAGGCTCAAACTGAGGAACGTGGGCTGGTACAGGTGAAGCTCCAGTGGCCTCTAGCTTCAGCCCATTCCGCCTGCTGACAGTGGGGATCCATAGGCCCTTGCCTACGGGTTGTGTCAACCCCACCTCAACCCAAGAATCCACCTCCAGCGCAACAGATTGCAAAGGCCATGGATTCAGTGGAGCCATGTGCCCTCCAGGCCATTCCAGGCCTGGTTTCCAAGGTGCATGAACAGCAGCAATTCCTTAAGGCACTGGCCTCTTCCATGGACCATCTTCACGCCTGGGTCGATGACTTCCTTAGCGATCCAGCTCCTCCTCCTCCACAGCCGCCTCCATCATTGCCATGAGCCTTGTTGGCTCTTCTAGCGCCTCCACGCTTCAACGGTGACTCCAAGCTCTGCAGAGGGTTTATAAACCAGTGCTATATGCAATTCACTCTGCAACCCTCCATCTTCCAGGATGATTTAACAAAAGTCATGTTTATCCTATCTTGCCTTGAAGGGAAAGCCCTGGCCTGGGCTTCACCCCTATGGGAATGCTCAGACTCCCTGTTGAGGGAGCTGGTTCAATTTGTGGCTGTCTTCAAATGGACCTTTGACAATCCAGGGCGGCATGTTGTAGCAAGCACCAGTCTACTCCACCTTCGTCAGGGACAACAAAGTCTCTTTGATTATACCATAGAGTTTCAGACTTTGGCTTCTGAGCTCGCTTGGCAAGAGGATTGCCTTTGAGCCATTTACCTTGATGGTCTCTCCTCACAGTTAAAAGACAAGTTGGCTGCTCGGGAGCTCCCTTCCTCTTTGGAGGACCTTATAGACTTGATGGGCCGAATAGATCACCATCTTCAAGAGCATCTCCGGTAGAATTGGATGCCTAATAGACCCTCGTAGATTCGTTCCCGCTCACCACCCATCACGAACACCACATCCAATGACACTAGAGTGGTCAAGGCGAAGGAACCCATGCACTTAGGTCATGGGCGACTGACACTGGAAGAACGCCTCTGGCGAAGACAAAACGGCTTGTGTCTGTATTGCGGAGCACCAGGCCACCATCTACAGAACTGTCCTATCCATCCGGGAAACTCCAGGGACTGAGTTCAGTAGGGGCCCTGAACTTGGGTGCAACTTCTCCGGCCCCCCGACTCTCAGTTCCAGTTACCTTAATTTGGGATTCTCGATCTTTGCCGGTCCTTGCTCTGGTAGATTCCGGAGCAGGAGGTAATTTTATTCTCAAAGATCTTGTGCAACTTTTGGGTATAAAAACCCATTTGCTTGACCCTTCCTTGTGTATCGCCTCTTTCTACGGAGAGCCTCTTCCTGGCCGTATCTCCTTGACAATGGAACCAGTCCAGTTACGTACAGGGGTCTTACATCTTGAGAAACTCGAGTTGCTAGTATTGGATAAATCAATCCATCCCATAGTGCTTGGACTCCCCTAGTTACAAAAACACTCTCCTCAGGTGAAGCTCCAGTGGCCTCTAGCTTCAGCCCACTCCGCCTTCTGATGGTAGGGACCCATAGGCCCTAGCCTACGGGTTGCGTCAACCCCACCTCAGCCCAAGAATCCACCTCCTACGCAACATTGCCTGGTGTCGGACAGTGATGCAGAGTCAGAGGCGGTGAAGCTGACAGCTCTTCCAGTACCAGACCCAGAAGCAAGACCCCAGACAGCCTGGCAATTCTACCAGTACCAGACCCGGAAGCAAGCCTCCTTCCCAGATGGTTCTCCAAACCTCCAGCCAGAGCCTGCTTCAGAGGTAAACGGAGGGAAATCACCTGAAGTTGGGACCAGTGGTAAGTAAGTTAGCCAAAAGTATTAATATATTGGGCAGGCTAAGGTTTATGGCATGTTTGAAACCACCCATGGTATAGAACTTTCTTTAGTGTAAAGTGGTGCTTAGTGTCAGGATGTTAGAGACAGAAATTGTTGTTATCTTCTAAATGTTAAATCCTGACAAATCTGATAAATAAAAGTTTAATTCTGAGGAGAACACATTGTTTTTTCCTGAACTTAGGATTGGGACGTGAAGTGGGAGGGGAACTAAAAGTGTCCTGTAGAAGACAGGTACCTGCATTCCTAAACTTACTTACAATTCCTTTTCATGCAATTTGAAATCCTCTTGGTGGGAGACAGGGTTGCCACTATTCAGGTTGAGCCAGCTTTTGTCCCGTTGCATGTATGGAGTTGTAGTTTTGCTTTCCCTTATGCAATGGAGCAAAACCAGATTAGCCTGTTCAGGTTTAACTGGGTAAAGTGGCAAGCCTAGTGGGAGAAGTTAGGAGGTGGAGGAGATATGGAGAATTAAGAGTGTATTCTGGTCACTACATCTCAAAAAAGATATAGTTGCACTGGAGAAAGTACAGAGAAGGGCGATCAAAATGATAAAGGGCTTGGAACGGCTCCCCTATGAGGAAAGGCTAAAGAGGTTAGGGCTGTTCAGCTTGGAGAAGAGACGGCTGAGGAGGGATATGATAGAGATCTACAAAATCATAAAAGGACGTAAACAGGTAAATGTGAATCGGTTATTTCCTCTTTCAGATAATACAGTACAAGGACTAGTGGACATTCATTGCCAGAGGTTGTGGTTAGGGCAGCTAATGTAGCTGGGTTTAAAAAAAGGTGTGGATAAGTTCTTGGAGAAAAAGTCCATAAACTGTTATCAATCAATAGGGAATAGTCAAGGCTTGTTGACAGCATTAGTAGCATGAGATCTAGTTAACATTTGGATACATTCTTAATACTGGTACCCCACTGCGTGATCACATTTCCCTGATTCTAGCGAGTTTGCGTTGGCTACCTATTAGCTGGCATGTGAAGCTTAAACACTGATGTGGTTATTCAAGGCCCTTCATGAGTGAACTCCTTTTTTGCTTGGCCACGACCAATATCAGAAATATGGGCCGGCTTTTTGTCTTTGCTCTTCCTTGCGACACCTTGTAGAGATTTCATCTTTAAGTCAGGTACAACTTACAGAATCTAGAAAATGGATTTTCTGTAGAGCAGGCCCCACTCTATGGAACAATCTTCCAGAGAAGCTAAGATCTGAATCAGATTTGCTATGCTTTAGAAAGCTCCTCAAACAGTATTTATTCACCTTAGCTTTTGGAGAAGATCCAGCCTAGTCGGCTAGTCCAGAGGTTATCTCTCTGTTTTTCCTTTCCCCCTCTCCTGGATTGTCATTATGTAAAGTGTAGAGAAATTTTGTAGTTATGTCGTTAGTGGACTGTGTTTTAATAGGTGTGTTTGTTGTGATCTGCTGAGACCAGAGGATCAGCAGATTATTTAAAATAAATAAATAAATAAATACTTGCCAGATACTTGTGACCTGGATTGGCCACTGTTGGAGACAAGATACTGAGCTTGATGGACCATTGGTCTGACCCAGTTTTGTTTTTATGTTCCCCATGAACGTCTTCCAAGTTAAAATAAACTCTCTGCTTTTTTTATTTTGCTCTCTTTTCTTTGAAATAAGATCCATGTACAGTCAGGTCACCATCAACACTTTCACACTTCCACCTCAACAGAAATCTTTAATGCTGCCTTCCTGCAGAACTCATCAATACCAGGTGAATGAAGAGTAGCAAGGGATGAGCTTCACCCAGAGAATGCCTACACAGATCAGCAAAACTTCAAATGCCTGCCTTCTCGATATACATTCCCTAATGAAATGTATGATATAATGTGCCTGAAGGACTGACAGGAAGGAACAGGCTAGCTTCACAGGCAGGGTGTTTAATGCATTCAACAGCCTTTCACGGAAGGAAGTGGAGGCAAAAACAATAGAACTGAAAAAAAAAACAAAACTTGGGACAGGCACAGAGGATCTTTACTTGTGAAAAAGTGATGGGAAAATAGAGGTCAACTGGGAGCTATGGCTATGCACCAGGAAGGAAATTGGGCGGGCCTAATGATCCTTATCTGCCATCATATGCTATGTTTCCACAATTCTTTAAGTGTCGTAGTAGTATCTAGATTCCTGGAATTGTCTCTTCAGCTATTTGTGAGGTATTCATGTTTTGCCTTCATTGATGCCATGCTTACGTGGGTTTCGGATAACAACCAATGAAGCAGCATGGAAATAGAGAATATGAGGGCAGATAAGGACCATGAGTCCCAATTGGTCTGGCCAGTTTCATTCTTGGTGCAGCGTCATAGACCCAAGTTGATATTCTCCTCACTTCTTTGCAACTAGGGATCCTCTGTGCTTATCCCAGGTTTTCCTGATTTCTATTACTGTTTCTGTCCCCACCACCTCCCCTAGGAGGCCATTCCAGGCATCCATCACTCTTTCTATGAAGAAATATTTCCTGATGTTGCTCCTAAGCCTCATACCATGACCTAGAGCATTCGTTCCTCAGAAAAAAGGGGTGCCTCTTTTGCTTTATTTATACCTTTGAGGTATTTGAACGTCTCTGTAATATCTCCCTTTCTCTTTTCCCCCTCTAGGTTATACATATTTAGGTCCGTAAGCCATTGATGGGAGTGGTTCAACAGGAGGAGCTTCCAGAAATATTGAAAAGTAATATTTCATCAATAATAAATTCAAAATCAGAACAGGAATAAAACAAAAACTGAGTTGGCTAAGAAGTGAGGTCTTACAAGAGGTCAAGCTTCTACAACCAGCAGCTAGGATATAACCTTGCAGTGTGGGCAGGGATAACTGGGAAGACTGGATAGGCCAAGTGGACATTTTCTGCCATCATCTGCTATGTTACCATGTTACTATAGAGGAATCTTGATGGTTTTGTTTTTATTAAACTGATAATAGTGTTTTCTAGCTAACATTGCATGAGTGACTGCACTCACTGCCAAAATAATCAGGCACCACAGGTTTGGTTCAGGAGCTGTTTGTTGAATGTTGCAGGGGAGGACAGTTTTAGATTAAGTTATGGGGGCACCTAAGAAGGGACCCTCCATGGGTGGTTTAGGACATTTGGGACCCTGATGTAAGAGGCTACAAGATTTGGCAAACACATGCCCTCCAAGAGCTTTCCTAGCCCTGCTGGTGAATTTTGAGTAGTTTTGCTGAAAACCTGCTGATCTTTCCGGAGGCTCAGATATGTTTCAGGTGCTCATAATTCTGCAGATCACAGATTCTAGCAAAACACAAAACTATTCACAAATGGGATTTCCTATGCTGGATCCCAGTGCTTCATTTGTTGCAGATTCTGATTTGACTGTAAGCTGTTCTATCGCCTCTGTTCATTTAAATTTATTGTAATCCATCTTGAGACCAACTTTGGGGAATATCAAATGTCAGAAAGAAATACATATAGCAGGAGAAAAATATCAGAGGTGCCAGCAAAGTGCTGGACCCTGGGTGTAAGGGTAAAAAGGATCTATTGGGTCTTGAACCAGAAAGCTGTTGATTAAAAAAAATAGCATCTCTGCCTCCTGAGTCTCTGAACTGTGCTGGTAAAAATCAGATTAAGCAAGAAAAGAGACCGGTCATGAAGCTTGATGCAAGCACCAGGAGCTCCGCCCCTGAGGAACCAGGCTGGATCCTGGTGTCTAAAAAGGGATTTCTGGGAGCACCTCCTTCTTCCTGGCAACTTAAGAGCTGCTTGCCTCTGGTATACAAAACCTGGCTAAAAAGATCTGTGACCCCTGGAATGAGGCTGAAGTGAAGTAATAATTGGTGTGTGAACCTGCATGTGTATGTACATATGGAAATGAACCTGGATATCTTGACCTTAGGCTGGACCTGCTATGAGCACTGTGAACTGACTCTGTCTTGAAGTATTTGGACTTCTTACTCGGTTCTGTGGAGTCTCCTTGTCAAGTGAAGGTAATCTGTGTAGTGCTTCTGTTAACCCTGCCATTTAAAAAAAACAACAACTCTGCATTAAACTGAGGAGCGTTTTGGTTTAAGTAGCACAAGTTAGGAACCTGATATAGGGAGGGTAACTGTCAAAGAACTCCACGTAGCCCCATATATACGCGTAAATGACCATGTGAAGATCTACTACAGTATTTTATAACCTGCGCATATCCTTTCCTTGCAAAAATACGTGCTTGTCTACCCTTCAATATATGCACATATGTTTGATTATGCGCAAATATCAGCAATGCATTGAAAGCACTGACTTTTCCTACCTTTTTTATAAAAATATATATGTATATTTTATGTATGAAAAAAAAATATAACATACTCACATAAAACCCTGATTTATTCTCAGAAGTCAGCATATTTTAAAACATGCATGTAAATGAAATCACCAGTTTGCCGATACTTCCACCAGTCCAGTTCATCTCCAGTTCACTGAGACCCTCCCAGTACTTCACCCTGAACTCCTCCCCAATTCATCCAGACTTCCCATCCAACCAATAGCAGACAACAGACGAGTCTGATATCAATTGCGCCACCCTTCTCAGTCCCCTGCTGCTCCCCCTGCCCTGGCAAAATGGAACTCTTCCTCCGCCCCAGCTTAAAATGCTGATAACCTTGGTGGAACGTGGCAGGAGAGCTGGAATCAGCGGCACCAGCAGGGTCTCTTCTTCCTGCCCCCTGTGGCCCGGAAGAGGAAGTGGTATACAGCGGCCACGGGGGCAGGAAGAACAGACCATGCTATTTATTTTATTTATTTATAGAGTTTTATGTACCATCGTTTGGGGGTACCATCACAACGGTTTACATAATTAATAGAAATAAAATAAGATAACAATAATAAAAATATAAAATAGAGTTCGATCAGACAGTACAAGATTAAACAAAAAATTAAATAATAAATATACAATGAAAATAAAGTAAAAATCAAATTGATATCACATAAAAATTCTATTAAAAATAGGAAATAGAAGAAGAAAAACAATAAAAGAAAAGAATTGCTGGATCTTATATCAATCACGGTCTTGATAAGCTTTGCCAAATAGCCAGGTCTTTAGGTCTTTTAAAAATGTTTTTATATTTGGTTGCAGTCTTAATTTCATTGGTAAAGAATTCCAGAGTTTAGGACCTGCGAGTGAAATCTCTCTCTCTCTAACTTGACTTAAATGTGCTGAGTGCACCGAAGAGATGGTTAGTAAGCCTTTATATGCAGATCTTAAATTTCTTTGTGGTGTATGAAGGCGAATGGCAGCATTCAGCCAATCTATTTGTTCCCCATTAATGATTTTGTGTAAGATGCACATCGCTTTGTATTCAATATGATACTTAATTGGGAACCAGTGCAAAGATACCAATGTTGGAGGTTACATGATCACATTTCTTGGTTCCTGTCAGTATCCTAGTTGCTGCATTTTGTAAAACTTGCACTGGGCAAATTGTGGATAATGGGAGACCGAGCAGGAGAGAATTACAGTAGTCTGTACTTGAAAATATTAATGACTGTAATACTGTTCTAAAATCATATTGTGTTAATAGTGGTTTTAATTGTCTGAGGGTTAGAAGTTTGTTGTACTCTTAATTTATTTGAGATGTGTTTTTTTAAATTAAGTTCACAGTCGATGATGATTCCTAGGTCTCGGGCATTGTGTGCAGCATAGGCGTTGCGTGCAGCATAGGCCTGAAGAAGAGAGGCATAGCCTGAAGAAAATCGGTGTGACAAGGATTAAAAGAGGAGCGATGTCAGCCCCCGCGGCAGATGGGAGTCTTTTCTCGAGGCCGTGAGGGCTGGAAGTGGGGGGAGGCTGTTGCTGCCACTAAGGCAGGAATTGGAGGAAGCTGCTGCTGTCGCTAGTTCGGTGGGGGGAGTGAGTGAGCAAGCATATTTGTTTGAGATCGTGTGTGTGTGTGTGTATGTGTGTGTGTGTGTGTGAGAGAGAGAGACAGCGTGTATGTAAGTGAGTGACTGAAAACCTATTTGTGTGAGAGTATGTGTGTGTGATTGAGATCCTTTGTGTGTGAGATAGCATGAATGTAAGTGTATGATTCAGAACCTGTATGCGTGAGGGAGATCTTGTGTTTGTATGATTAAGAGCCAGTGTGTATAAGTAAGAAAGCATGTGTGTCTATGTGTGATTGAGAGCCGGTGTAGATGAGAGAGCATGTGAGTATATGATTGAGAGTGTATGTGTGAGAGAAAGAGAGAGCATGTGTGTAAGTGTGTGAATGCGAGTCTATGTGTGTGTGAGCGACAGCATGAATGTAAGTGTGTGATTGAATGCCTGTGTGTGTGTGAAAAGACAGAGAGTATATATATAAATGTGTGATTAAGTCTATATAAGTGAGAGAGAAAAAGCATGTGTTTATGTGCGTGATTGAGAGCCTATGTAAGTGAGAGAGAGAGAGATCATGTGTATATGTATGTGATTGAGAGCCAGTGAGAGAGAGCTTGTGTGTGACAGAGAGAGGAGAAAGTTGCAAGCAAGCCATCCCTCCGTCTGCAAATTCAAAACAATCTCAGGGCACCGGGATATCAAACATTCCCAGGTATGCAGAGCAAAGCATTTTTTTATCCTTATTTTTCATTATTGGGTCTTTGTGTCTACTATTTTGAAATATTTTATTGGTATCTAGAAATTTTTGATATGAGTTTTTAATTATTGGATATTCTGTTCATCAGCTGTTTTGAAAAAATCTGTTCTTTTTGTTAATATGGTTTTACTGCTATTGATTTTATATTTCTTGATTTGTTTTATGATGACTGGCGATGCTTCTCTTTTTCCTTTGTTAAACTGTATACAGTCTCTCTGGCTTGTTGTGGTTTCCAGTTCAGTTTTTGTCTGCATGTTTCTAGTTATGCTTTATGGTCTCTTTATTCTTTGTTAGGTGAGGGTCTGCACATGTGACTGAGGTGAGGTATTCTGCTGGCCTGTAGTTTCTGTGTAGGGCTCTATAGCAGTCTGGCTTGGTCCGTTTTCCTAATAGGAGGTGTATTGGTTTCTTAAGGCCTGATGTAGTATTTTCAGTGTTGCCTTTTCTTGGGTAAGGTGGTTACTGTTTGAGTGCTGGAAATTGGTGTTTTGGTATGGGATGTTTACTAATTATGCAATTTCTGTTCAGAGTACTTATCTTTCCCTTGTGTCATTTCTAACTAAAAATAAAACTGGACCTTTATTTTTTATTTCCGCCATGAATTGTAATGAGCAATGTGTCACACATGTGAGCGTGGTCTTTCAGGTGTGTCACGATGGGAAAAAGGTTGAGAACCACTGCGCTAGATAACCAGCAGGGGTATAACTGTGCAAATAAGTTGCCTAATGTATGTGCGCAACTTCTCTTATACAAAAGCAACTTACATGCATAGCTTTTGGCCCTGCCCAGGAATGGCCCGTTTTTCTGCGGATACATGTGCACATAAAACTGAAAATATGCATGTAGTTTTTTATGTTTAAAATAGCAGGTATACGAATGTGGCTCCCACTTTCAGGAATGTGGAGAGAAATAAAGTCATCCATGTCATGGACTGATGTGGTATCTTGAGTCATCTTGATTTTGTACAGTATCGGCTAATGATTCTTGAAGCTTGCCATAAGCTCCAGGATGTGAGGGGCAGCCTGTGCCAAATATTGCCTCTGTGGACTTGGATCTCTGAGAAAGACAGAACTGGAAGTCCACAGAAACAATGGGCCGGATTTTAAAAGCCCTGTGCGCGTAAATCCGGCTGGATTTACGCGCGCAGGGCACTCGCACGCCGGCGCACCTATTTTGCATAGGCCGCCGGCACGCGCACAGCCCCAGGATGCGCGCAAGTCCCGGGGCTTCGTAAAAGGGGCGGGAGGGGGTGTGTCCAGGGTCAGGGGGGCGGTTCGGGGCAGGACCGGGGGCATGGCGCCGGCCCAGGGGCGTGGTCGAGGCCTCTGGACCAGCCCCCGGGTCGGGTGATGGCGCGCCAGCAGCCCGCTGGTGCGCGCAGATTTACGCCTGCTTTCAGGCGTAAATCTGCCAACAAAGGTAGGGGGGGTTTAGATAGGGCCGAAGGGGTGGGTTAGGTAGGGGAAGGAAGGGGAAAGAAGGGGGGGGTGGAAAGAAAGTTCCCTCCGAGGCTGCTCCGATTTCGGAGCGGCCTTGGAGGGAATAGGCAGCGCGCGCCGGGCTCCGCGTGCGCAAGTTGCACAAATGTGCACCCCCTTGCTCGCGCCGACCCCAGATTTTATAAGATACGCGCGGCTATGCGCGTATCTTATAAAATCCAGTGTACTTTTGTTCGCACCTGGTGCGCGAACAAAAGTATGCGCTCACGCAAATTTATAAAATCTACCCCAATGTGGTTAAAAGCCAGGACTGGATCAGCCTGTCTCTTTTCACCTGGAGATTATTGGAAACCCTTGGTGAGATTTTTCTCACAACAGGAAAAGCTGAGAACCCCAGAGCTGGGCCAGCTTACTCGTGTGCTGTATACAAAGCATGTTCCTTCTCCTAACTTTCCCTCCCATCTCTCCCTCCCTCCCCCCACCCCCTCCCCTGCTGCCCTCTTGACAGGAAAATCAAAGGATTATTAAGTAGCCTGTAAAGACATAATTAATGCCACACTGAACTCACAGGGCCAGTGCCATGCCATGCATGAAGACATTCTAATTACCCACGATTAGAGAACTGAGAAGATGGTGCTAATTAAGATACTTTGCTTTCAATTTTATATTTTAAATAAGTAGATTAAAAGAAGCCATCTGCAGAAGGCCTCATGAGCCTTGTTTTCAATAAGAAGAAGAGAGGGGGGTTTTGGTACAGTAAAAGATGACAGAAGCCCCCTTCCCCTTCCTCCATGATGGATTTAGGAATTTGACTCCCCAGGCACTGTTCTTGCTGTCACTCCTCTCCACCCCTCCTTCCACAGGTTGGACAGCAGGGAGCAGGAGCTGTAGTTTCCTGTGGCAGCTCAGGGGTAGATTCTGTTGGAAATATTTAAACATTTCTGAAGCAAATTGGCCAACATGTCCATCTTTTATATTATAGCATTATAAAAATAAAGTAGTTTTACATTCTAATTATTAGTATCATTTTTTTTTTTTTTGCTTGGGTGAAGAAAAGTGGTCTCCGATATGAATACAGGGAGGAAACAGGGATGGAGAGAGTACGGGAGGAGAAAGGGGGAGGAGTGGGAGAAGGAAAGGGAGAGGGAGAGGGAGTTTTTTTGATTGAAGAAGGGGAGGTGGAGCTAGGAAAGGATCTGGGAAGAAGGGAGAGGTAGGAAGGGAGGTCGGGGGGGGGGGACGGGGACGACAGAATTAAAGATCACGGGAGGGAAGATGAGTGAGTGGGAAGGAGAGGAGGGAAATGTCCCTACCATGCTCTCGTCTTGCTCCTTCTTGCACCCCCTCTCTAACATCCCACCCAATAGGACACACAGACACACCAAACCCTTCTTTCTCACACTCATGAATACTGCCCCCTACCCTTGTTCCCCCGCTCTCACACACAGACATACACCCCCCTGCCGATCCCTCTTTCATCCCCCACCTTCTCTTCCCACCTTCCGGTGATCTCTGCTGAGCCCCTCCTAATCTCCCCAAACGGTTCCCCCTGAGCTCTGTCTGCTGCAGGCTTCTCCTGTTCCCTGAAGCTGCCTGGAGGGGAGGCGCAGGATCAGGAAGCAGAGGGCTGTTCTCTGCCGAGTGAGGTTCAGCACAGCTGAAAGGCAGCAAATCTTCAGCCAGCCCTGCTACCCCCCAGATTTCTGCTGCCCTAGGCACAGGCCTAGTGTGCCCCCCTCCCCCAAAGTATCATAATTAAATGATGACCAGAAAGAGGGGAGGGAAGGGGGTCATGAAGGCGATAGCAAGGAAAAGGAGAGAGCCAGAAGGGAACGGAAAAGAGAAGAGGAGATTGGAAAGCACCGATAGGACGGTTCTGATTAAAATTCTATAAGAACAATTCGCCAGTTATTTGTGACAGAACAATATGTGTTGACTACAGGTGCTGCAGAATAATTGCTGAATTTTAAGTAGATAGATATCTCATACACCATTAATTCAGCATTAGTGTCTCTTATTTCTTCACTTTGTTGTTTAACCCTTGGGTTCATGGAAGGAAACTTTCTAAGTGCAGAGACGCAGGCTGCGATGGCCAGTACTGGATTCAACACCCGGGAATCATCGAATAGTCTTATTCCCACTACAGGCAACTTGTCACAAGGGGGCTAGCACAGGGGTAGGTAGCTCTGGTCTTGGAGTGCAGCAAACAGGTCTGTTTTTCAGATTATCCACAATGAATATGTAAGAGGAATGTTTGCATGCACTGCCTCCATTGTATGCAAATATCACTCATGCATATTCATTGTGGATGTCCTGAAAACCAGGCCTGTGGTGACAATCCAGGATCGGAGTTGCCCACCCCTGGACTTGCAGAATGGCCAGTGGAAAATGAAGAAACTCTTCAACAGGAGTGGCCAACTCCAGTCCTTGAGAGCCACAAATAGGCCAGGTTTTCAGGATCTCCACAATGAACACGCATGAGATAGATTTGCATACAATGGAGGCAATGGGGCAGATTTTAAAAGCCCTTCGCACATAAATCCAGCTGGATTTACGCGTGTAGGAGGGTTATGTACACCGAGCCTATTTTGCAGGGGTCCCGGGACGCGCGTATGTCCCGGGGCTTGAAAAAAGGGGCGGGGCATGGGCGGTCTGGGGCGGGGCATGGCGTGGCCAGAGGCCTCCATAGGGCCTCTAGGCCGGGGGATCGCGCGACGGCACTCGGCCGTCATGCGCAACCTACACCTGCCCAGAGGCAGGAGCAACTTGCAAAACAAAGATATGGGGGGGGGAGTTCAGGTAGGGCTGGGGGGTGAGTTGGGTAGGGGAAGTGGAAGGAAAGTTCCCTCCGAGGCCGCTCCTAGGGCTCGGCGCATGCAAGGTGCACAAGTGTGCACCCCCTTGCACGCGCCGACCCCGGATTTTATAACATGCACGCAGCTGCGCACGCATGTTATAAAATCGGGTGTAGATTTGTGCGCGCCGGGTTGCGCGCACAAATCTACGCCCGCGCGGCGGTATTAAAATCTGCCTCAATGTGTGCAAATCTATCTCACGCATATTCATTGTGGTTATCCTGAAAACCAGGCCTGTTTGTGGCTCTCAAGGGCCGGAGTTGGCCACCCCGGTCTTAGAAGCAATGTCTTGTTAATCATGGATAAAATATTGACTCTTTTCAGTCTGTAATGTTTTTTAATTGGAATGGCATAAAAATTATCCAAAACATGTTATTGCAGATGAGTTTTCAAGACCACTGAGCTCTGAAGAAAGGACCTGTGCAGTCTCAGATGCTGGTATATGATAACTGTTGGGAGCAGGGATTCTCTTCACCCTGGGGGTCCACGCAGGCCTAGCCATGCCTTCACATTGGATGTTTGCAGCCACCTCTGTTTCTGCGGTGATGTGTTGTTTCATATTCCATGTTGTGGATTGTCTCACACATATCTCTATGCCAGGGATGGCCAACTCTGACCCTCAAGAGCCACAAACAGGCCAGGTTTTCAGGATATCTACAAGGAATATGCATGAGATAGATCTGCATGCCCTGTCACCACTGTATGCAAATCTATCTCATACATATTCATTGTGGATAAACTGAAAACCAGGCCGGTTTGTGGCTCTCCGGGACCAAAGTTGGCCATCCCTTCTCTATGCCAGTGTCGGGTTTTTCCCTACCTCTGATTGTTGATCCTCAACCTGTTCTAAACTATGTCAATGTTTAACAAGATAATGGAAAGAAACAGAGATAATGGCGACAAAGGGCAATCACACAGTAAAGATTACGCAAAAAAAAGAAATCATATTAAAATAATCTTTATAAAGACAGAATCAAGGGGTCACGTTTTCTCAATAGCGGAGTCAAGTTATCAGCTGAGAGTCCCAAATTAGCAGCCACCCCGATGCACCTTTTCAGTAACTAACTGGGTGCATTTGAAATTTTGCCCAGAGCAGGCATAGGAACCACAACCCTCGAAAGCTAAAGCCATAAACGTAATCAGCCATCACCTGCAACCTGTTTACTAACGTCAGGTTCTATGCACGCGAGTGGTAAGCACAGCGATCACATTACTTCGTTCCCGCGGTCCGCGGAACACCGAGAGGTGGCCCGGAGGTATTACTTGCGTCTTTCCCCTTTCCCATTTCCATTTGATTCTTGGCAGGGTGTGTGATGATGCCTTTCACTGGATCGACATCGGAATCCTCCAGAGAGGCACGTGAGCTTTCCACGCCATATGGATTCCCTGCCGCAGAGGCGGGGGATCAAGGATCGAGGGGGCTCTTTCAGCCTGACGCATCGTTTCTGCAGTGAGCCGGGGCGCCCAGGCCCTAGCCGGCTGCTTCCTGCCTTAGGCCTTAGCAGCCCATGAGGCCCCCTGGACGTGGCTTACGTGTTTACCGTAGTGCTGCCCCTCTTACGCATTTGGCGCAGCGGCGGCGGCGCGCTCTAAACCAGACACATTCCAAGCAGGAAGTCCTGCCCTTGGTGCCGGAGGAAAACTGCAGCAGCAGTACAAGCAAAGAGGGAGAGGTAAAGAGTGAGCAGAGAGCTCCAGGGAAATGTGGGACCAGTTATTGCTCGGATTTCACACACACACTGGCAAAATTATTTCCCTTTTTACCTTTCAGCTTTAATATTAAAGGTCATTTCATAAACCAGGAGCCCTTGATACTTCTGATTACTGTTATCACTTTGTAGTAAATCCAATATGCGCTTCAATATAGTTTTCTTTTCTTAGTGCCAAGGCTAACTCCGGCGAAATGCCAGACTGCCGGACGTGCAAAATGCAAATATTCACTATTACATCTGCCCTGAAACGCTTTCCCCAGAACAATTTACAGTCCATATCCATCAGTGAAGTATACATCTAGGAAGGCTTCCTCTGATTTCTGTTTCATTATTCTGATGAAAAGTATTTGAAAAGCCCCTGCAACCTAGTTCACTAGTTTTAATGAAAAGTAAGGTGCTGCTGTCCTGTTCAGCAGCCTAAACATGGGTCAGCGACATCCTAGACCTAGCCGAAGTTTGAACGCAGCGCGAACAGTAACTGAATAAGCTCAAAGATGGACATGGGGGCAATAATGATGAGCCCTTATTGTAAACAGGACCGGTAAAAGCTGTTTAATAAAATACTGCGCACACGGCAATTTCTGCTTAAGGCGGAGATTTCTGAGAGCTCGGGCGTTAAGGGTGCGGGCTGTTCCCTGGGCAAATATGCTTCTTCTATTCTGCCCCTTCCACTTCAAGGTGCTCTTCATGGGTGCCCATTGTTGACAGCCGAAGTTATACGTGTGCAGCTGATGAATCCCTGGTGCTGGGCTGTGTGGTGAAGTGGGCTGTCGTATTCTGCTTTGCTGTGCCACCGTGGTGGGGAAAAACAGTCGGCAGGGATGGTGTGCTGGGTTTCCTGTGCGGTGTCACTGTCCACCAGTGACACCGCACAGGAATCCCAGCGGGGCAGATAAGAGGACCGCTGTGCCGGGTTGAGCTTTGTTGTGCCTGGCAAAGAGGGGCAGGTCTGAGGGGCTGTTGCGTGGGTAACTGTGGCGGCCAGCAGGGATGCTGTACTGTGCTGAAATTCGCATTTTGCGTTCAGGTCTGGCAGCCTGCCTACTGCCGTACACTTTATCGCCTGTCATGTCTCATTCAGGGGGTAGATACGGGGTAGATTAGCTGTTCTAGCAAACACCAGACGTGAACCTACAGCAGATTTGCCGTTTACTCGCTGCATAATTACGGCAAATGATCAGGTTGCCTGCTGTCTCTCCATTTCTGCTCAATTATTCCATCAGCCCCCGGTCCCCAGGGGGTGCGCCTGATGCTGAGACATGGAAAGAGATTGAAGCAGCAGTTTTTAGCATTTTAGCATTTAGCAGATGTTGAAACAGCGACAATCCTGCATGCCACGGAGTCTCCCGCGATGTCTCCCTTGTTATTGAGTCCCCTAAGATGTCTCTCTGGTTATTGAATCCCCTGAGGTATCTCGCATTTTATTTAGTCTCTTGGGATGTCTCCCCGGTTATTGAATCACCTAAGATGTCTTGCTGGTTATTGAATCTGGGATCTGCCAAGATATCTCCCTGGTTATTGAGTCTCCCGGGATGTCTCCCTGGTTAAGAACATAAGAATTTGCCATACGTGATCAGACTATGGATCCATCGAGCCAGTATCTTGCTTTCAGCAGTGGCCATTGGTCTGAAGCAACTGACAAGATCCCAAACAGTAAATAGATCCCATGCTGTCACGCAGTAATATTAAGTACTGCTATTTCTCAAGTGTACTTGGTTAATAGCAGTTTGTTGACATCTCCAGGAACTTGTCCACATGTTTTTTAAACCCAGCTACATTAACTGCCTTAACCACATCCTCTGGTAATGAATTCCAGAGTTTAATTGTGAGTGACATTTTTTTTTCTCTGATTTGTTTTAATGTGCTATACTTACTAACTTCATGGAGTGGCTCCTAGTCTTTGTATTTTTTGAAAGAGTAAATAACTGAGTTTCTATTCCACTCATGATTTTATAGACTTCTATCATATCCCCCCTCAGCCGTCTCTTCTCCAAGCTGAACAGCCCCAATCTCTTTAGCCTTTCCTCACAGGGGAGCCGTTCCATCCCTTTTATCATTTTGGCAATCCTTCTCTGTACCTTTTCCAATGCAATTATATCTTTTCTGAGATGTGGTGACCAGAGCTATTCACAGTATTCTATTGACAGCCACCACACAAACTATTGCCCACTATGATGCCTAAGTCCTTTTCCTGGACAGTAACTCATAAACTATAATGTAGGTTACTTTTCCCTATGTGCATCACTTTTAACTTGTTCACATTAAATTTCATCTGCCACTTCAATGCCCAGTCTTCCAGTTTCACAAGGTCATCCTGCAATTTTTCACAATCCACTTGTGATTTAACAACTCTGAATAATTTTGTGTCATCTGCAAATTTGATCACTTCACTCATGTTTCCTCTTTCAAGATGATTTATAAATGTAGTAAAAAGCAGCTGTCCCAGTACAGTTCCCTGAGGCACTCCACTGTTTATCCTTCTCCAGTGAGAAAACTGACCATTTAGTCCTACTCTCTGTTTCCTATCTTTTAGCCAGTTTGCAGTTAACAATAGGACATTGCCTCCTATCACATGACTTTTTAATTTTCTCAAGAGCGTCTCATGGGGCACTTTATCAAATGTCTTCTGAAAATACAAATACACTATATCCACCAACTCACCATTATCCACATGTTTATTGGCCCCTTCAAAAAAATTGGTTGGTGAGACAAGATTTCCCTTATGTATATCCATGCTGGCTGTGTGCCATTAAACCATGTCTTTCTATTTGTTCTGTGATTTTGTTCATTAGAATAGTTTCCATGATTTTTCCAGCACTGAAATCACTCACTGGAGCCCTTTTTAAAGATCAAGGTTACATTGGCCACCCTCCAGTCTTCAGATACAATGGACAATCCCAACAATAGATTACAAATTACCAATAACATATCTGCAATTTCATTTTTTAGTTTTTTTAGAACTCTGGGGGTGCATAACACCTGGTCCAAGTGATTTGTTACTCTTTAGTTTGTCAATCTGCCTTATTACATCTTCCAGCTTCACAGCGATTTGTATCAAGTCTTCTGAATCATCACTATTGAATGCAGTTTCTGGCACAGGTAGTTATCCAACATCCTCTTTAGTAAACACCAAAGCATTGAATTCATTTAGTCTTTCTGCGATGGCCTTATCTTCCCTCTTTAACCCCTTTAACTCTTTAATGACTCCCTCACAGATTTCCTGCTTTGGATATATTTTTAAAACATTTTTATTATGAGTTTTTGCCTCTAAGGCCAGCTTCTTTTTAAATTCTCTTTTAGCCCACCTTATCAATCTTTTACGTCTAACTTGCCAGTATGGCTTTTCCTAGTTTCCTCAGATGGATCCTTTTACCAATTTTTGAAAGAAATTTTCTGTGGCTAAAATAGCCTCTTTCACCTCACTTTTTAACCATGCCGGCAGTATTTTGGTCTTTCTTCCACTTTTTTTTAATGTGTGGAATACATCTGGACTGGGTACTTCTAAGATGGTATTTTTAAACAATGTCACTTAAAGATAACTGGAGTAGGACTTAATCTTCTTTTTAGAAAAGTGTTGGGAGCAAACAATACACGTACTATAACCCAAAGCTTCTCACCCAATGTGAAACTCTTGCGACGCTGCACCAACAAAATACTTAAATAATGACCTTCATAATAGGCTTCCTCGTTTGGGCTTTCGCCTATACAACTCGGCCTTATATATAATCATCGGTCATGATGTTGACAATATTTTTCAGGAATTTTTCTTTTGCAAATTAAAATGATAAAGTCAATTACTATTTCCACTGCTGACTGACATTATTTCATGTATATAAAGCGTCATTCAAATGATTGAACTTATCTGACGGTGTTCACAGTGCTGACCCATTGAAAACCATGACAGAGTTCACGGTGCTGACCCGACACGAAAACGTGTTTCGGACTGCTTTCACCATCTCCCAGTCCTTCATCAAGGGTAATGGTTCTGCGTCGAAAACATTCATTAATCAACTATACTGACCAATCTCGCACATTCAGCCAAAATTTTCAGTGGACTTACAGTTATATCAGAGCGGACCGTATCCTGGAAAAGTACTTACATGGTTGTCAAACAAATCAAACATGGCGCTTCGGCGTTTTTTACCCATTTCCGGGGAAACCTCCCAAAGCCCTCGGATATGATGGAGAAATGACGTAATGTTGCTCCTCCCACCTATCAAACTTGCTGCGGGTTTACCGTATACCACATTATATCAGAGTATACCATTCTATAGAGGCATTAAGCCCTGCTGGAATCACAGTATTTAATCTAAATATCCACTGCTGTTCTTTCTTATTTAGAACTTTATTGATATCTCCTCCACGAGGATGATTCATAATTTTTTCTAAAATTCTCCAACGCAAGGAATCAAAAGAATGTTGAAACTCTTTACAATGCTGCACTATGGGAGCAGTCAATTTTTCCGTGGTGATGCAACTCCGATGTTCAACCAGACGTGTACGAATCATCCTTTTAGTTCTACCAACATAACAAAGTCTGCACGTTGGTTATGTTGGTAGAACTAAAAGGATGATTCGTACACGTCTGGTTGAACATCGGAGTTGCATCACCACGGAAAAATTGACTGCTCCCATAGTGCAGCATTGTAAAGAGTTTCAACATTCTTTTGATTCCTTGCGTTGGAGAATTTTAGAAAAAATTATGAATCATCCTCGTGGAGGAGATATCAATAAAGTTCTAAATAAGAAAGAACAGCAGTGGATATTTAGATTAAATACTGTGATTCCAGCAGGGCTTAATGCCTCTATAGAATGGTATACTCTGATATAATGTGGTATACGGTAAACCCGCAGCAAGTTTGATAGGTGGGAGGAGCAACATTACGTCATTTCTCCATCATATCCGAGGGCTTTGGGAGGTTTCCCCGGAAATGGGTAAAAAACGCCGAAGCGCCATGTTTGATTTGTTTGACAACCATGTAAGTACTTTTCCAGGATACGGTCCGCTCTGATATAACTGTAAGTCCACTGAAAATTTTGGCTGAATGTGCGAGATTGGTCAGTATAGTTGATTAATGAATGTTTTCGATGCAGAACCATTACCCTTGATGAAGGACTGGGAGATGGTGAAAGCAGTCCGAAACACGTTTTCGTGTCGGGTCAGCACCGTGAACTCTGTCATGGTTTTCAATGGGTCAGCACTGTGAACACCGTCAGATAAGTTCAATCATTTGAATGACGCTTTATATACATGAAATAATGTCAGTCAGCAGTGGAAATAGTAATTGACTTTATCATTTTAATTTGCAAAAGAAAAATTCCTGAAAAATATTGTCAACATCATGACCGATGATTATATATAAGGCCGAGTTGTATAGGCGAAAGCCCAAACGAGGAAGCCTATTATGAAGGTCATTATTTAAGTATTTTGTTGGTGCAGCGTCGCAAGAGTTTCACATTGGGTGAGAAGCTTTGGGTTATAGTACGTGTATTGTTTGCTCCCAACACTTTTCTAAAAAGAAGATTAAGTCCTACTCCAGTTATCTTTAAGTGACTTTGATAAAGTTTGGGGGGGCAGCAAAGGAACATACATTCAAGATGTGGACCAATGTGTACAGTTATTCGGAGCAGCAAATTGCTGCAGCGCTTGAGGGCACCTTGCTCCTTGATGAAAATACTGATGCTATAGAAACACACACTTGGGAACAACTTGTGGAATTAAAAAAACGAGTGATTAGATCAGAGTTGCATTCTGCTACATTGTTGCAATATATTAAGACCGAGAGAATTCCCCGAGGCCTGCGGATTAATTTAGAACCCTCAATATATCCAGACAATGAAGAGTTCGTACAGAGGTGGATTGCCATTTTAAATAAATGTGCATTAGATTTAATGTTACTCTTGATCGAATCGACTAATAAACTTGCTGATACGATACGACCTGAATGTGAAGTCGCACAAACTTATTTGCAACAACATTCGTCTTTGGAAGAGTATGATTCAAAGTTACACGAGTTCAATGCTTCTATCGATAAATTTAGAATAGAATTAAAAAACAGCAAAATCAGCAAGTTTAAACGAGACGAAAAAGATTACGCCACCGGGGGTATTTACCCCTGGCAACGACGCACTCCTACTAATCAACCGAGAAAAGTAGCTTTTGCCGGCTCTTCGGAAGACTCGTCTGGCTCCGAGGAGGAGGTTTCTCAAGGGGCTAGTACTGCACAGAATATGCGGGGTAGAGGCAATTACCGATCTTTTCGTCCTCAACAAAGACGGTTTTTTCGGTACACTCGTCAACCGACAGCCCCAGATTTAGAACAGAGACCAGTTACCAGATCGCAGAATCGGACTACAACATCATAAATTTGTCAGATACCCATTTGACAAGCGACCAATTGGCAGTTTTGCAAAAAGGTCTATCCTTTATCCCCTATCATCGGCATGATGCGTTCTATACTAGATTAGCATTATATAGATTTTTTCGTAAACTCCAACTTATGGTATTTTTTTCGCTTAATCCCCCTAAAGTAGATTGTTCTATTGTGCATCCACGTTCCAACTGGATGCCAGCTGGTCCAGTGGATCCATTCATCAAAACCTATATGGAATTAGTTTTGTTTGATGTTGCTCAAATTGAAGAAATCAACATTGCTCCTAAATTCAACCTTACAAAAGGGGAATTTCAAGCTATGAAATCTTTGACAGCTAATCAATCAATTATAATAAAAAAGGCCGATAAGGGGGGTTCAGTGGTAGTCCTTAGCAAAACTGCTTATGTTGCAAAAATATTACAGCATATACAAGATTCTACTAAGTATGAAATTCTGAGGGAAAATCCAACCTGTGAACTATATGCGCAGATTACGGCAATAGTTAATGAATATCTCAATCTGGGTTGTCTTACTCCGCGTGAAGCAAGATTTCTAGTTGTTGAACACCCTATGGCTCCCACAATTTATATGGTCCCTAAAGTGCATAAGGATATAGTGGACCCTCCTGGACGTCCAATTGTGACTACCATTGGTTCCCTCCTGGAGCCCTTATCTTCATTTGTTGACGTGGTGTTACAACCCTTTGTGTCAAAATCTAAATCCTTTTGTAAGGATACAAAACATATGCTTGTGAAGTTAGATGAGATGGACGATGTACAAAACACATTATTGGTTACGATGGATATCCAAGCATTATATACTAGTATTCCCCAGCGGGCAGCATTGAACATCATTGAGACTACCTTGAATAAACGTGTTCGGCCACATCGCATTCCTACCACGTTTTTGATGTCTTTAACAGAGATGGCGCTCTGTAATAATTTTTTTATGTTCCAACATACGTGGTACAAACAGATACACGGCACAGCGATGGGGGCCACTATGGCCCCCAGTCTGGCAAATCTTTATGTGGCAGAATTCGAGGAGTCATTTTTATATGATGCCATTGAATTTCAAAATGTTGGGCATTGGACCCGATATATCGATGATGTGTTCTTTCTGTGGCACGGTGATCAAGATATGCTAGCAGAGTTTCACAGTTGGATAAATACGTTAGATAGGAATTTACAATTTACAATGACATTTCATTCAGAGCAAATAGATTTTTTAGATTTACATATTTCAAAAAATGGAAATAAGTTAACTACTACTCTCTATCGAAAATCCTGTGAACGTAATACCTTGCTGCATTTTTCAAGTTTTCACCCCCATCATCTGTTAAAAAATCTACCTATTGGCCAGTTCCTGCGGTTGAAGCGTATCTGCAGTACTACAGGGCAGTTTCAGCTGCAAGCAGATCTTTTGGCTAAAAGACTCTTACAACGTGGTTACCCCATACGATATATTAAGTCAGCATGGAAAAGAGCTACAAATGCCCAACGATGTTGGTTATTATTAGACAAACAGAGTGATAATCCAATCGCCTTTAGTTTGCACGATCCCTTTTTCTGACAGGGCTGGATCCATTGCACGTTCAATCAAGCAACATTGGGCTGTTTTGCGCCCCCATAACACCTTGTTTGATGATTATCCCATTATTGCATATAGTAGAGGACGCAATATTGGAGACTTGGTGATGCATTCATTTCTGCAGGAACCTATTGAAGATGTGTTGCCACATGGTACTTGGCCGTGCACTGGTTGTTCAGTTTGCAAACAAATTATTACTGGTGAAACTTGGACTAATGCTAGAGGGTATAAACATACAGCATATCATTATACTGATTGCCGTTCCACACATGTCGTCTATCTCATCGAATGTCCGTGCAGACTTTGTTATGTTGGTAGAACTAAAAGGATGATTCGTACACGTCTGGTTGAACATCGGAGTTGCATCACCACGGAAAAATTGACTGCTCCCATAGTGCAGCATTGTAAAGAGTTTCAACATTCTTTTGATTCCTTGCGTTGGAGAATTTTAGAAAAAATTATGAATCATCCTCGTGGAGGAGATATCAATAAAGTTCTAAATAAGAAAGAACAGCAGTGGATATTTAGATTAAATACTGTGATTCCAGCAGGGCTTAATGCCTCTATAGAATGGTATACTCTGATATAATGTGGTATACGGTAAACCCGCAGCAAGTTTGATAGGTGGGAGGAGCAACATTACGTCATTTCTCCATCATATCCGAGGGCTTTGGGAGGTTTCCCCGGAAATGGGTAAAAAACGCCGAAGCGCCATGTTTGATTTGTTTGACAACCATGTAAGTACTTTTCCAGGATACGGTCCGCTCTGATATAACTGTAAGTCCACTGAAAATTTTGGCTGAATGTGCGAGATTGGTCAGTATAGTTGATTAATGAATGTTTTCGACGCAGAACCATTACCCTTGATGAAGGACTGGGAGATGGTGAAAGCAGTCCGAAACACGTTTTCGTGTCGGGTCAGCACCGTGAACTCTGTCATGGTTTTCAATGGGTCAGCACTGTGAACACCGTCAGATAAGTTCAATCATTTGAATGACGCTTTATATACATGAAATAATGTCAGTCAGCAGTGGAAATAGTAATTGACTTTATCATTTTAATTTGCAAAAGAAAAATTCCTGAAAAATATTGTCAACATCATGACCGATGATTATATATAAGGCCGAGTTGTATAGGCGAAAGCCCAAACGAGGAAGCCTATTATGAAGGTCATTATTTAAGTATTTTGTTGGTGCAGCATCGCAAGAGTTTCACATTGGGTGAGAAGCTTTGGGTTATAGTACGTGTATTTTTAAACAATGGCCATGCTGATGTAAACATTTAACCTTCGTAGCTGCACCTTTCAGTTTTTTTCTAACAATTTTCCTTATTTTTATCAGTTTCCCTTTTGAAAGTTTAATGCTAGAGCTGTAGATTTACTTAATGTCCTTCCAGTCATTAAGTCAAATTTGATCTACTATGATCATTGTTGCCGGGCAGTCCACCACTATTACCCCTCACATCAAATCCTGCGTTCCACTAAGAATTAGGTCTAAAAATGGCTCCCCCTCTTGTCAGTTCCCAGACCAACTGCTCCATGTAGCAGTCATTTGTTTAATCTAGAAACTTTACCTCTCTAGCATGTCCTGATATTACAGTATTGGGGTAATTGAAATTTCACATTATTACTGTGCTGCCAAATTTATTAGCTTCCCTATTTTCTGATAGCATTTCATCTTCCATCTGTTCATTTTGACCAGGTGGACAGTACTATACCCTCACTGCTATACTCTTCCCCATCACACATGGAATTTCCACTCATTAGGATTCAACTGTACACTTAGTCTCCTACAGGATCTTTATCCTGTTGGATTCTGTGCCATCCCAAACATAAAGCACCACCAACCCTCCACCAAGTTGATCCACCCTATCATTGTGATATAACTTGTTCCCTGATATAGTAGTGTCCCATTGGTTATCCTCCTTCTACCAGATCTCTGAGATGCCAATTGTGTCTATCTTTTCATTCAGTGATATCCATTCTAACTCTTCCATCTTAGGGGGTTATTTTCTAAACCTTATTGTGTGTGTTAGGGCCCTAACACACGTGATAAGGCCATATCACATGCGAAAAGGGCCTTTTCACCTGCGATATGATGCAAATTAGGGGGAGGTGAGAAGTCGGGGCGGGGAGGGGCGGAGTCAGCAGTGTTTTCGCTGCCGGCGATAATGTTTCTAACATTATTGTCGGCAGTAGCACGCCGAATAGCGCCACCTTTCATGGTGGCGCTATTCGGTGCAAAAGCCGGCAGCCAGCACACTGCAGTGGTGCGAAGGCTGCGGGCTTTCGCAGGATTCATCATTCTGCGTTGAATGATGAATCCTGGCCTTAATTTGTAAACTTCTGGCATTAGCATACATACATTTCAAAGTATGATTTTGTTGGTATTAACAATCTGCTCATCACAGGACAGAGGTATTTCAGAATCATTTAACTCAGGTGGTTCTTTACTTATATGCACATGGGCTACTATTGCTTTTATTAAAACCTCTCTATCAGAGCACCCTAACTCCACTATTATTTTAATATCCTTTGAAAATACTTCCCTCTGAACCATGTACTGTTGAGCATCTGTCAGCTGCTCTCTCTTTTTTGAAGGCTAGTGCCAGCAGTCTGGTTCTACCCTGTTTAAGGTGGAGCCCATCCCTTCAGAATAGAGTCCCCCTTCCCCAAAATATTGCCCAATTCTTAATAAAACTAAAGCCTTCTTCCCTGCACCATTGTCTCATCCACGCATTGAGACTCCAGAGCTCTGCCTGCCTCTGGATCCTGCGCATGGAACAGGGAGCATTTCAGAGAATGCTACCCTGGAGGTTCTGGATTTAAGCTTTCTACCTAAGAACCTAAATTTGGCTTCCAGAACCTCCCTCCCACACTGCCCTTTGTCATTAGCGCCCACATGTACCACCACAGCTTTCTCCTCCCCAGCACTGTCTAAAATCTTATTTATTTATTTATTTATTTATTTAGGGTTTTTATATACCGACATTCTCGATATACATATCAAATCAAGTCGGTTTCCATATAACAAAACTGTCGCCGGTAAGGCGTTACATTGAACAAAAGACAAAGTATTGAACAGAGAACGTGCAGCGTTACATTAAACGATCAACAGCTTATTTGAACAAAAGAACGTAAATCAATAAATATTAAGTGTAAAAAAGATATATAAAATAGACGACAAAAATTCGTCAAATAACATGAATAAATGATACGATAACTGCAAATAATTGGTGGTAAGGTTGGATTGTGCAGGTAGGGGTATACAGGTGCCAGTGTTCAATGTTGAAGGACATAAATATGGGAAGAAAGGTCCTGAGGGTATAAGGTCAGTAGTGTACTTTATATTGCACTATTTTGCTCTTTGACCTGTGTCGAAGTGTTCCTGCGATTCCGGAAAGGCTTGCCGGAAGAGCCATGTTTTAAGGTTTTTTTTGAAGGTTAGATGGCAGGTTTCAAGTCTAAGATCTGGCGGTAATGAGTTCCAAAGGGTGGGCCCGGCTGTGGAGAGTGCTCGTTTAGCTAGCGAAGTTTTAATCGGGGGCGTATATAAAGAACCTTTATAATTATATCTGATTGGTCTTTTTGATGTGTGAAGGCGGAGTGGCGAGGTAAGATTTAGGTGAGCGCTTCCCATAATATCCTTGTGGATCATAGATAATGTCTTGAAGGTGATTCTAGCTTTTATGGGAAGCCAGTGGAGGTATCGCAGAATTGGAGTGATGTGGGCTCTTTTGTTGGTGTTGGTGAGTAGCCTCGCCGCAGCGTTTTGTACCATCTGTAAGGGTTTTATGGATGATAGCGGAAGACCAAGCAGAAGAGAATTGCAGTAGTCTAACTTGGACAGAATTATAGACTGAACTACTAAACGGAAGTCACTGAAGTGAAGGAGTGGTTTCAGATTTTTTAGCACTTGGAGTTTGAAGTAACATTCTTTGGTTGTGTTGTGAATGAAAGATTTAAGGTTGAATTGATTGTCGATGCGCACCCCTAAGTCTCTGACTGAAGGTGCGTGGTTGATGGGTAGTATTGTGGATTGTGTTGAGCTTTGGACGTTGAAGAGTGTGTGGTTTTCGTCAGGCGAGATGATGAGGATTTCTGTTTTATTTGTGTTGAGTATAAGGTTGAGGCTGGATAACAAGGAATTGATGGATAGTAAGCAGTTGTTCCAATGAGCCCAGGTTTTATGGAGTGATTCTGTGATGGGAAGAAGTATCTGAATGTCATCAGCGAAAATATAGTGCTTTAGCTTAAGGCTGGAGAGTAGGTGGCAGAGCGGAAGCAGATAAATGTTAAAAAGGGTAGGGGAGAGCGATGAACCTTGAGGTACTCCTCTGATTGATTTGATAGGAGTTGATTCTACGTTATTTATCTTGACTTTGTAAGATCTATTTTCTAGGAATGATTGAAACCAACTATGAGCTTCTCCTTGGATTCCTATATCCGATAGCCGCTCGAGGAGGATGTCATGATTTACCATGTCGAATGCGGCGGATAAGTCGAGAAGAGCGAGGAGGTACGGTTGTTTTCTTTCGAGGTTGAGGAGGATGGTGTCGGATAGAGATGTTAGTAGAGCTTCTGTGTTTTGTGATTTCCTGAATCCAAACTGAAAGGGGGAGAGTATATTGTTCTCCTCCAGGTATTCGGACAGTTGCTTATTGACAAATCTCTCCATTACTCTTGCGATTAGGGGTAGGTTGGCTATCGGGCAGAAGTTGGCAGGGTCTGTTGTTGGCAAGTTAGGTTTTTTTAGTAGTGGTTTCAGAATGGCTATTTTCAGTTGTTCTGGGACCTTTCCTTGAGTTAAAGAGCAATTTATGATGTTTGCTAATGCTTTGGAGATGGTGTTGGGCGTAGATAGTAAAAGATTGGAGGGAATGGTGTCCAGTGGGTGAGAGGATGGTTTAAGTTTATTGAGGATGATTTCAATTTCCAGGGATGATGGGGTCTCGAATGATGATAAGCTGCATTTTTTTGTGTGTGTCGGAGTGCTGAGGGGTGTTGCTGTCAGAGGTTGAGTGGAGATAGAGATAGAGGTGCTATGGGGTGTTGTTGCTGTCAGCTGTTGGGTGGAGATTGGCTTGAGGAGGTTGGTGATCTTGTTATCGAAGTAAATTGCTAGTTCCAAAGCTTTGTCGGCTGCTTGTTCGTCCGGGATGATTGGTGGAGAGGGTTTTGTAAGGGATGATACAAATGAGAATAGGGCTTTGGAGTCGAATGCGAAGTTATGGATTTTTTTTGCAAAAAAGTCTTTTTTGGCCTTGAGGATAGCTAGTCTGTATGTGTTGAGGTGGGATTTGTAGATTAGAATCGTGGTGGTAGATGGGGATTTGCGCCAGATGTTTTCCTTTTTCCTAAGTTCTTGTGTAGGTGATGCGTGAGATCCGCCACCTTCACACTAGGCAGGCAGGTTTCAAAGCAATCCTCATGTCCAACAGCCACCCAGCTATCTACATTCCTAATAATCGAATCACCAACTATGATGACCGACCTAACCCTTCCCACCTGGGCACTAGCCCCTGGAGAGCCATTCGTTCTGAATGTGAGAGGTTAATGCATCACCTGGAGGGCAGGTCCTTCCTACAGGTTCACTTCCTGCTACACCAGGGTAGACTATCTGACCAGGTGACCTTGTTCCTCCAAAGCAGCACAGGGGGCTGCTGGACTGGAGTTGGAACTTAGCTACTATATCCCTGAAGGTCTCCTCTATATTCCTCTCCATTTGCCTCAGCTCCTCCAGCTTTGCCACTCCAGCCTTTAGAGATTGGACTCACTCGTTCTCTGACAGCCAGGAGCTATTTGAATCAGGCACAAACATACAACCTCTCACCAACTGGTAGGTAATCATACACTCGGTACAAAAGACTGGAAGGCTCCCATCATGCTACTGGACTGCAGTTTGCATCTTCATATTTTTTAGTTCCTAGTCAGTTTAGGTTGCTATGGGACTGGGCATGTATAAATCAGAGTCATTTAAATGTATCTGATATATTTAATGTTAATTTGGCAACGACCTGCAAAGGGACAATTAATCTAATTGATAAAGGCTAGATCTTGTTCTAGATAAATCCCGGATTGATTTGTGATGTGGAAATGATTCTTGTCCTCTTATATAGGATAAGAGTTTATAAATCAGAGAATGAGCTTAGGGATGAGTGGGAGGGAAGGAAAGAAACTAAAAGATTACTTAGCTCCCTAATTTTTATTTTTTTTTTAATTTCAAAAATAAATTACCTAGCTCCCTAGTCTTTTTTATAATTCAGGCACACATACAAAAACACACTGAAAAAAATATTTACCTTTCCTAGACATGAATGTGAATGTTGTGATGTTTTATTATTTTATGGATGTTAATTTTGTAACCCGCACTGAACTTATGTTAGGAAGTTGTGGGCTAGAAAATATTTTAAATAAATAAATAAATAAATAAATAAATAAATGTACCCCACAACTTCACCTTTCCCCAAACTTCTAAGTCCCAATATTACTCAGCAAGTAATACTTATCAATCCTGTTCAAAATCTCCTTCTCCTCTCAATACTCCCTCAGCAGTCCCCTGGTTATTGAGTCCCCTGAGATATTTCACTTGTTATTGAATCACTTGGGATGTCTCTCTGGTAAATGAATCTCCTGTGATATCTCACTGGTTATTGAGTCCCTTGAGATATCACATTTGTTGTTGCATCTCCTAAGTTGCCTGGCTGATTAGTGTCCCTGTGGACATGTTGTAAGCTGCAGTTTTAAATGTCTGAGGTTTTGTTATATTTTTTTCCCAGCACTTCTCTTTTCTCCTCCTTTAGGCTTCCAGCTCAATTGGAACCAGGCTCCCCCTTTTAACCTCCTTCCTCCTACCTCCTGTCTAGCCCTGCCATAGTAACACAGTCCTCAGCCAAGGACCATAGATCAGTGGTTCTCAAAACGGTTGTTGTGTTCCGCGGCCGTGGTAGGCCACGATCGCGGTCCCCTACCTTGCCCGCGATGGCGAACCGCCGCGGGAGTCCCAGGGGAAGGCCCTGACTCGAGGCCCGTCGCTCCGGCATGGGTCCCTGTGCTGTTCGCCGCAGGGGGAGCCGTCCCTGCTCCCCCCTTGCGGCGTCCCTTTAACTCGCGTCAGCTGTTCTCTATCAGCCAGAGCAGGGGAAGTATAAAGGGCGGCTTCCTCTGCTCATTCCTTGACTTGGCAACTTCCTTGGTTAGTCAGGTCTGCTTGCTTCGGTGAGTTCTTGTGCTTTGGATCCTTGTTCCTGTTTCGTCTGGTGTTCCTGGTTCCTGACTTCGGATCGGCTAGCGGTGATTCCTGGTTTTGACTTCGGAGTGGCAAGTGGTGATTCTCTGGTGTGTGACCTCGGACTGGCAAGTGGTGATCCATCCGTGTGTGACCTCGGACTGGTAAGCGACGATCCTCTGGCACTTGACTTTGGACTCCTCCTTGACTATCGTCTCCAAGGGCCCGCCTAAGTCCCAGCGGCCCGGGTCCCTACGGGCTCCTCCCGGGGGGACCGTGGGCTTCCAGGGGTGAAGCTCCAGTCAGCCCTTGCACCAAACCTCTTGACCTCTCAAAGGTCCACCTAAGTCCCAATGGTCCGGGTCCCTACGGGCTCCTCCTGGGGGGACTGCGGGCTTCCAGTGGCAAAGACACATTCTTCTATTCAATCGTCTTGACTCCTCGTCTGCCTCCACAGTCGCCTCTGTCTTCAGTGCCGAGGGTCAGCTGGTCACATCTTCTGCTCCTGCCTCGCCACCTGACGGGAGAACCTTCGGATCTTCCTCCTAAGGTATTCCATCCTCCCGTCGGCCCAAGGGTTCACAAGCCTGAGCATAACAACGATCCTGCAGAATCCCCAGCCAGTCCTGTTTTCTGAATATCAACAATGCATATGCATGAGATAAATTTGCATGCAGTGGAGGCAGTGCATGCAAATGTATTTCATGCATATGCATTATGGACTTCCTGAAAACCCTACTTGCTGGGGGTCCCTCAGTACAGGTTTGAGAACTACTACAATAGACCATGTCTCCCTCAAGAACTTGGTACTTGTGTATGCTATACCTGACCACTAGGTGGCACCATTGTGCAATGGCTAATATTTCTCCATCTCAGGCTGAGACACGGGGAAGCTAGGGTTTAAATTCTGCTAATACTCTATGTAAATTTGGGCAAGCCACTTTCGGGCCGATACAGTAAAATTCACGGGAGAGCCGGCACTCCGAGGCGAGTGCCTACTCTCCCAACACGCGCCCAGGCCACTCTCCTGGACGCGCGATCGAGTATGCAAATGAGGGCCCGCGGTAAAAGGAGCAGCGGCGCAGCGGGTTTGACAGCCGATGCTCAATTTTATCAGTGTCGGTTCTCAAACCTGCTGACAGCCACGGGTTCGGAAAACGGATGCCGGCATAATTGAGTGTCCATCTTCCGACCCGCGGGCCACCGGCCGATTTAAATTTTTTTTAAATTTTGGGGCTTCCGACTTAATATTGCTATGATATTAAGTCGGAGGGTGTACAGAAAAGCAGTGTACTGTATCGGCCTGTTTGCTCTCTATTGGTACTTTGAAACCTCAAGTTTTCTTAGCACTGGAAATTGTACTCCTAATCAGAGGTGAAGTAGTTTCCAGCGCTAGTGTTAATCTATGAGCAGAAGCAGGAGTTCAGGTGCTGGTTCCTGTAGACAGGATTCATGTGCAGAAAACACACTGTGCACACGCAAAACATGTTTTCTGCACATAAATATGATTTTTGTGTACAGAAATAATTTCTGCGCTGAAAGCATTTTTGTGTGCACATATTTTTATGTGCACAAAACAAGCATATTTTGGATGCATAAATCCTGTTCGAGAGAACCCCCCCCCCCCCTCCCTTCACCTGAGTTAAAATGAGCAATCAGCCCGTGCTGAGCACACATTTTAACTCAGGTTTGTGTGCACTTTGCACACATTTTTAACTACAGATGCATTAGCATGCCATTTGCTTACTGCAATGGGAGTTATTATTGTTATTATTTTTTTAATGTCTGCAGTAAGAATCTGCCTGCTGAATTTCAGTGCACAGGCTTAATGCAGGAGTTATTACATCCTCCTCGTAGATTGTAAGCCCTCTTAGTCAAGAACCCAACAACCGTACCTGGAGTTGCAGTTTTGCCTTGAGCTCAGATTTGGAAAGGCCGGTAATTAAATCCAAATCCACTGCAATCAGGCCAGCCCTGTAGCCTTGCTTTTTTTTTTTTTCTTGACTGCTGATGTTTTGCTTTGCAAGAACCTTGTGGAGAAAGGGAACATGCATCCAGACTGGGGATCTGTCAGCCTCAGTCAGGAGAGACCCTCAAGACCCAGGGAAGTGGTGCGTCACTTACTGACTTTGACCAATGAGCATTTCTCAAGCCTCAGGTGACCAGGTGTCAAATGAAACACACTGAGGAGGCCTCTCCATAGGTCAGAGCCTTCTTCACAATCTATATTCTTCTGCTTCAGTCGCCAGAGCCCCGAGATTCATTAGCCCCCCGAGGAACCTAAAACAACAACAACCCCCGCCCCTCCTCTCCCCACGCTCCCTGCAGTTTTTAAGTGAGAAAAGGCCAGGGAGGAAATCTAAGCCGCCAAGTCCGTGGTAGGACAGGGGTTCTCTTTCATGCAGGCCCCTTATTGGCTGTTGGGTTAATGGTTCTCAGCACACAAATCGTCATTTAGCGAGTGCCAGACAACAAGAAGAAACAGAGGAGCTGAAATACTGCTACCGTGAGCCCATTGGGCACTGCAAAAGGCATCTCCAACTCCTCTCTGCCCTTTATCTTCCGACATTTTATTATTTAAATCATACACTTTCGCTCCTTTTTAACTTCATTTCAGTAGAGGAGAGATCGTATTGAATGTCTGTACGTGTTGCGGTTTGTGTGGCTCCTCTCCTCCCTCCCCCTTATAACTTTGGAGGGGGAAGGTAGATGCAGGAGAAGGGCAAATCGGCACTTTTTTCTTTTCATTAGAAATGCAGTGGGGGAGAGTTTTGAACCAAGGCTTTCCAAAATGTCACATTTTCTACTGGTTTGCTCCACCTTAATCTATCGCCGTGTCTCTGTCAAGATATCCTGTGAGCCCCACGCACCTTGAAATCCGAATGCCAAACAAGAAGTCCTAGGTGCTTGCTTCTTGCCTCTTTTCTACTCTGTTTTGATCGGTTTTCCTTTTTATCTTCTTTTATTCTCTTTTATTATTATTTTTTATATTTTATGCTTTATTTTAAAAAGAAATATTTCAAAGTCAAATCTGTAACTGTATAGTATTTATATTGTTATAGTTAAATAGAGTTCTCATGATGATCAGCACGGCAGCACCTCAATTATAGTTAGGTAGAGTTCTCATGATGGCTCTGCAACACCTCAGTTATAGTTAGAGTTCTCATGATGATCAGCATGGCAGCACCTCAGTTACAGTTAGGAAGCGTTCTCATGATGATCAGCATGGCAGCACCTCAGTTATAGTTAGGAAGCGTTCTCATGATGATCAGCATGGCAGCACCTCAGTTACAGTTAGGAAGCGTTCTCATGATGATCAGCATGGCAGCACCTCAGTTACAGTTAGGAAGCGTTCTCATGATGATCAGCACGGCAGCACCTCAGTTATAGTTAGGAAGCGTTCTCATGATGATCAGCATGGCAGCACCTCAGTTATAGTTAGAGTTCTCATGATGATCAGCATGGCAGCACCTCAGTTACAGTTAGGAAGCGTTCTCATGATGATCAGCACGGCAGCACCTCAGTTATAGTTAGAGTTCTCATGATGATCAGCATGGCAGCACCTCAGTTATAGTTAGGAAGCGTTCTCATGATGATCAGCACGGCAGCACCTCAGTTATAGTTAGGAAGCGTTCTCATGATGATCAGCATGGCAGCACCTCAGTTACAGTTAGGAAGCGTTCTCATGATGATCAGCATGGCAGCACCTCAGTTATAGTTAGGAAGCGTTCTCATGATGATCAGCATGGCAGCACCTCAGTTACAGTTAGGAAGCGTTCTCATGATGATCAGCATGGCAGCACCTCAGTTATAGTTAGGAAGCGTTCTCATGATGATCAGCATGGCAGCACCTCAGTTACAGTTAGGAAGCGTTCTCATGATGATCAGCACGGCAGCACCTCAGTTACAGTTAGGAAGCGTTCTCATGATGATCAGCACGGCAGCACCTCAGTTACAGTTAGGAAGCGTTCTCATGATGATCAGCACGGCAGCACCTCAGTTATAGTTAGGAAGCGTTCTCATGATGATCAGCACGGCAGCACCTCAGTTACAGTTAGGAAGCGTTCTCATGATGATCAGCATGGCAGCACCTCAGTTACAGTTAGGAAGCGTTCTCATGATGATCAGCACGGCAGCACCTCAGTTATAGTTAGGTAGAGTTCTCATGATGGCTCCTCAGCAGCGGCGGATTCCTGATGAAGACCGGCCGGGGGATTCGCCGCCCAGGCCAGCCGAGGAGATACCACGTGGTCTCCCGAGTGCGGCTCTGTCACGGCCATGCTCGGCAGACCACGTGACAAGCGCGACCGGCCCACCGGGGGATGCCCGATCGCCTGATAGGCCAATCCGCCCCTGCTCCTCAGCACCTCAGTTATAGTTAGGTAGAGTTCTCAGGATGATCCGCATGGCAACCAGTTTCCTTCATTTCATAATGGTGCAAGTGGCCAAGTGAAAAAGGCTTTCAAAAACTTTAACCACTAGTATTTTCTCAGGAATGAACACCCAACGGGGAATCATTATGAGGTTTTGTTGGTTTTCCTTAAATTATTGTAGCGCTCCCTAGCTGCAATTGGTGGAAATGGCGACTCTCTCTCTCCTGCTATGGTGGCTCAAGGTTCTGAGTGGTACTGGAGTAGGTGGATGGTACTGGAGTCGAGTTGCAACTAAAGGGGCTCTCCACAGTGCCCTCTTCCCGACTGGGTAATTTAAAATAAATGGGAAATCCCATCCAGCCAGTAGTGCTCCTGGAGATGGAAGGGGAAGCAGGGAGTAAGAAAAGATTTTATGTAAGAAAAAATTGGTTGAAAATAAGAAAATCTTTATTTTTTGGAACAATTATTTTAAAAATTTATCCAGCTGGCAATGATGTTAAAAACCAGGTTCGGCAGTTATTGTTTATCAAGAGTAAATACAATTCACTTTAAATCTTTTGCAATTGAGATGGTAGAACAATTATTAGAACAACCTTTACAAACTTAGGGCCAGATTCATTAAGGCTTTTCTCCCATTTTGTTCTGTATATTTTTGTTCTGTATATACCTGTATATTGTTAATACAGCTAATTATTCTTGTTCTTCATATGTTATGTTCCTTAGCAATTTAATTTGGTTACTCTTTTCTTTCCCTTCCTACTCTCGCTCTTTCTCTCTCCCATATCCTTGTTCCGATCCCTTCCCCTCATCCTCGTTCATTGTAATTTCCTTTCTTCTAGTTAATTGTAAACCGGCTTGATGTGTCCTACGAATGCCAGTATATAAAAGTTCATAAATAAATAAATACATTTTGTGTCTATGGGAAAACCCCTTAGGGGTAGATTTTCAAAACTTACGCGCGAGCGTCCATGTGCGCGCGCTCCCCGGTGCGCACACATGGACACGCGATTTTATAACATGTGTGCGCTGGCGTGCACATATGTTATAAAATTTCATGTCGGCGCGTGCAAAAGGGGATATAGTTTAGCAAATATGCGCGGCGACGCATTGGGCCCTTCCCCAGTTCCCTCCCAGTCCACTCCAATTAAGGAGCGGACTGGGAGGGAACTTCCCAATCCCCTAGTCTAACCTCCCTTCCCCTATCCTGCCCTCCCCCTATCCTAACTAGCCCTAATTTTTCTATTTTACCTTTTGCTCAAACCAAGGAGCAGAAGCAAGCAGGCGCCCGATCCCCCGGCACAGCGGCAAATGGCCGCTGTGCCAGGCGCCTCTAGCCCCGCCCCTCGGACCACCCCACCCCCTCGGACCGCCCCTTTTTAAAGACCCGGGACTTACACACGGCCCGGGGTTTACATGCATGGCCAGGCCCATTTGAAAATGGGCCCGGCGCATGTAAGGCCTGGCCACACGCGTAAACCCTGGGATTCACGCGCACCGGGGTTTGAAAATCTACTCCTTAGTGAATAAGGTACTTACTGCCTGATTCACTAAGGCTTTTCTCCCATTCTGTGTTTATGGGAAAATACCTTGATGAATCAGGCCTTTAGTTATTATGGAATTAGCATTTTCTTCTAGGTCTCTCTCATAAAGAAGCAAGATGCATTAAAGACAGTTATTCAGGCAAGTAACAATATTGTCCACTCTTACTCTGTAGACTGTATTTTACTTAACACCAATGTATTCTCTGGAATTTATGCTTGTGGTGTTCTCTCTTTACAGTGCATTGATTGTCTTTACTTAGGTATCTCTGTTTATGTATTTCTCCTTTATATGAATGTCACTAGTGTCTGGCCAGACCTAGGCTGTTGTCTGGATGAAAACTTAGCTGTATGATGCGGAGTGCGTTGTCTCTGTTATGAATCAGCTCCCTTGGTGGGAGGAGTTCGCAATCTGTTATAATCTGCTATGCTGCTGGGAGGAGCAAGCAGATGGGAGTTAGCAATCTGTTGGGCTCAGCTCCTGAAGTGGGAGGAATGAGCAATCTGTTGTAAATCTGCTGCTGTTGGGGAAGGAGTCAGCAATCTGTTTTGAGTCACCGTGCAGCGTTAGCAATCAGTTAGGGACTGGCTCCCGTGGAAGGAGGAGTTTAGCAATCTGATATGCTCCGTAGGCGGAACTAGCAATCTTGTTATGATATAGACTGCTGAGTTGGCAATCTGTACCAGCGGAGTGCTAGAGAGGGTACTCAGCTGGAAAGGAATGTAAATAGGTGAATCCTTGGGCCAATGGCAGATTACAGCGCCCCCAGGAGGATATCCTGAGAAGGACCACCGGCTAGGCTTGGGTATGGAGACAGACACAGATAGTTCTTTTATTAGACAGGTTAGTAGAACCACCAGAGGTGGCAGTAGTGAGCTGATATGCCTGGCAGGGCTGAAGTCCCTCAGATACTGGAACTGCGATCCCAGGGTTGTTGAGCTGTAGAGAGAGACTATAGGTAGTGAGTAGACAGGGTATGCTGTATACATAGCCAGTAGTAGATGATAATCTCACATAGATTCTTAAAGAGTTAGGCCCTCGAGGAGCGAGTACCTGGTTCCAGGGAAAGCTCTGAGAGAGCGGTGGTAACTCACAAATGTCTGTATCTGTGATAGCTTCCAGGCAGTAGAGAATCTTCAGAGTCTTCAGGAACATAGGCCCTCGAGGAGCAAGTACCGATTCCTATCTGCAATCTGAAATAGAGAAAAGAGAGCGAGGCCCCCGAGGAGCGGGTACCTCTGGTAAGTCTGAGGAGGCAGAGTAGCTTGGAACGAATCCCATGCTAACTCAAATCGTAAGCGAAAGTGAAGACCTTTTATGTTGGAAGCGGATGACGTCAATACAGGGGGACGCCCCTGAGGTTTGCGCCCTTGCTGGTACATACTTCAGAGCCGCGCACATCCTACGTCATTAGGAACATGGCGGATCCGCAGCGTTGAGCCAGTCCGGGTACGCCGGGGAGAAGCGGCATGGAGACGCCACGGCAGCAAGCTGTCCATCAGACCCAGAAGGAGTCTCCACAGAGGTAGAGAGGGTAGAGTGAGGGCAAAGAGCAGCCACGAACGCAACAGTCTCTGATGCTCAAATAAGTGCTTGTAGCGATCTTTAGAAGCGCTGATTGAGAGCAATGCACTCCTGGCTTGGTTCCTCTGACCCTCTTCTCTTTGGTTCTTTCCAGGAACTACAGGAACAACCTAATGACCTGACTTTAATAAATCAAAAAGAGAAGCTCTGCCCCTCAACATATATCTTCCAAAAATCTACAATATAACCCTAGTATCAGGCCAATAAGTGTGCTCAGCTGAGAGCACTGTTTAACCCGCTGTTGGACACGTGTTTTTGACGCGTGTCCACTACCCCTTATACTGTAAGGGGACTAGCGGGTCGAAAATGCGCATCCAACCCCCGCCGAAACTAATAGTGCTCATCACATGCAAATGCATGTTAATGAAGCTATAAGTCATTTGCCTGGGATACCGAAAAAAAAATGTGCGGCCAATCCACACATTTTACTCTCTGAAATTAACGCCTGCCCAAGGGCAGGCGTTAATTTCTGAGCAGCTGGAAAAAGTGTACAGAAAAGCATAAAATACTGCTTTTCTGCACATCCTCCAACTTACAATCGTAGCGATATTAAGTTGGAGTAACCAAAAGGTAAAAAAAAAGATTTTAAAAAAATTGTAAAAAAGTTCCTGCGGGTCAGGTTAGGAAAACGGATACTCAATTTTACGAGCGTCCATTTTTCTAACTCGTGGCTGTCAGCGTGTTCGGAAAACAGACGCTCGTAAAAATTGAGCGTCGGTTTTCTGAATCCGACAGCCACCTATCCAGGATTTCCGCTCCTAAGGAGATGCTAGGGGCGTGCTATTGTTCCTAGCTCCTCCTTTTTAGTGTGACCCCTCATTTAACTACAGGATCGCGTGCCCAGGAGAGGTGGCTGGATGCGCGTTGGGACAGCGGGCGCTCAACACTGAGCACCCGGTTTCCCGTGCACTTTACAGAATTGGCTTGTATGTGTGCAGCAAGAACCTACCATGTACTGATATTCTAACTAATGAAATAAAAGAATAAGCAATTGTCCTTAACTACTGTTGCCTAATGCCTTTTCTCTTGTGTGAACATAAGATTTTTTTTGTTTTCTTCAGTCACTCTTTCAAAATGCCCCACTCCTTCCTGGGACAGGGAGGAGTTTGCCTAAATTTGGAATCTCCTTTAGAATTTTGGCTGTTTGCTAGGCTTGGTCAAAATATCAGTTAAATAGTCCAGTTTTAATGCCTTTGACTGTTCACCAAACAGTAGCACTGGCTCAAAACACTGTCTCTCAAATTTTTTCTTCAGTGGAATTGCATCACAGTTTACAGAAGGAAAACTGGGGTAAAGCCACTTCTCCACTGATTCAGTTCAGCTTTCCCCCTTTGTCCTACCTGGCAAGAAGTTTCACACGGTGTTGTAACTGATTTCAGAGCTGTGCCTCACTTATGAGACTGAATTCTCCCCTTCTACTTGAAACCTTGTCTTTACAGTTTTTCAGACACACTTTAAATTGTAAATCACTCCGGACTAGAACAGGTACATTCTGTGTCCCTGTTCAGTGAATTATCTTTAACTCTGTGTTCACTTCTTCCTTACCTTGGCAGTGTATTTTCGTATATTCAAAGTCTATGCAAATTGGCCTGTCGCAGGGGGGCCTATCGACATGCGGAACCTTGTGCTGCCAGATGCTTGTTTTCAGCTCCTTGACCTCCATAGACTTGTATTGGCTTAAATTGCTTCCTGTGAAATACCATCCAACTTTAGCTTCTAAAACTTTAAAAAAAAACACTTCATTTTGAAATAAAAATTATATGAGGGGATTTCTCAATGCTTCCTCTCATCTAGGCTGACATTGGTTTCAATAATTTTGTTCTGGCTTTCTCAGAATGATTAACATTACCGGAGATCTGTGCTGATGTCACTTCCTTTCTCCTTTCCCTGCAAGACCCGGCTGATTCAAAAGGGACATTAACAGTTCAGTTACAGCTTCAAACTTTTCCAGTGCTCTCTCTTGAGTTTTGGGTTTTTTTTGTTTTGTTTTTGTTTTTTTCTGGAGTCCTGTTTCCTCTTTAATAAAAGTTGCTGTATCCCCTCTACCCTAGCTTCTGATAAAGGCTGCAGCCTCTTTGGCTGTCTTTCAGAACCACAGGAGCTAATCAGGCAGAGGTGAGATAAGAAGAACAAGGGCTGCCTCTCTCAGCCTGTCTGGTTTTTTTTTTTTTTGTTTGTTTGTTTGTTTTTTAACCACTGCAGGCAGCATTTCTGAGTTTCCTTTAACCAGACATTCAGAATGTAATTATTTTCACTTATTTACATTATCTACAGACTTTTTCAGTTAGTATTGCTTCTTTTGCCAAGTGCTACTACCCTGGGAGAGCCCAAGTGCATCATATCATGGAAGCTAAACAGAGCCAGGCTTCACTTCTACGGGAGAACACCAGGGAAGACCAGATGCTGTTGGCAGTGGAAAGCAGTGATAAATTACTGAAGAATCCTCCTGTTACTTAACATTTCAAAAGAGGTAAATAGTGGAGTGCCTCAGGGATCCGAACTGTGACAGTTGCTGTTTAACTCAGTCGTTAATGATCTGGAACAGGAACAATGAATGAGATGATCAAAGCTGAAGATGACACAATAATATTCACGGTAGTTAAAACACAAGCAGACATTGAGGAACTGCAGAAGGGCCTTGCCAGGATCAGGAACTAGGCCTCTAAGTGGCAGGTGAAATTTAGTGTGGACAAGTGCAAAGTGGTTACAGTTAGGGAAAATTAATCCAAACTAAAGGCACAAGTTTCTGGGTTCCATTTTAGGAGTCATCACCCAGGACAATGATCCTGCTGTCATTGTGGACAATTAAAGAAAAGAGTGATCACAGCCTGCATTGTCCAAACCTTCAGTGGTTCAAACACAAGTTTTATTCAGTCTCAAAGATGGTCACAACATAGCATTTTATAATTGACATAAACGGTCCCCTGACAAGGATCGTGATTCAATTTAATTGTGTCGGGAGGGACCTCAGATCTGCATAATAAAAATATACAGAGCAAGACTTGAATTTGAGGTCAATAAAGGGCATCACAACACAAAACCATCATAATGGAAAACCTTTTACATACAAAATAGCTTACCAAGGTTTTGATGCCTACAGACAGATTTGAATGGCATATCAAAAGGAACTTCCGGTGAACAGGGTTAAATAGCTTTCAACAAAACCACGCCAAACAGAGAGTCATGTGATCAAGGTTGTCAATCAATGTAGATATCAAATATAGATTCTGTTTCCTAAACATTCAAGTAATAAACAGTTGTAATCATGAGGCTTACCAAAAGTACATATAGATATATAAATTACTAATACAGTCAGAAGAATAGCAAAACAGAAAACTAGGTCATCATAAGAATACAGACCAGTCAATGTTCACATTGAGACCATGGGGAACAATCGTATCAAGGGTGTAAAGCCATCTTTGTTGGTGTTGAATCAAAATACGGGAAAAATCACCACCACAAAGGGATGGAAAGCATGCCTCAGCGATACAGAAAGGGAGTTGTGATAAAGTAGGTTGTGCATCCCGCCAGTATTTCACTAAGGGGACATTATTAGGTCAAGCCGGATACAAAAGCATTGTTCATAAATGGCAGGTGCAAATACAACAAGAGGTTTTTCCCGCATACATGTGAGGACACGGACAGTGAATAATATAAATCACTGCCTTCCTGGAACAATCAGCGGTAAAGTATTATGGGAAGATTTGTGAAAACTGAAAGGGTGAAAGAGATCTCACAGGCTTTACATCGGCCACAGGGCAAGTGGTCATGGTAAATAGGTGGGGAAATAGAAGCCGTGTGAAATTCAGAGGATACTAAGAGATCACGTAGATTTCAACCACAGCAAAATGCAAATCAGAGGTGTTTGCGAAAAATAAGATGTGGAGTTAAAGCAGGCCAATGGTGCTGGATGATGGAACAAATATAGTGACTGGGTGGAGAGAAAGGCAAAACATGGATAATACCATCATCATCATCCGGAGGTGTCCTAAAAAAAACAATAAGACACGATTAATGTATAGTGCACATTTGAAGGTCCGTTTGATGACCTTGGGAAGGGGGGGGGGGGGGGGGAGGATAGCCACATTGGAGAAAATTGTTGAACATGTTGTGGGCCTGCATCAAAAAGTCATCACAGTTTGAAAAACTAACCAATGGGGATATTGTCATGAAAAGGGTGCGGATAACAGCTTGTGTACGACAACGTGTTCCTCCTATCTATAGGCTTTCTGAAAATCATAGTGAAGAAGAAGCCAACATGCACAGAGCTTGAGATATCCAGAAAGGATATTTGAAAGGGATGGATCACCGCTGAAAAACTGAGGTGCATGTTACATTAATTCAGACAAGCAAGAAACATGTAGAATTGAATCTCAGTTCCGTTCCATATGAGGAACACATTGTCAATGTAATGTAGCCATGTTATGAAAAATGACCAAAACCGTGATTTGTAGAGAAAATGAATCTCAAAATTGAACATATAAAGGCAGGCAATGTTAGGATCCATAATGGCCCCCATCGCCGTTCCTTTGATTTGTTGGTAGAAAGTGTCATTAAATAAGAAAAAAATCTGGGTAAGGGCAATACGGGTAAATTCAACTAAAAAAGGTACAAGGGCTTGCGGGATATCAGGGCAGTTCATTAAAGTGGTATGGACAATCTCAATAGCTTCTTGTAGGGGAATGTTGGAATATAGAGATTCTATATCCAAAGTAGCTAAGAGACAACCAGAAAAGGGTACCACTAGTTGGTTGATTATTGTAATAAAGTGACCGGAGTCATGCACATAAGAAGGAGCCAGAGGAATCGGAGGCTTCAGAAAATAATCCATGAAAAGAGAGAGGGGTTCGAGAAAGGATCCTTTGCTCAAAACAATAGGCCTGCCAGGTGGATTAGACAAGGATTTATGAACTTTTGGAAGGTTAGAAAAAACAGGTATATGAGGATGCACAACCTACTTTATAACACCTCCCTTTCTGTATCATTAAGGTATGCTCTCCGTCCCCTCATGGCAGTGATTTTGCCCATATTTGGATTTAACAAGAATAAAGATGGTTTTTCACCCTTGATAAGATTGTTCCTCATGGTCTCAATGTGAAAATTGACTGGTCTGTGTTCTTATGATGATCTAGTTTTCTATTTTGCTATTCTTCTGACTGTATCAGTAATTTACATATTTATATAGCTATATGTACTTTTGTAAGCCTCATTATTATAATTATTTATTACTTGAATGTTTAGGAAACAGTATCTGTATTTGATATCTACATTGATTGACAGCCTTGATCACATGACTCCGTTTGGCGCAGTTTTGTTGAACGTTCTTGAACTATGAACACCAGAAGTTCCTTTTGATGTGCCATTCAAATCTGTCTGTAGACATCAAAGCCTTGCTAAGTTATTTTGTATCAAGACGATTTTGTATTATATTGGTTTTGTGTTGTGATGTCCTTCATTGTCCTCAAATTCCAGTCTTGTTCTATATGTTTTTACAGATCTGAGGGCCCTCCTGACGAAGTTAAACTGAAACACGGTCCGTGTTGGGGGACCTTTCATGTGAATTATAAAATGCTGTGTTGTGGCACATCTTTGAGTTTTATTAAAACTTGTGTTTAAACCCTTGAAAGTTTGGACAGTACAACCTGTGACCATTCCTGTCTTTAACTGATGATGTTTTGATGGTCTGGTCTTCCACCGATTCTGTGTATTTCATTGTGGACAATACATTGAAATCTTCAGCTCCGTGTGCATCGGTGGTCAAAAAAGCAAATAGAATGTTAGGGATTATTCAAAAAGGAATGGAGAACAAAACTGAGACTATAATGCCTTAATGCTTTTGTATACATCTATGGTGTGACTGCAGCTTGAGTGTTGTGTTTAATTCTGGTTGCCTCATCTCAAAATGGAACAGCTCCCTTAGGAAGAAAGGCTAAACAAGTTAGGGCTCTTCATCTTGGAGTTGGGGTATGATAGAAGTTTATAAAATCATGAATGGAGTACAACTGATAATTAAGGAATGGTTAAGTAGTCTTTCAGATAATACAGGGATCAGTGGACACTCCATGAAACTAGCAGATAGATTTAAAACTAATTGGAGAAATTTTTTCACTTAGTGCACAGTTAAGCTATGGAATGTGTTGCCAGAGGATGTGGTGAAGGCATCTAAATATATGTAAATAAATAAATAAATCGGGCATAGCTGAGTTTGAAAAGGATTTATACAAATTCCTGGAGGAAAAGCCCATAAACAATTGTTAGCCAGGTAGACTTGGGAAAAGCCACCGCTTATCCCTGGGAGTGAGAATTTATCATTATGTGGTTAGTTCATGTATTCTGGATATTATTTATTGTTATTTTGTTTATTATATGTATAGGTTTATTGTACACCACCACAATGTCTTGACAAATGGCAGTATATTAAGTATTAAATTAAACTAACTAAGGAATGGATCTACTGTTTGGGATCTGCTGGGTACTTTCTAATGACCCGGATTGGCCACTGTCAGACATGAACCCTTGGCATGACCCAGCATGGCACCTTCATATGTTATTATTTCTATGGCACTACTAGGAGTATGCAATGTTGTGCAGAGACAGTCCCTGCTCCCTGGAGCTTACGTTCCAGTTGAGGCACACAAAAAGACAAATAATTCTCTGGTAATCACTTAACTAGTACAGCAAAAAAAAATAAAAATTGAATATAACAGGCCTAAATCAGGAAGAGTCAGGGTTTTAGGATTTAAAAGCAATCTGAGAGAGGTGAATTAGAGAACATCAGTACCACCATGGCTGGGGGCCATGATCACCTGTAGTGTGACAGGGTACTCACCACCACCACTGCTCTTTTAACACAATGTGCTGTGATGAGGATCTTGGGCTAAACTTTTATTCAATGACCCCACAAGAACATCCTGAAGTGTAAGATCCAGTGTACACAACAATTATAAGCTGCACATTACCAGAGGCTCTTTTCATTAGGGAAAGAACATGAAAGAGGAGTGATTGTTGGTGTGGCAGCCTGAGGGTTTGCTAAATGTTTTCCCTTTCATCATCTTTTGCTGCCTTTTCATCCAGTCATTCAAGTGCTCATTCATTCCTTGAACAAGCCTGCTAATGGCTTTATGCAATAAGCAGATGTTTATAAAAGGACCATGACAGTGAGAGCCTGGCTAGGTGTGCATGCACGCAGGTGTGCAGGGCATGAATGTGTGTCAGTGCACCTTTTGTTGCAGGGTCATCCCGGCAGAGGCACAGATGATATCCGCAGTTGCTTCTGTTTGAATGCCAGGTGTTCAAGACACAAAGGGAAAAGTGGGATAGAACACAGTCTTGTTTATCAGTGAGAACTGAGAGAAGGACACACGATGCCCTGGGGTTCAGCTAAAGCAGAAGAAGTTATAAGACAGAGAAACAACAGAGAATGTAAAACAGGAGGACCAGTGAAGAGAAAATGAGAGAAGAGGAGAAAAATGGGGGATAAGGAAGGCAGAGAGGCAGGAAGGAGGAGGAGAGCGAGAAAAATGAAAACAAGGGAAAGAGGTCAGGCTGACCCTAGAACGGTATAGAGCCTGGGGGCATTCGATCTATGTAGGGTGCCCGCTTTCACCTCCTTTCTGCTCCCCTTCCCCATTCATGCGTTCTTCAACCACCACCACATGCATGCACACACACACACACACACACACACACACACACACACGTGCATTCCTCTCTCCCCTCCACTCTGACACACATGAATGGGTTTCTTTCCTCCCTTCTCTCTGCCCCAGGCATGATTCACCTTCCCCGCCAGCCAGCAGGAGAAGTGCAGCACTTCTTACCTGCATCTGCCTCCTCCTCCTCCTCCTCCAGCTTCAGTCTGAAGTTCTGAGTAGGCAGAGCCGGTGAGTCCCGTGAGACCAGGGTGCTCAGCAAGGTTCAGACTCCAGAATGAAGCTGGTAGATGCAGGTAAGAAGTGCCGTTCTTATCCTCCTGGTGGGAGGAAGGTGGATTGTTTGGGGCAGGAATAATTGCCTAGGGCAATTATTGCAATGTGACCTCCTCTAGGGATGGCTCTGGAAGTCGTATAGCTTATTAGATTACCGAAGGCGGTACGTGTGTGTGTGTGTGGAATCAGGGTCACTACCCTAAGACCCAAACCTTGGGGGGGCACAACCATGGTAGCCCGATCCCCTCCTTTCAATGTGGCCCAGGTCCAAATAAAAACTGATGGCTGCTGCCTCTTCTCCTCTAGGGCAGCCCAGGCATGGCTGAAGACCCGCTGATCCTCGTGGCCCACTGGAATCGCAGAGGCAAGAGGCAGCGCTGCCCGCAGTCGATGGCCTGGCCTGCAAGGGAGCGGGGCCAGGGGTCAGGTGCTTCTCTCCTGCTTCTCCTGCCGCAGGCTCCTCTCCCTCCCACACCAGCTGAGGAAGGGGAGCTGATGGCAGCAACAAGGGCTAGGGACGGCCGATTGCTGGCCTTACATGCCTGCTCCCCGGCCTGTGTGGGGAGAGGGGACCTTGTGAGGTCGGCAGAGCAGATCTTCAAGCTGGGGGCTCAGGGATGTGAGGGAGAGTAGGAAGTGGGAAGATGAGGTGGGTGTGGCAGAGAGAGAGAGTGCAGACTAAGGGATGAGGCTGGAAAACAGGACTTGCTTTGGCAGTGGAGGGGAAGGTGTGAATCAGTGTGACCACCCTGACATCACATCTGGTGGGCTGGAAGCTGCCACAGACTTCATGTATGGAAAGGACCCCCCCCCCCCCCCCCCCCCAGTCTTCAGAGAGGATCCCCTGCTCCCCAATCCCTCTCTTTAACCTCACCTCAGGGGAAGGGTTCCGCTCTGCCCAATTTGCCCTGGTCCTTGACCCTCCTTAGGGTCAGTCTTGAAACTTTCCCGGGATAGGGTAAAGTAAGGGCAGAGTGAGAAGTAAATGGAAGGAATAATAAAAAGCATAAAAAGAAAGAGGAAATGCAAGAATTTGAAAGATGAAGAGACAGAGGAGGAATGAGACATGCGAGGAGGAGCTTGAGGAAAACTAGGAAAAAAGGAAGAAAGCCTCAGCCCGAGATAAGATGCACGGGAATAAGAGGTGGAGAAGAAGCGCAATGGTTTGAGACATGGACAGGAAGGAGAGGAGAATGAAAGGTGAGGACCCCTTCAAGATAGAGATAGGGACATGGGAGAGGGGGCACAACTGAATTTGTGAAAGAAGGATGGGGGGTGAGGTGGGTAAGGGAGGGATGGTGACAGTTTGCTACAAATGATTAATCTGGATTTCCAAATCATGCTCAGGACGGCTTTACAACATGTCCCTTCCCACATGAGCTGACCATTTAAGTGGGCTCCTGAGGGAAGGGGAGATAAAGTGCCTTGCCCAAGGTTACAGGGAGTGTCAATGAGGGAAATGGGATTTGAATCCATGTTTTTCCGGTACTCCACCCATTGCGGAAGAGGACAATAATGCAAAGGAAGGCTAGAGTTGAGGAAAAAAAGAGTGCAAATATTCAATAGGAGGATGAGGGATGAAAGTGTAAGAGTTTCCGATTCATTGCGGTGGATGGAAGCTGGACTGACTGAACAGTGAGGCAGGGCTCACAGGTCTTCAAGAGCCCGGCCCATGTAAGAGACACACAGACAGACACACCGGAAGCGGAAACACTAGGGTTGGCCCGGAAGGACGGGGTTTAACTTTTGTTTTATTTAGGCACAGAACAACATCATCAATACAACAGCCTGACGAAGCCCCAAGAGCAGTAACACAGGTCAACAGCGTGGAAAGAGATGCACAGAAGGGTCACAGACAGCGAGATCCGGGGGACAGTGTGGAATGCGCGCATCCTCTGCCCCTGCTCAGGATCGGAGGCTGCTGACAAGCATCCAGTACATGCTAAGCTAAGGGTTACTTAAACTGACCACGAGAGGGTGATAGCATTGCCTTGGAAACAAATTTTGTATGAAATAAAAACAAACAAACACAGACACATACTTTGAATCGGAACACACTTTGGCTACTTTTTTCTCATGCTCTTTCTGTCCCCCGTGCGGGGCACCTGTAGTTCTGATTTTTCTTGGGGAAATACAATGGGGGGGGGGGGGGGGGGGGGCGGGAATTCAGAAATACAAGTCCATATATGCGAGGAGGCACAACCAGTGGTGGATGCGCCTCTTTGGGTTCACCTGGCCTCCCTCACCACGGTAAACCCATAGTCCAGTCCGCCAACTCCATGTCTGGCATCGTTTGTTTTACTGATTTCAAAGGGACATCACCTCCCCCTTCCCGTAAAGCCCCTGAGTGAAATGCCCTGAACAGGATGAGAAGGAGCTCTCCCTACTGAGGCCAGGCGCGCGATCATCATGAAACCTCCGGGAACCGCGGGGCAATAAGACCTCCCGCGATCTGCCCGCCGGGAGAAAGCAGATTAGCACGGAGTGACACAGCTTCATTAACAGATTACATGAAAAGCATGTCATTGCTCATTCTGCCGGAGTCCTTCTAATGATAATGCTGCTAGTTATCCGGTTAAGCCTGTTCTCTGGGAGTAAAGCTTATCCTCTGCCGAGGCATGGATTGGCCACAGAGCCCGAGCCTGTCAGCTCTGCACCCGTCTCCCCGATTTACAGGTCGATACAGTAACGTGCAGTTAAAGATTGCCCGTCTGTAACGTGCTGGGAGCGCACAATACAGACGAGTAAGGCGATCCAGCGATACAGTCTCCAGCGTCCTTAGCGCTTCTTAAAATAGACTCATAACCCTTTCCGCACCCAGCATGTAAATGAACGAAAAAGCTGTATAATGAAGGAATTAGCTATTCCCCTCCGATACTGTAACGGGCGCTGATACTATCTCCTCAGTAACCCGCTGTTCTGCCGCGGCCTTAACCTGCTAGTTTACCGCCTCCCACTAGTAGGAGTTAGTGTAGTGTAGTGTAGTGTAAAAAACATTGCTTACCCGCCCTGGTCCCATCCGGTCTCCGGTCCAGCCCGTCCGGTCTCCGGTGTAGCCCCAGTCCGGTCTCCTGCAGCCCGTCCGGTCCCCTCCTCCCGAAGCAACAAAAAACGAAAAAGTAGCAAGGCTCGGGCCTGCTACGGCAGTCCCTTCTCCCTTCCTCCCGATTTCGCACGGCCATTCATCCAGGCAGAGGGAACCGGTGGCGAAAAGGCCCACCGGTTCCCTCTGCCTGGATGATATGCACGGGCCACCGGCAGTGAAGAATGGCCGTGCGATTTCAGCGCTGAAGGCAGTCACGGCATGTGACTGCCTTCAGCACTGAAATCGCACGGCCATTCATCCAGGCAGAGGGAACCGGTGGCGAAAACGGCCCACGGTTCCCTCTACCTGGATGAATGCATGACCACCTGGCTCCCTCCGCCTGAATTAATGCGCGCCTGTGCGACCCAGCCTCGTTTGAACACGCGCCCACCCGCCCCCCGGATCCCGCTTGCCGCGCCCCGCCCAATCGACACTCACGCGCCTACCCGCCCGTGGCATCGATCGAACACCCGGCTCCCGCCGCGGCCCGCCGGTCAGCCTGGACCCACGCCGATGCCTGGATGACCGCCTGAAAGTGACGGTATTTAAAAAAAATTTTTTTAACACTCAGGTTTTACATATTTTTGGGTTTTTTTTTTTTTTTTACACTTCCTGGTGCCTGTCATTTCAAATGTCATTTGAAATGACAGGTACCAGCGCACCCAGGTTACTGTATAGGCACTGTATTAAGCGCCTATACAGTAAAATGGGTTACGCGGACATAACCCTTCCCTAACGCTTTAAAGCTGCGGCATGCATTTGCATGCGATTAGAGGAGAGTATCGGGGAGTTAGTGAAGAGAACTGTGCGTGCGGGGAGGAAGGGTGCGCCTGACACTGCCGCACTGTTTCTACCGCGGCCTTACTGTATCGACCTGTTAGGGAGGCTCTAGCCCGGAGCCCCTCCACAATCCCGCTGCTTAATTTGTAATCTGACTTCCAGCCCCTTTCTGGCACATTTATCCTACTTATATCCCGTTTCTGGGGCACTGGGCGGATGTTAGGATTGGAGGGGGTGAGGGATATTAGAGAGATGCCCCCCCGTCTCCTGAGATAGCTCGGGGGGAGAGATCCTATGGCATGGCAAGGGTGGGAGAATTAGATGGCACATTCAGTGGCATGTTGGCGTTCGTTTGCATGTAGTTGTAGATACAGAAAAGCAAATTATCCTTGCAGGTCTATTCAGTTTTACAAACGTTTCTTTGAGATGAAACATTTCACCAACCCGATGTGTGTACGTTCGACTCCACTGTGTTTTCTTCATCTCTCTCGCTTTTCAGATTTTTAATTACATTTCATTCCGTCTTCTTTCTGCCATTTCTTTTCCTCTCTGCTTTCTCTCTGTACCCATTCACTCTCTCTCTCTCTCTCTCCAACCTATTTCTCTCCCTGTCAAAAGTGCCTGCGTGTCTCCTTCCCAGCCGCCTCTGTTCTCCAAGTCTCTCCTTTCAATCTCTTCTCGTGTTTGTCTCCACCACCTTCCGGGGCAGTGGTGGAGGCAGAAACAGGAACAGAATTCAGGAAAACCTGGGACAGGCACACAAAGGATCCCAAGATGCTAAGAAGCAGAGGGAAGCCAAATCAGCTGAGGACTGGGGCATTGCAGCAGTAACTACATTGGGAAGAGCAGGTGGCCCTTCCAGCCTTATCTGTCATCATATCCGGTGTCTCTATGTTTCCATTTCTCTTTTCTCTCTCCTTCCTCACCTTTCCCCTTCCTTATCTCCGCCCTTTAGTCTCTCCTTTTTTCCACCCCTCTCTGCCCCCTATATTCACCCAGCTGTCCCTTTCTTCTTCCCCACAGTCACCAGTCCATTCATTCCCTCTTTCCCGCTGTTACCCCCTTCCAACTCTCACCTCCCCATCCCTTCCCAATTCCCCATCCATTCCCCCTTCTCCACTCTTTGCACTATCACGTCCTTTCCCCCCCCCCCCCCCCCCACACACACACACATTTTCTCTTGCATTATTTCCCTCAGATGCCGCCTACTGATCTTTACCCTTTTGCTGTCTCCTGCCATTGTCCTTCCCATCTCCCTCCCCTTTGCTTTTCCCCAGAGCTGCCTCCTGAGTAGTCCCTTTGCCCAGTACCGATTCTGCATGTTTCCCTCCCCTCCCCCCCCCCCGTGCTGCCTTCCATGCTGCCCCTCTTAACCTGCACCCTTCAACCGCAGCCACTCCAACCCTGCCGTACCTGCAGGATGGGTTTGGTGGCTGGCAAGCCTTGCAGAGAGTTTGGTAGCTGGAGACAAACACAAGGACCGAGGTCGCCAAAGGCAGCAGAGAGGGCAGTGGATTGGCCACTGTTGGAAACAGGATGCTGGGCTTGATGGACCCTTGGTCTGACCCAGTATGGCAATTTCTTGTGTTCTTATGTTCTTATGCTTGGGCCAGTGGGGATGGAGTAGGAGTGGAGAGGTGAACTGGAGTATGGTGCAGCCAGGGGAGGAGATAAAGGGGAGTGCACGGGATGATGCTCTCAGCAAAGTGATAGGAGGGGCAAAGAGAGAGAATCAGTGACCTGGCTGGGTGGGGGTGGTGCTACCCAGGAGGTGTGGGAGGCAGAACGGTGCAGCCCAGCATGAAAAGGGTGTCTCAGCCTGGCCAGTGGAAGCGGTTAGCAGCTGGGGGAGCACCTTAGAGATGGCAAGAGGTAGTGGAGGGTCATGGACAGCAATGACTGCAGCAGAAGGGCCCTTAATGTCCCACGATTCCAAGGGGAAACAGTTTTCGTGGTGGTGGCTATGGAATCTTGGCCTGATTACAGAAGCTCTCTAGAGTGAGGCCTTGTAAGCCGCCCCAGCCCCGCAGAGGAAAGCATCTCATTGCCAAATAGTCTCGTCGAGAAAGTGAAGAGTTCTAGAATTAGTTCTGTCCTCTGAAGAAGGGGGCCTAAAGGAACTAAGATCTTCAGCTTTGGGTACTTCTTACACCGGGTCCACAAAAGGTGTCACAACCTACAGAGAATCCTGGTAACTCTAATTCACAAAGGAGCTCTGTGCCAGCTTTTTTTTTTTTTTCAGTAGAGAATAAATTGGAGCTGTCACTGGCCATCTCCAGTGATCTCTGCTGGCTTTCTGGTAAAATTAGCACCGTGATTCCTCGCCTGTGGTTTTTGCTAAGAATGGGTCTGTAAACACTTAGAGTGGAGCTTTCACCGCCGCCCACAGACAGAGCAGTCGGGATAGAACAGACTGACAAACAGCAGGAGGCATTTCTCTTCTTTGTTGGTTAGATGCTGTGTTTCCGTAGCAGTGGCTGGAGCCATCGGCCTCTCTGTCAGGTCGATCCAGTAAAGTGTGCTCCGTCGGAGCGCACTGTCAGCCTGCTCTGGACGCGTGTTTTCCCTTACCCCTTATTCAGTAAGGGGAGGAAAACACGCGGCCCACCCGCGGCACCTAATAGCGCCCTCAACATGCAAATGCATGTTGATGGCCCTATTAGGTATTCCCGAGCGATCCAGTAAGTAAAATGTGCAGCCAAGCCGCACATTTTACTCTAAGAAATTAGCGCCGCCCAAAGGTCGGCGCTAATTTCTTCCGGCGCCAGGGAAGTGCACAGAAAAGCAGTAAAAACTGCTTTTCTGTGCACCCTCCGACTTAATATCATAGCGATATTAAGTCGGAGGTCCCCAAAAGTAAAAAAAAGTAAAAAAAAAAAAAAAAAAAAATTTTGAATTCGGCCCGCGGCTGTCGGGCCGAAAACCGGACGCTCAATTTTGCCGGCGTCCGGTTTCCGAGCCCGTGGCTGTCAGCGGGCTCGAGAACCGACGCCGGCAAAATTGAGTGGCGGCTGTCAAACCCGCTGACAGCCGCCGCTCCAGGCCAAAAGGAGGCGCTAGGGACGCGCTAGAGGGCCACTTGGTCCACCCTGGCTGCCCAGGTGTCACTGGTCTTACTTGACCCTGTGTGTGTAATTTAATTCTGCACGTCCCTGTTTGCAATGCGGTTGTGGGTTGGTTGTGCTATATGGGTCTATATGTTTGTGCTGGGTGTGCCATGTGATTATTTGTGTTTGATTGTGCTGTTGTAGATCAGATCTGTTGCTCACAAAAATCATTAATTTCTCATCAAGTTATTTAACAAATCTGAAGGCTTTATGGCTTCTCTGCTTCCTGGGGCCTATTCACGAGCTTCCTGTGTCATCCATTATTACCCACCTCATTTCACCTTTTGTCCTGTTCCTAGCCTGTACAAACCTTGAGAAATGCTGCAAGATATTTTATCTCCCCCTCCCCTATCAATGCTGGGGAGTCATTCTCGGAGCCTTTGAGCAGATATCAAGGGGTAAAGGTGGTATCTGATCACTGTGATAGGGGGGGTAAGGAAATGTACAGACCCCTGAAGCATCACAGTTACACACAGCTAGCAGGCTCAAAACTCCTACCTAGGCCTCTGGAGTCTTTCCTCATTTGGTCTTACAGTTTATCATCTTGCCAGCATCAGTAATAACACTGCTGATAGTCTGCCAGGACCTAACTAGGCCTACAGCTTCCTGACAATACTTGTCTGCCAAGAACTTAACAAACCGGAGAAGCTGAGGGTGGATTAGGCTAGCACAGCTTGCCTTTCCTCAGGGGAGACTCACTTCAGCGGCTTCTGTAAGCCACTTGCCACTTTCTGCTTGTTCATGCTAGAAACCATGATGCTTCACTTCTTTATGTTAATGTGTTAAAATACTTAAGGGTCTCTGTACAAAACAAGGGCCCAGGAGTCAAGTACTTGTGGCGTTTATTGTTAAGTGAAAGTCTGCGCTTCCTTCACACTAGAGGGCCCTCTTAAGAGTACAGAAGTGCAAACCAGGAGCCCTCGACTCCATCACCCTGTACAAATCTACATCACTCACTATGGCAACCTTCAGCAAGTTACTTAACCTCCCTGTGCTGAAATGTAAATTGCAAGCTCTTCAGAAGAGAGACATTGTGACCGTGTCAATGATCTTGTATAGTGTCATGCACATTTCGAGCATTATATAAATACTATGCTATAATTATCATCCTCTTTCTATAAAGCTGGTCATGGAAACTGGCAAGTGTCAAGGGTCTTAGATATGTACAGTTGTGTCTTGAAATTCCTGGAACTTTACAGCAGAAAGGGCATTTTCACAGAAGCATTAATGGAGAGGACGTGTGCCCTGAAGTTTTCCCACTGTGTGAGACCTTTGGTCATTGAGCGCCAGTTAAGTCTTCTGGGGCCTTCACCAGCCTTTTCCCCAGTACATGCATGGAAGCCTTTAGTGACCAAACAGGTCTTGTTGTGAGCTCACACCAGGAGGCTTCCTTTTAGTCGATCCGTTGAGTTGTTTGCTTCTGGAAGTAACCAGAATTCACTTTCTCAAGGAGCTCTTGGTCCGGACCACAGCTCCACATGCACGAATTGCCATTCACCCCACCACCTTCTCCTTAATGAACTGCAACAGTCACAGGCAAAGAGCTGGGGGAAAAGTCTTCCAAAAAATGGGTCTGCTGGGTGGATTCAGGGGCGAGCTTCAGGCACACACTCGCCTCCGTGGTGCTGTTGTTGATCCGGAACTGTTCCTTGGCTGGGCGAATGGCCACCATGAACTGACGCTTGAATGTCTCACTCAGGGCAATGTAAAGAAAGGGGTTGATACAGCTGTTGGCATAGCCCAAGCTGATGGCAACATTGTAGGCATAGAAGAAGGTCACTGAAGGCTCATCAACACCCAGGTGAACCAGCTGAAGGATGTAATAAGGTGCCCAGCAGATGAAAAACGCAGAGCAGATAGCAACTGCCATACGGGTGACCTTCTTTGTTCTTACCCTGAGACTCCGCTGGGGTAAAGGTACCACCGTGGTTGCCATGTGCTGCAGGATCTTGAAATACACCACACAGATGATGATGAGCGGAACAGCAAAAGCCAGCAGGAACTGGTAAAGCGTGAACCAGTAAATATCAGTCTCTGGATTAGGAAGCAGTAGGGCACAGCGAACTGTGCCATCATCCAAAGGCATTAACCCTGCGTACATCCAGACAGGGATGATGGTCAAGAAGGAGAGAAGCCAGACCAAGCAGATGACAGAGGCAGCTACACAAGGTGTTCGGACATAGGTGGACTTGAGTGGATAGACAGTGGCTAGGTAACGATCCAATGTCATAACAGTCAAAATGTTGGTGCTGGTGATCTGGCTGTTGGTGTCAAGGGCAGTGATGAGGGTACACAGAGTGGCTCCAAAATGCCAGGAACCGTTTCCCAGGAGCTGGTGAATGAGGAACGGCATACCCAGGAGGAAAATGAGGTCCACAATGGACAGGTTGAAGATAAAGATGTCTGGCACAGTTTGCTTGCTGCGGAGTTTTTTCTTCTTCACAATAGTGTAGATGACGATGCAGTTCCCGATGATGCCCAAGAAACAGATGATGCCAAACAGGCTGGGCATGATGACGTTGGTGTAGGGGGTGGGTCTTTCAGCAGCTACCAGAACAAAGAAAGAAAGAAATCATCACAATCTACCATCTACATTACCTGCACATTCTAGGATTCAGTCAAAACATCCATGCATCTGAATCTGAGTGTGTAATCTTTCCCTGAGGTTTGTACTTCTAATATGTTAGCCTGAAGGCTATAAACAACTTTTTAGTGTTTACCATCTGCATGTTCATTATTTGTGTACAATCATAAGGTCTAATTGGAAAACAAGGAGATGTGTGTGAACATTTCATGGTCTCGTTTCCTTCTTCGGGTCCTGGCACGTGGTCAGGACTGGGCAGGGCTCTACCCAGATCATGGGGTGAATTTCAAAGAGCTGCGACTGAGCAACAGTCAGGGCAGAACAGAGTTGCAAGGAACAGCTAATCAGTAAGGCCCTTCTTAAATCGCCATTTTGCGGAAATTGTGGATCCCGTAATTTCAGGCCTTTACTGCAATTGAAGTAGGACCTTGGCTCCAACAAAGTTCATTATGTGAATTTTTGTGCAATAAGTGCATCATTAAACATTAGAGATTAATTTTCCCTGTAGAAAATAGGCAAGAAATGGAATCAGCGGGTGACTACAAGTACCATCCAATTTTAAGGTATCTGTACAAATATTCAGTGTCAACCAACAGCATGGCAGATTTAAAAATGCCTGATAGCATCACAGTGACCTCTCTGACATTTCAACTGAGCTGAACTGACTTGTTGCACCCATAGGAAATATAAAGGAGGTATCAGGGGCACATGAGAAGTGTGAGCCGGGGTCACTGAGCACTTGGCAGTCATTGACTTGAATGAAATTGGGTGAATGATTCAAAAATTATTAGCCAGATTCATGGGGGGGGGGGCAGACACAATGATCATATAAGGCCTATTCCCTGTAACAATGATATCACAGGATCCAGAGTGGGGAGGAGGGAGAGAGAGGGGTTTGGTTTCCATTAATCAAGCCATGAGGCCGTCAGTCATGTGATGCTGTGTTGCTGCCAGGCGGACGGGGTCAGGAAGCATAACCGCTGCCTTCAAAATTAAATGATGCCTTCTCTTCCTGTGTGGAGCGTATGCAGGCATCAGTGCATTAAGAGGAGAAAAAGGTGTCCTCCTGGAAAGACAGACTGTGCAGCTGCAGAGACGGAGTGTGCAAAGAAAAAAATATCTCAGCTCCACTTTGCTCCCTTTCATCTTTTATTTAGTTGCCTTTAGCAGGACTGTGAATTATTTGCATTTTTCATGGAAATGTACGAGTAATGAATCTCCAGAGACACCTCTCTTCCACCAAGCACAGTTCCTGCAATTATTGGTAACCCAGATGAGTTTTTTTTTTTGTTTTTTTTTTAAATCAGCTTCCCTTTAAACAATCCATTCTGTGCCTGATATCAACCCGTGGCTGGACGCTCTTTGATTTTCTGTAAGAAGCTGTTGCAGACAGGGTACTCAGTCTGTGACATACTTGTAATGATAAAGATTTAACATTTGACAGTTCCTCTTCTCTTCCTGACCATACACCATTTGGGTGCAAAAGTCAAACCCCTCTTTTTTTTTTTCTGACCTGGCAGTATCATCCTGCCTCTTTGAGCTACCAGCTCAATGGGAGCCAGGGTTGGGAGTCGGATACTACGAGCCTTCATTTGCAAATTAGCCAGGGATAGGTTTCCCCCCACTATTTTCTTTCACCTCCTAATATACCTTAGCCCAGTCATTGCAGAAACAGCTCTCGGCCAGGGGCAGTACGCCAGGGCTCCTTCCAGAACCCTGCAGTCAAGGGCCACTAGGTGTCGCCATTGCACAATAAGGTATCATATCTCATCCACTGGAAACTGTTGCAGACACTCGCATCACTGGATCAGATAAACACTGTGATCATGAATTGTAGAGAATGAAGAAAACGAGATCAACGGGGAGATTCCCATTCTCACTGATAAAACCTTGATGCCAGAAATTGGATGCAATAGTAAATAAGGCTATTTATTCTGCTGGTACTTGGTGGTACTTAGTGCTGGCACCATTTTTTCCCCTCTCTTTCAGGCCGATTCAGTACGGTGTGCTCAGGCTGAGCGCACTGTTAGCCCCCATTTGGATGCACGTTTTCGACGCACTATTATTACCCCTTATACAGGCACACATTTTACTCTCAGAAATGAACGCCTGCCCAAAGGCAGGCGTTCATTTCGACCAGCACCAGGAAAGTGTACAGAAAAGCAGAAAAAACTGCTTTTCTGTACACCCTCCGAATTAATATCATAGTGATATTAAGTCGGAGGCCCCAAAAATAGAAAAAAAAAAAAAATTCTGCCCGCAGCCCGCGGGTTGGAAAACAGACGCTCAATATTGCCGGCGTCCGTTTTCTGAACCCGTGGCTGTCAGCGGGTTCGACAACCGACACCGGTAAAATTGAGCGTCAGCTGTCAAACCCGCTGACAGCCGACGCTCTCATTTGCATACAGAATCGCACACCCAGGAGAGAGGCCTGGGCGCTCGTTGGGAGAGCGGGCACTCACCTCGGAGCGCCGGCTCTCCGGCACATTTTACTGAATCGGCCCGTTTATTAGCACCTGAGAAATGGCAGGAGGGAAGGGGCTGGATTAGGGAGCAGAGCAGCTCTTCTCTGCTTCACTCTTATTCCTCTGCTTCTGATCTCTGCAGGGTGCTGCCTGGTAGGGAAGGTGCTGGATGGAGCAGGCATGAGAAGGCTATTCTCTGCAGGATGCTGAACAATAGAGTTGGGGCACTAACTCTTTATGCGGTGACTAAGAACAATACAGAACAGCCCCAGAGCCTGGTAATTGTCTGTACTATTAACCATTCTGAGCCCTGTAATTTGAATGATTGTTATTAGAACTATTTTATGTATTTTTTCTTCTTTTTTCTCCTTTTAACCACTGTGGGCCTAATATTTAAAGCTGTACGAGTATGTAACTTAGCCGGATATAACTTATCCGGCTAAGTTACAAGGGATATTCAGCAACACGGCCATGACACTGAATATCCGTGTAAAAGTCGATACTTAGCAGGATAAGTTATATCCAGCTAAGTTAGGCCAGCTCTAACTTATCCTATTAACTAGATAAAAGTGAATATTGCTAAGTTAAGTGATCCGCCCACTGCCTGCCCTCATCTTAGCTGGATAGGTGACTTAACTGGCTAAGTGGCAGCCACTGAGCATAGCCGGATATTCAGCAACTGCCACTTATCCGGCCAAGAAGCGCTAAATGCGCTTTGAACATTGGCCTCAACATGTGTTACTATGGCATGGCAACACAGGTACAAATTTTGTCATGCCAATAAAGTTTTCTAAATCTAAATCTGAGCAAAGCAGCCCTGTTGGGGGGGGGGGGGGGAGAGAGAGAGGAAAGCACACCTGTTTCCTTTCCCTCTTACAACCTTTTTTCCCTAGTGCTGCTTTTCTCATGCCATGACAGTGGCAGAGGAGGCTCCAGCATGTAAAAGCGCTGCTCTTGGGAGGGGAGAGGATGGGAAGGGGGAAGGGTCATACTGTGATCGAAGTCTGCAGCCAGTTGCAGGGAGTAGAGCGGTTGCCCTGACTTCCCTCCAGGATGGCCCTGCATCTAAAAGTACCAGCACCTTTCCTTCTAGGAAAAAAAAAAAAAGCACTGGTGGTAAAGAAGAAAAAGATAAGAACAGGATTGCTAATAGAAGTGCCGGGGCCAAGCAATGCACGGAGAGGGAGAAGATCCTCAAGTACGTAGAACTGCAATCAGAGACCATGAAAATGTGGCAGAAAGATACAGAGATAGTCCCAGTCGCATGGGGTACCATTTGCTTGATTGAAAAGAGCTTCGAAGCACACTCTGATCTGATATCTGCACATATTACACTCTATGAGCTGCAGGAGGAAGCTCCCCGGCACAATGCAAGTACTGAGAAGAGCACTAGCAGTAGAGATTATTAAACCCAAATTCCCCTGGCTGCTGAGTGAGGTTCATTCTTCTCATGGTAGCGGAAAACTACATCCATTTGAAGACTAAGAGCCTTTTTTTTTCCCAGGCTGAGGGGGGAAAAGTTTAGCAAATCAGGACCTAAGAGGGATAAAGATGTACTCAGAAGAAATAATGAAAAGGGGAGATGGGATATAAACATTTAAATATCTGGCAGCCTTCAATAAAGGACCAGAAGGAAGCATTTCCCATAGAATGAAAAGCTCCAAAGGAATGTGAGAAGATACTTTCACTGAGTGGGTGGTGGTAGATGCCTGGAAAAGATGTTGTCTACGGGAGGTTGAAGGAGCCAAAACAGTGGCGGAATTCAAGCATGCATGGGATGGACACACAGGGACCTTAGTGGTGAGAGTGCTTCCAGGAAATGTGCTTTTTGTTTTCTCAAACACAGGTATATATATGTACACACACATGCCCACACACCTTTAGTTGAGCAACTATTTTAAATACATTTCCAGGAAAGCTTATATCAATGTCTTTATCAGTTTTCAGAGCTGTAAGCATTGTACTGGGGACGACGCCAGAGGACATGGGTTAAATTCCCAGCTCATGCCTTCCATTCCCTGGCCGGCTGGGGACGCAGAGGCAGCATTCACAGCCCCTGAGGGGAGGGCATCCCAATCATTGCACAACCATGACCCCTGGTGGTGGATGGAGTCAGGGCCCATAATTGCAGGGTTCTGGAAGCAGCCCTGGAGCATGGTTCTTCCCTCCCCCCCCCCCCCCCCCCCAGTTAAGGATTGTTGCTGCAATGCCTGAGCTAGGTAAGTTGGGAGGGGATAGAAAATAGGGAAAAATCCCTGGCTAGCTTGCAAATGAAGGCTTACCCTGCTGGATCCCTGCCCTGGTTCCCATTGAGCTAGAAGTGCAAAGGAGCAGAGGGAAACAGTGGGAGAGAAGAACTTTAATCATTTTGCTGGAAGCCGAATATGTAAGGGAATGATGACAGAGTCATCAGTGTCCATCCACCCACCCACCCCCCCCCCCCACCCCATGGTTGATAGCATCAGAAAGGGGAGGGGGCAAGAGGAGAATTAGGACAACAGGAGAGTGTGGAGGCAGGGAGGATCAGCAGAAGATGCTGCAGCTCCGCCAGTCGTCTCGTTTCCCAGACCTCACCATTCCTGTCTTCTCCCCCCCCCCCCCCCCCCGAATGATTATTTTTATTCCATTTCTTTCCAGCCGAGAGGCCAGCAACACCCGAGACTTCACTTTTGTTTCATTTTGGAAAAACTCAAACAAAGCCTGATATTATGATAAACCTCTCCTGGCTCTTCAGGTTCATTTGTTCTCCCTGTCTGGCAGGCACACTTAGAGTTGCGTAATTGAAATGAAAAGGCTGTTAATAATGAATATCTGCCTGGCGGTATAAATAAAAGATAGGTGTTTTTGCTGTAAGAGGCTGGTAGAGTGTTTAACATACAGATTACAGCTTAGTGGTTTGTAGTGGCTGGGCTGATCAAGCCCCACCGTTTTGTTGGCAGCATTACCTGGAAAGCAAATCAGGTGTTAATGTCTAACATCCCCCATCCGCTCCTCAATGAAAGTTTAATTCCATTGTGTCTTGTAGCAGGTAACTGTTTTCAGAAAGCAATGAGCAAGGCCTCCCAAGGGAAGCCAGAATCAGTCCCTTACATGGGACAATTACAGCAGAGACGATTTTCTCTGACTCTTGCATATCCCCCAAAGAAATCCAGCAGGAGTCATAGCCACAGATCCATGGCTGGCTGTAGACTAGCTGGCACACTGAGCAAAAAATGAAATTGGAGCCACCACCATCCCTCCCGCCAACTTTGCAGCAGATCCGGCAGAGCACTCTCTTCTTTGGCAGTGGCTCATAAGAACATAAGAAGTTGCCATACTGGGTCAGACCAAAGGTCCATCAAGCCCAGTATCCTGGTTCCAGCAGTGGCCAATCCAGGTCACAAGCCATTGGCAGGATCCCAAACAGTAAATAGATCCCACTCTGCTATTGAGCACCCTTCACCCTTTTCCTGTAAGAGAGAGTCTTTAATTAACAAATAAATTGTATACTTTCGTAGCTTTATGCATTCTGAAGACCAGGATGGCCAGGCAAATTGCAGGCCTCTCGCCTCCCAACACCGCAACATAGCGGATGAAGTACAGACTGAGATTTCTGGATTATTGTGCAAAAAGGACAAAGGGATAGAATTTTTTTTGCCCAGTTCTCATTGTGGCGGCTTGTACTGCTTGCCAGATGTGCAAAGTATGAGACATAACCAGACTATTTTCTATAAATGCGACCCATTCCATGCAAAGAAGCTTCGTAAGAGAAAAGACTGGCAATTTCCAGAGCTGCCACAAAGACCATGCCAATAGACTTCCAAAAGGATTGAAGTCTTGCTTGGGTTGAGCCAATATGTTATGCAAACCACTCTTCCAGTCTAATAATACCCTTGAAAATTAGGTAATGCCATGCTCCCATGGTCCTTCAATAGTCACAAACAACTAGCTTCAATGCATAAGAGTTTATTATTCTAAATGAAACTAGGTATAATTCTATTAATGTTCACAAAACTGCATTGGATATATTGCATACTAAGTACTGAAACAAATATGTTAACCATGGTAAAAAAAAAGTTCATTGTAATGATAATGACCCTTCCAGGCCAGGGAATAAAAAGACCTCACCGAGAGAGAGAGAGAGAGAGAGAGAGAGAGAGAGAGAGAGAGAGAGAGAGAGAGAGAGAGAGAGAGAGAGAGAGAGAGCAAGCCTTACTATAGTACTTATGCCCTACATAGGTATTTGAATCCCTATGGGAGGGCCACCTACTAACTCGGGGTGGGGATTAGGTATGAGCGTCGGGGGTTGGGGGCCACTTTCGCATTCCACATGAGACCTACGGACAGAACAGTGGTCTCTAGTGCAGATTTGCTGGCTGTCGGAGTGAGGATGCTCACTCCAAGAAGTGGTTTGGGCAACGTTCTCTCTACCTAGCTTGATGGACACTCTACCTGGGCAACAACATGCTAGGTGGAGAGAATGTTGCCCAAATCTCCTCTTGGAGTGAGCGTCCTCACTCCGACGGCCAGCAAATCTGCACTAGAGACCACTGTTCTGTCCGTAGGTCTCATGTGGAATGCGAAAGTGGCCCCCAACCCCCGACGCTCATACCTAATCCCCACCCCGAGTTAGTAGGTGGCCCTCCCATAGGGATTCAAATACCTATGTAGGGCATAGGCACTATAGTAAGGCTCTCTCCAAATTACTAATTTGCATTTGCAAATCACGTTAACAGCTGTTAACACAATTTGCAAATTTATCATGTAAAGTGCTTGGAAAATGAGGCCCAAAGCAAGCTAAGTACTTTATTTATTCATATTTGATATATGCTGAGTTGTATTTTGTATATGCTGTGTTTACATGTTTAAAAAAATCATTAGATATTTCAATGGAAGCTGAGTTACATAGGGATATGGGATTTCATCTATACTAATATTGTTTTTGGATTTAATGTTATCAAAAAGAATAAGCTTCTCTTAGGAGCATCTTTCTGGGCAATGATTAAAATCTTGTAGCTTGCACCTTAACAAGTGGTGTGTAGTCTTTGGTGATTCCAATCTGCACTTTGTGAATGCCCATTACTTTCTATATTGATTAATTCAGCAAGAGTTTGGAGGGTCCACGTATTTCCGTTTCCCTTTGTTCTAGATTTACAGATATTGTATTTTTACAATAGATTTGCAGGTTTTGTATTTTTACTAAATGGACATTTTGGGGTTTGCTTTTTTTTTTTTTAAATCTGATTTCGATTTGCATACACCGTTACAACATATCTCGTGCTGATGGAACTCATCTTGCAATGACTCACAGTTCACTGCACAAATTAGCGATGTGCATTCATTCAAAACAAAATGGGAAACTTTAACAAGATGTTCCTTTTAGTTAAAACTTGTTTTCAAAATGGAATGCAAGAAAAAATGAATGGAAATTTCATTCATTTTCATTTGTGTCTTTATAAAATTTCACACCTAAGGCAAAATAAAATCCTGCCCGGGCCTCCCCATATTTTTCCTTTCCTTCACAGGGCAGGCGCAATCTCCAGTCACTCCTCCCTCCCCAGAGGTATGTGTAGCAATGGCGCTGGCAGATCAAGGCTGGTGCCATTGTTAACCTCTTCCATACAAAAAGGCACTGGCCAGGTCTGGGCATCCCTCCTGCCCTGTGAAGAAAGAAAAATATGGCATGAGGGTTAGAGGGGTGGGGAGGATCATATTGGAGGCCAGGGAGGGGTTTTTGTTTTCACTGATGTAATCTGAAAGTTTGTTTTGTTTTCTTTTTCCTTTTGTTTTTTTCTTCAATTTATTTTGTTTGTTGTTTGTTGGGGGTTTTTTTTCCAGAAACAAAACAACAAACAAATGAAAAAAAAAAAATATATATATATAACAAGGAAACAAAAAAAAAACCAAACCACAATGTCAAAAATGCCTGTGCACGCCCCGGCACAACTCTAAGCATCAATAGCTTTGAAGTCCCTGCATTGTAAAGCTTGCTGTAGCTTCAGGCAATGCAGTGGCATACTAAGGGGGTGGGGGGTGCAGTCCGCCCCGGGTGACAGCCGGGAGGTTGGCGGCTGTGAGCAGAGCCCATCCCGCTCGCGGTAGAAGAAGAAGGAGGCCTCCGGGCTATGAGCAGTAGAAGCACTGGGCAGCCGCTTACAGCTCCACTAGTCTGCAGCCGGCGAATGCATGGCCTTTTCTTCTTCTTCCCGTCCCCCGCGGCTCGGAAGAGGAAGTGGTGGGTCCACGTGAGCGGGAAGAAGGAATGGCCATGCAGTCGCGGCCCGAAGCAGGAGGAAGAGCAACAGCGCTGCATCCCACCCTCCCCACTGCAGGTGCAAGACGTAGAGCCGCACCAGCCCCCCGTGCTGCCTCAAGAAAAATGAAGAGCCCCCCCATCTGTCACGGGGGCTAAAGGAGGAAACTGCTGCTGTGCTTCTGATGGGGAGCAGGGTAGGAAGTGAGAGAGAGTGTGTTTGTGTTGGTGTGTGTGTTAGAGTATGTCTGTGTGTGAGGGGGGGAGTGAGGGTGCATGTTTGCGTGTGAGTGAGGGAGCAGTGTGAAGGGTTTTGTATGTATGAGAGAAAGAAATGGAGGGATCCTGGGTGCAGGGGTGTGTGAAAGCGTGTGCAAGAGAGAGAGAGAGAGAGCATTTGTGCAGGAGAGGAGATCACTGGGCAGGGGGAGGAGGGATGGAGAAGTGAATGGGGGAGGAGGAACAGAGAAGTGAATGGGGGGGGTAGCAAAGGAAGTATCCAACCCAGGTGCCAAATTCTTTAGGTACACCACTAAGGCAATGTTTCATAATTTGCTTTTTTGTTCAATTTTGGTAACTGCGAATATTAAAGAGGAAGCCAAACATAGAACTAATTTGATGCATCTGTGTGCATCTGTCTTAAACTGTCTGTATTGCTGTGTTAAAGACTGCAAAATAAAAGTTCCTTTGAATTTTTCCTTGGAGAGCTCAGTGGGTTCATCATCTGCTTTATATGTGTGCTGCCTACTCCTTCTCTTAATATGACATGAATGTTATATTTGCATGCTCTACTGTGGTGCCAGTGAGAACAATTACTGAAAACTCTGGGAAAAAAAAACACTCTCAGAGCCTATATAGTAAATCTGCCATACCAAAACAGCACTAACTCTCAAGACTCAAACAGCAACAACCACACCTAGAAAAGGCCAGCATTGCAAATATTACAATGGACCTTAGAACACCATACTCCTCCAACTGGAAAAACAGAACAAGCTGGACTGCTATGTGTTGCGTCGGAGGTGGGGTTGATGCAACCCGTAGGTAAGGACCAATGGTCCTCACCATCGGCAGGTAGAGTGGGCTGATAAGCAGAGGCTGCTGGAGCTTCACCTATACCTATACCAGCCCTTGTTCCCATGGGTTGAGCCTTTGGGTGCTGGGGCCAGCAGGACTTAGGTGGGCCTCTGTATATAGTTGCTGTAGGAGATGGTTCAGCCCAGAGAAAGCAGATAAGAGATGGTACTGTCTTACTCCGGACTGGGTAATGTCCTGGAAACTCAAGCGCCAATGGAACAAAGGCAGACAAGGGGCGCTCAAGCAAAAGTAGGCCGAAGCCTGAAGAAACCATGCCCAGGGAGTAAGCAGAAGGGGCGTCCAATGGTAGGCTTGAGTCAGGGTTGGCAGTGATCCGAAGGCAGTGGCAAGCAAGGCTGAGGTCTGATCATGGAGATAGTCAAGAGAGTAGTCAAGCAAAGCTGAGGTCTGATCACGGAGATAGTCAAGAGCGAGGTCAAGCAAAACTGAGGTCTGATCACAGAGATAGTCAATAGCGTAGTCAGGCAAGGCAAAGTTCTGGGTCTGGAGATAAGTAGTAGCATAGTCAGGTGAAGCAGAGGTCTGGGTCTGGAGATAGACAGTAGCATGGTCAGGCGAAGCAGAGGTCTGGGTCTGGAGATAGGCAGTAACATAATCAGGCGAAGCGGAGGTCCGGGCTTGGAGATAGGCAGTAACGTAATCAGGCGAAGCAGAGGTCTGGGTCTGGAGATAGGCAGTAGCATAGTCAGGCGAAGCGGAGGTCTGGGTCTGGAGATAGGCAATGGCAACATCAGGCAAAGCAAAGTCAAAGTCCATGTAGTCAATCTGAAGCATAAGCAAGGTAGGAACGAAGAGACAGGAACCAGGAACAATGAGGAACAGGAACGCAGGGATGAGACAAATCTCTAGGAAGCAACGAGTACTCGACCAGCGAGGGGACCTGTTGCAAAGGCAACACTAGGGAGCGGAGCCTGAGCTTAAATACTATGGTTAAGTTGACATCATCATCCGGGGCCGCGGCTAGGTTCCCATTGCGGTCCCTACTTAAGAGTCAATGATGCAAGCATGCATGCCTGGGGAGGGGCGTGGCGCGAGTAGCAGCGTCTCTCTGCAGGCCACACAGAGAGGCCCGACGAGAAGTGGAAGCAGGACCGGGGACTGTGGCAGAGCTAGAGGCACCGGGGGAGGCCCTAGGGCGAAGGTGACAGCCTACCGCCGCCAGTGAGGAAGAACCAGAGGCTGGAGTCACTGTAGAAAGGTGAGGGGGCTGTGCCACGGGTCTGCCACGGACGGCACGCATAACACTATGGATACTTACACAGAAACAACACATTAGCAAAGTATTTCACCTCAGTGTCCTACACAGATCACACACATACCCTCATCAAATACAGAATAAGGACTTACAAATTAGAAATAGAAATGTACAGAAAAAACTGAACTGGAAACCCCAAGAAACTTGATCCTGTATGCAGTTCAACACAAGAGAAATAGAAATAGAAATGAACAGGCAAATGAACTTCAACACACAGTACAAAAGTCACCAGATACATATTTGCATATTTTATTATTTTCTCCTACTTAACTACTAAGATTAAAGAAATTCAGTATAAAGTACAATAATTGTATGGTTACCCTAGTAACCATATAAATGGACAAGATCCATGTCACTTACCATTTAACTTATATTATTATAAACATGTAAACGAAATGCTATTGGCACTTTGTTAGATATTTTTACTCAAACATGAATGTATGTGCCTCTCTGTAAACCGTTGTGATGGTACACGACTAAACGACAGTATAGAAAAGTTTTTAAATAAATAAATAAATAAAATTACTGCCCAACGCTGCTGCTTTTCCCTACCCTACCCTCTAGATACTAGGCCCAGATGAGAATCCAAGATGCTTCCGTCTCCCATACTGAAAGACACCCCAGCTATGCCCCCCCCTTCCTCCAAAGTCCCAACCAGTGCAAAGCCAACACTGCAGCTACCTTCTCCCTTTCGTCACTTCCCAGAATCCACCGCCTATCTTCAAACTATGGCCAAAGAAGAAGCCAGATGGCAAGCATCACTACGGCCATGTCCTCCTCCTGCCCCAGTTGTCACTCCCGGGCTAGTCCTGATTGGGTGGAAGAGGCTGTGGGATAAGGGGAGTTGATGCAGAAGGCATCGGGCCATCAGAAGGCTAGAAAAGAAGGAATACATGGCCCGCCTCATCTGACCAGCTGCTGTGTACTGCTGTGTTGCACTGCCCCTGCCTGGTCTGAGTTATGCTTCTAGGCGAGAATGGTGAGAACTGCTCCAAGGCACATTAAGCAATGCCAAGACCAGCTGTTTCTGTACCAGTTACAATTTTGGGGCCCTGTGCAAGCAATAGGATTGGGGGAGGACAAGACAGCTCAAAATCACCAGCACAAAACTACAGAGACCCTTCACCTTAAGGTTCCAGCACTCGTTCCAACTGAGCAGGAAGAAAACTGAGGAAGAGAAAAAATACAGGGGGAAAAAAAAGGAAGAAGAGGTTAGGAAGAAAGAATCTCAGCCAGGGCCATTTTGATATCAAAGGAAGGTGTGTTTTCTTTTTGGACAGCAGGACAACAAAAGGGCTGGGGTGCTGCAATTGGCTGATAATAAATGTGTGGTTCGCTGTGAAGCCTTTAAACAAGAACTTTCATCCAGAACTAATGGGACTTATTTTCCAGAACATGTGCACATCTGTGCTTTCAAGTGTATCGAGAACAAAAAAGCACGTACCAGGATCCTTTTGGACTCGCTGAGGTACTGAAAATTTGATGAGGATAGAACAACAAACACAAAACTTACACACACACACATGATCTCAGAAGCCTTTTTCCCTTAGGAAAGTAAACTAAAAATGAACAGAAAATGTGCAAAAATATTGCCTATATACAGGCACTTCATTGAATAAAAATTGTGCAATAATCTCATTAAACCTTTGCATGTGAAAATGTTAGCCACCACATCATCATATATTTTTTTTTATGGTGGTGGGAGTGGGGGAGGGGGGCACAGGTTAAATATTTGTAGACTCCACAATCCCCAATCCCCAAGGGTTCTGTGCATTTTTGCAACTGCTATCTGTTGCCATCTATTTACCTTGCAGTTCTCCTCTTGAAAATGTTAGCGCTGTAGTGTGCCACGCTGCACTATCAGACTTCTGTTTACAGCTGGAACAGCTAGGTTCCGACAGAAGGGAGAGCTCTACACATGCCCTGTTCCTCATACACCTCCTTGAAGCCCAGGCTCCCTGCTGCTGTCATAGACAGGAGACTGGGCTAGGTGAACCTTTCCTTTGTGATGTGTGGACTTCAGTCATTGTGGCAGATTGTCTCAGTTTAATGGGTTTTGGTAGATCACTAGATGAACCTTTGACAATTCTGCTACGATATTCAAATTGACACTACAGAGACTTTAGACCGTTGAGGTTTTTCAGAATATTTGGATGACTCAGTCCCGTTCAACCTGCTTACTTTGGCTGTTGCAAAAATTCCAAGTAGAGGGCAGCAATTTTCAATCCCACCCCCAGACCCTCCGCTCCCCTCCCCCGTCAGACTGTATCACTTTAACATTGGGAATTAACGCAAGATAATATTTGATAGTGGCTCTATGAGATTTGTTCCCCTGTAAACATGACTCTTTGGAAATAAATAAATAAATAAATAATCAATCCAGATACAGAACCAATGCTTGTGAAAGCTTCATTGCTTAGTAAAAGTGGTGATGGCTTGGGAAGCAGGCGGGGAAGGGATGCAGGGAGCCCTATTGTGGCCCGGGGAGTGTAGCGCGGGAGCTGTCCACCTCTTCTGGTGCTGAACGGGCACTGCTGACGTTCCTAACAAATAGTAATTATTAATAAATGACAGGAGATAAAAGACCAAGGAACCCATCCGGTCTGCCCGCTCTGGGTAGTTAAGTATATCATTTCCCATACCGAAACCAACACCATCTTCTCCGTCTGCAACCCCCCTGCCTTTTTTCCAACCTCTCAACCCTGCTCCTAATATTGCTCTGTGTATCTGTCCAAAGCATGTTTTAAATTCGTAACACTGCATCACCTCCAGTCGAAGGCTGCTCCAAGACTTGACTACTTCTTCTTTGGATCTTAGCAGACCCATACTTACTCCAACACCCGGGACCTCTCCCTTGGTTGGTACTTGCTGAGTTGTTAGGGGCACAGATCTTCAAAGTTTTGGGGTGTATATTTTACAAGTTTAGTATGTTTTAATAAATAACGTTTAGAACGGTATCACATCTAAATATTATTTTATTGCAATGAGAATATTTTGTTCAGTCAAATTAATATTTTCCTTTCAGATCAAGCTGCTTGATTTCCTTTTTCTACCGTATCAATTAAGACAAGATTCCTATCAGTATTACTCCTTCAGCAGAGAGTGATGAGTGAGCAAAAGTGGGATAAATGTCTTGAAACAAAATGCATTCTAAAATCAAAGCATTCTTATAAGCGCTTATAGCTAGGTTTATCCTGAGTATCTAATTGAATCAACTTTAAAAGGCTGACAAGACTCACCTGATCCATTTTTAGAAATCAACGTAGACGAATTTCTGGGGAAATAAGTAAAAGACGTGTTTTCTGAAGCCATATCTCTTATTTAGTTCGAGACGAGAAATAATTGAAAAAAAAAGACCAAAACAAAAAACACGTCGTTTTCAGTGTCCCCAGTTTCCGTGCTTTTTATCTTTATCTACTCTTTCTACTCGGAAAAAAAAAAAACCATCTCGTTAGGATCCATGAACCCTACTTCATCTGAAAAGTTTGACTTTATAAAGTTTAAAACAGCTTTGAAAAAGATCGGTTTCCCTTTGCAAAGTCTTTTTGATCAGAAGTTCTGGTTCAATGTTTAAAAAAAAAAAAATCGGCTGTTCTCAAGCCTTCCTCACTCGTTTACAGTTTCAGTTTGCTTTAAAGCAATATGAAATCCAGTATGAGGTGAAATAAAACTTTTTTCTGCTTTCCAGCCCCAGTCACCACTACTCAGAAGTCTTGGATGCTTCTGTCTCTCGCCGCTCTCAGGCCGTGGGGTTTGAGTCTGATTCGGTGTCCCGGGAAAGTGAAAGAAATCACAGCAGAGTCCTCCACCTCCTCTTTTCTCAGCCTGGCGTTGCTAGGCAGGTTCTGGGACTTCAGCTTTCTCAGTCAGATGGTTCTTCGAGCTCTGCTCTGTCCTGGAAAGGTCTCTTCCCATTTATTTTATTTTTTTTAAAGACGAGTCATGGTTTGGTTACCAGCAGGCAAAGTAGTCTGCAAGATGCAGAGAAACAGAGGCCGGGGGAGACTTTCAGAAGTTCTCCGAGGCAGGGAATGTAAATCTTGGCTCTGCTATGCCACCCAATGCCCGGACTGAAAAATGCACTGTAAACGCGAGTCTGAAAGCGGGCTGCTCAGAGCTGAGCAGTTTCCAAAGCAAAAGAGCCTTCTAAACGAAAGCTGTGCAGGCAAGGCAATTGGTCAGAGAAGGAGCCAAGCCTCACTCACCTTCTCCTCTTTGCTGAGAGCGAATTTGAACGATCCCCCCTTCCCCTTCTTTCGGTGACGTCACAGCCTGTTGCCATGGAGAAGACAATTCATGACATCAGCATGGTCAGGGAATTTTACTCCATTGGATGAGAAGCTCGGAGGAAAGGGACAGAACAGAACAATCACGCATACATAAAACCTTTTATGTTTCTCCTTCATAAAATCTCTAATCGCACCCAACTTTCCAAAGTCTGGAAGTCAGAAGGAGGCTGAAAGATGCACCGCCCAGTGCTCCTTGTCATCTTCCTTCTGACTTTCTATGGCTTTGTTGTAAACTCTTTCCGGATATTTATACCTCTTCTTGGGTTGGGTGTGACATGAAAAGCTGTCATCCATAATGAATTCGACATGCAGAAAAAGAAATTAAGTTGGAACATGAAAAGCATTTTTCTTTTTGAATTGAACATGCCATACAAATATAGTATTGAATGCAAATGTTCTAGCTCACCCCAAGGGGACTTGGAATTAATTAGTTCTGTAGTTTGAAAGGTAAATGTAGGAAAGTTTGCCAGGAGGCAATCCGTTTGATTTAAGACGGAATTCAATGCCTTTGTAGAAATATTGTCATGATCAGTTCGACATGAATGCAGTTGATTGTTTGTCTTAAAATTGATATAGCTCAATTTGAAATGGGGAAATTGGGTGAATATATTATACAGGCATAAAACTGGACACATATACAAACACAGATCATGCCCATATGTACAAAGGCAAACATGCACATGTACATAGAGGTACACTGAGCCTGTACACAGAGCCTTATATCTAGATACATATTATTATCATCATCATCATCATCATCATCATGTATCTAGTGCTACCAGGCATATGCAGCACTTTACAGGGAAGCATAATAGAGTCCCTGCTCCTTGGAGCTTACAATCTAGTGGAGACAGAGTCAAGACACACAGACAAAAATAAATAAGAAGCTTTACATATGCAGAACTCCATGCATTAATGTGCAAATATGCATAGATGTATACCAATATACAGGTACGGACATATAAATACATTCATACAACAACAAAAAAGGCATGCAGACATGCAAATATACCCGATAAATCAACACAGAGAAGCAGAAAAATGCAAGCGTGTAAATGCACAGACAGACATGTAATAGCAGGCACCAGATGAAGTAGAAACTCTCCGGGAGTCACGGCTGACATTGCTGTCATATCTTGAATTTCCAGATATTTCAGGCAGGACATGTGGAAGAAAATAGTCTAATTCCATTTCCTACCCAACTCTAAAGACACTGTCATCTCATTATTCATCCTATTCAGAAACTGTCTTTGCTCTGATTCAGCAGCTCACATCCCCAGCCCAGAATTCCCCCTTTCAGAAAATTTGTACTGCAGGACTTTCCATTTTCTATATTCTTATTATTTTCTTTTTGCTCCTAAATAAATATTCAGAATGCAAATCCCTAATGCCTGCAGTAATTAGGGAATGAAAATGGTTAAGGGGAAGCTTGTGATTTATAAATCACAGCCCCTAGTTTTCTGTGGCAGCTCAAGTGTTGATTCTGTGGCAAATCTGAAAACTTCTGCAGCAAAACATCTAAAATTCTGTGGCATATTGCATACATTTGCATATATTTTCATGTTAAATAATGTAAAATTGTACCCTACCTTATAAAATAGTTTATTTCTGATATTTCTTGTGTGTCCAGGTAGTTTGCCTCACCTAGTCCTGCCTCCTGACAAGCTCAATGCCAGAACCTGCTGGGACTACACCTCCCAAGAGCCTCTGCCTTTATCTTCACTGCCCCCTCTACTGGCTGACATGTCTGCACACCCCCTTTTTCTAATTCAAAGGTGAGCAAACAGGGGTACAGGCCCCCTGGGGAAGGGGGCAACGATCAATCCTGAAGGGGGCACGCTGACTGCCCTATCGGGGAAGAAAATAATGGCTACTCTTTTGAGTGTCGGTGCCATGGAGGCACTGCAAGCTCAGAAGGGAGGCATCATTGTAAGCATGCCACAGCTTAGCCATCTTTCAGGGGTCAGGGAGAGCAGCTGCTTCCACTGTGGTAGGTCTGGGCAGGGAGCTGTTCGCTCTGCCTCAGACGTAGACATGGGAGAAGCCAGAGCCACTATGTTATTCCACCACCCAGGAAAAGCTGCCACCCTCAGCCCCAGTCCAGGAGGATTGCCACTGGGTCTCCACCCAGGAAGAGAGATCACAGCTGTTGCCTGCCCAGGGGAAAAAAGAAGTGGTGAAGTAGGGGAGGAAATGGATAAAGAGGCCATAGAGAGTAAGGAGGTGGAGAGGAAAGAGGGAGAAGGTGGGGAAGAGAGAATAAAGGCAAAAAGTATAAAAAAGATAAATATAGCAAAACATGAGAAAATTTTAAAAAAAGATAACTAAGAAAATACAAAAACAGAGAGAAAAAAATGAGAAATTATTGAAAACTGTAAAAAAACAAAAACAAAAAAGTTGGGCATAGTGGGATGGAGTTTTTTTGCAGCTGCTAAAAAAATTTGGTTGGCATTTAAGTTTTTTGAAACATTTTTCATCGCTTACCATTTGTCTGTGATGTGTGTCTAGGTGTGGTGTGTCTCTCTTTCTGGGCCTGGCTCTGTATGGGCATGGAGTGCGTGCCTCTGGTGTGCTGTGCTCTGTGTGGCCTCTGCTATCTGAGTATGATGTGGTCTGCCTGCGTCTCTCTTTGTATCTGGGTGTGATGTGTTTATGCCCCTCTCTGTGTTTTTCTATCAAGGTCTGATATGTCTGTATCTCTGTGCCTGCCTGAATCTGGGTCTGTTTGTTTGGCTCTGTGTCTGGCTGGCTGTCTGGGTGTGGGGTGGCTGTGTCTGTCTGGGAATAAGGTATCTGTTTCTCTATATGTCTGTCTGGGTGTAAGGTGTCTGCCTCTCTATGCCCATATGTGTGTCAGTGAGTGAACTTAACTCCTTTCAGCAACTTGAAGAGAAACAAAATGAAGACTTTAGCCACTAGCTAGCAGTGTGGCTACCTGGTGGATACCATTCCAATATATACAGTGCACACACACACACACACATATATATATATATATATATATATATATATATATATATATAACTCAGGTCAGATGGAGCTGGGGATGCTGCAGAAAAGAGAAGGAATCATAGACATTGCACAATGGCGACACCTAGTGGTTTTATTTAGAGGCTATAATTGCATGGCCCAAGGCCAAGGTCTGTCGCTGCAATGATTGGACTCAGATGAGTTGGGAAGATGCATAAAATGGAGGGTGGGGGTAGGGATTCCCTGGCTAGTTGTGAAAGAAGGCTCACAGCACTAGATCTCGGCACTAGATCTCAGCACTAGATCTCAGCCCTGGCTCCAACTGAGCTGGAAACCCAAAGGGGCAGGAGGAAGCCAGATGGTCCACAAAAAAACGGACTTCTGGTTTTTACTGAACTTGCAGCCTGCCAGACAAACCCGGCTGCAGGCCCAGATTTGGGTGCAGGCAACACAGACCACTGCCCAGGGATCCGGATTGTGACGGCGCCAAATAGCCCAAAGAAGAGCTGCTCCCGCTTGCTTCAGGGCTGCTTCAAAGGGGCACCTTCCTGCCCCTCCCCCTTCCCCACCCCAACTCTCTGATCTCTGGGGCCCCCTTCCCTTTTCCAGTCCTGCCTACGGGTGCCAGAATCTTAAATCTGGCCCTGCTTTCTCTCTGTGTCTGTGACTCTCTCTCTCTCCCTTTCTGGGTCTCTCTTTTCTCTCTCTCTCCTGTTTCCCTTTCCCCTCTTTCTCTTTTTTTCTTCTCTCTCTCCCCTTTCTGTCTCTTCCTCTCTCCTTTTCTGTGCTTCCCTCCTCTCCCCCTCCATTTCTGTGTTTTTCTTCTCCCTCACCATCTCTCGCTTCCCTCTCTCTCACTTCCTACGACTCTTCCCCTCCCCCTCCCCCCTTTTCCCTCTCTCTGTCTCTGCTTTGTTCTTCCTGCCTCTCTCTGTCTCCTACCCTCTCTTTCTGGACCAGTATCTCCTCTTTCCCCTGGCAGGCACAGCTCTTCTGGCGATGTTATCCCAGCATAAGCACTGCAGAGTCTTTCTTTCATTTAATCTTCTTTTCTTTTCATTGTACTTACAACATGTTAATTTGGGAGTGCTTTAATGTTCATGGAAATAAGAAAACGATTTTTAAAAATGATGACTGCAGTCAAATGGAGAGTGTGCGGGGGGGGGGGGAGGGGGAAGGTGGCAATGGGATATCGCACCTCAGAGCTCTGACAGTGCACCTCGTTCCTGACCCTGTGGCACCACTACCTGCTAATTCCCGTGCTGAGGCTCAGCTCTGCCAATTACTTCCTCCCCCCCCCCCCCCCTCCACCTTGTTTTTCTTCTTTCTGTCTGGCTTTCAAGCCTGTCTTCTTCATAGCTGCGAGGTGGACTTTGCCGCCTGGGAAAGCAATTGGGCAGTAGGCTGTTACGCGTGCCGCCCGCTGCAGCCCCGCGGCGCGGCCCTCTCACCTTTTCAGACGGACTCCAGCTCCTGGCTCCGACCTCAGGTTCCCTCCTGTGCCTCCGGCCCTGCCACGTTACCCAGTGTTGCCAGCCAAGATGTCCCTGTTCGTGGCCCGCGGAGAGACGCCGCCATCAGCGCCCCGCCCCTTCCTAGGCGCGCGCACGCGCATCATTGATTCTTTTAAAGGGCCCGCGGCGGGAACCTGGCCGCAGACCCAGATGCTGATATCAGACTCTTCAGCGTATAAAAGCTCAGGCCTCGCTCCATAGCGTTGCCTTTCCAACAGGTCTCCTCGTATTCCGAGTACTCATTGCTGATCCTAGAATCGTCTTTGTGGTGTTCCTGTTTTCCTGTGGTTCCCAGTTCCTGTGCTCCTTGTTCCTGTTTCGTCTATATGTTGGACTGACTCTTTGGATTTGACCACCGCTACGCCTGACTACTCTCCAGCTTCTCTCCAGCCCCGGACCTCCACTACGCCTGACTACTCTTCAGCTACTCTCCAGCCCCGGACCTCCACTACGCCTGACTACTCTCCAGCTTCTCTCCAGCCCCGGACCTCCACTACGCCTGACTACTCTTCAGCTACTCTCCAGCCCCGGTCCTCAGCCACGCCTGACCAAGCCTGCCTTCTCTGTGTCCTGACCACTGCCTTGACTGACTATGCCTGCCTTCTCCGTGCCCTGACCACTGCCTTGTTTGACTACGCCAGCCTTCTCCGTGCCCTGACTACTGCCTTGATTAACTATGCCTGCCTTCTCTGTGCCTTGACCCTTGCTTTGAACGACTACGCTACAGACTCTCCTGTGTCCAGACTTCTATGTTGCTTGCTACCACTTGCACTCGCCGCTGGCTCTGATCTCAGCCTGTCAGTGACGCCTCCTCTCTCCTATCCACTGGACGTGGACTTACAAGGCTTAGGCCTTCCTTTGCTTAAGCGCCTCCAGTTACTCATTGTTCCTTTGGCGCCTGAGTTCCAGTACCGAATCCAGTCCAGGATAGGACTACGCCATCTACCGGCTGCTGTCTCTGGGCTGAATCACCTTTCATCTCTAGCTAACCTCGAGGCCCAGCTAAGTCCTGCCGGGCACCCAAAGGCTCAACCCAAGGGGAGCGAGGGCTGGTATAGGTGAAGCTCCAGCGGCCTCTAGCTTCAGCCCACTCCACCTGCTGACCCGTAGGTCCCTACCTATGGGTTGCGTCAACCCCAACTCAGCCCAAGGGTCCACCTTCGATGCAACATAGGCACCATCTGCAAAAATCTGCCTCCTCTCTCCTCATTCACTCGGCTCCCACTCAGCACTCAGGGAGCGCAGAGTATCCTCAGACAGGCTTGGGGAGAGTCATTGAAAACTATCCCAGGTCAACAAGAAAAGCAGGAGTGCCACATACATAAAAGCAGGTTGTAAAAGCAAATGGTGCATTCAGGGCATATCTAATACATGCTGCAAAAGCATATGGTATTCGGAAGATGTAGTTTTTCATGGTTTTTCTTCAGGGGATCACCTTCTGCAGTGGAGAAGTCATTGACCTCTCTCACAGGAGATATGAGAAGAGAGCACTGCATTCTGGGGAGGAGAGTAGGTAGAAAAGCTGCTCGTTATGGGATGATGTATGACCACCCCCAGGGATGTATCCCAGGCCCTACATCCCTTGGGGCCTGTGGGGCTTCCTATAACAAGTTAACAGGGTTGTCTTCCCCAGGCCCTTCCATTAGGAGTGATCATTTTTTTTCTGACTCATGAGGCTAAGCTGCTAGAAGCCTCCATATTGGAAGCAGTAGGGGAGAGCAGAGATATCTGGAGATGGAAGCGGGTGGGGAGGGAGAGTAGTGCTGACCATACAGACTGCTTTTGCTGCCGGGCATGAGACAGATCCTCCCAGAAGCTGAGCAGAATAATGTAGACGCTGGGGGCTGACTAGGAAACCGCTTTTCGTTCTAATTTAGCATCAGGTCAGGAAGCCATATAGAAACAGAGGTGTTGGCAGATAAGAATCACTTGGTCTTCCCAGTTTGCCCCCTTGCCTACTGTGTTGTCACAGGTCTTACTCAATCGGTGGTCTTCTTCCCTCTGCTGCTAAGGTCCCTTTTCTTCTATCCCAGGCATGCTTGAGTCACTGTTTCTAGAAGTCCTTTCTGGGTGTCCACCACCCTCTCGCATTCCCTTTGAGCTTCCCTCCTTTCAGCAATGTATGATGACCCCCTTGTCCTTGAACTTTTCACGCCACGGAAAATAGTCCATTAGCTGTTTGACCATTACATATTTTTCCCTTTGGTCTTCTAAAGGTACATCTTTAGCTCCCTCACTTTCTTTGTGGATGGCTTGTAGCGCAGGCCATGCATTGTTCTGGTGGCCCTCCTCTACCTTGTCCTTTTGTAGATGGGGATACCCAGAACTGCAGATAGTACTCAAAGAGAGGGGCCTCATCACTTTATTACTGACCAGTATGGATTGGATACCATAATTCGAGGGTTTGATGGAGGCTCTGAGTATGATATGAATTTTTTTTTTTGACATCTCAGCTGCCTTTGACACCATCAATCACAATATTCTCATCACTCGGTTAGAATCTCTTGGTATTTCTGGCACTTTCCTTCATTGGTTTATTTCTTTTTGACAAGAGCAGAATATATTACATATGTCTAGGAAATGCATGCTCCTCAACGAAATCAGTTACAGCAGGGGTACCCCAAGGCTCCGTACTATCTGCCACTTTATTTAATATTCACATTGCTCCCATTTGTTACGTTTTTAGCACACTCGGCATTACTTATAGAATCTATGCTGATGACATTCAGTTTTTCATTCCATTTTCCTCCTCATGGTCAGATACTTTCAAACATGTCTCCCCTGTCCCCTATTTCCTATTTAGAGTATGTGGAAAAGACTGAGATATCGGTCTTGTCCAAATTTCCTTGGTCCAATTTTCCCTCCCACTTTTCTTTTAACAATTTCAACATTCCCATTTGGAGTTAAGTGCATAACCTTGATGTGCTCCTGGATTCCTATCTTTCATTTAATTCTCACATTAATTCTGTTGCCAAACGTTCCTTTTACAAATTACAGCTTGGATGGAAACTTTGTCCTTTGCTTGCTCCCAATTATTTTCGTACAGTATTTCAGGCGCTTGTTTTTAGTAATTTCTACTACTGTAGTGCTTTATATGCCAGTCTCCCAAATATTGTTCTGAAACCATTACAGTGAGCTCAGAATGCCGCTGCCCTTGTATTGTCTGGTGCCAAGTTTTGTGACCACATATGTCCTATCAGGGCTGATGTGCTTTGGCTTCCCATCAGGTGGAGAATTATGTATAAGATGGCTGACATTATTTACAAGCTTCTCAATTCTGATTATCTCAGCCGGGTGAATTAAAAAATATATAGGCCACCACATGCCTTAAGATCTGCTCAGAAGAATCTATTCAAGGTTCCAACAGTAAAGTTTGCTTATTTTAACATCACACTTGATAGGGCCTCCTCTGTTGTAGACCCCGATTTTGTGAAATTCCCTCCTGGACGAGGTTAGGTTGGAGCCTTGCATTAAGGCCTTTAAGCGGGCTTTAAAAATGTTCCTATTTAAGAAAGTGTATATTGATTTATAGTGGATTTATCACTTTGCGTTTATTTTGTTGATTTGTTTTGAATGACTTTTTTATGTGTTTTCATATGATTATGTACACTTTATTGTAAACCATTACACAATGTATGATGTCATGGTATATAAATTTTAGGAAACCTTAAACTATCAGAGACCTAGGCAAAGGAAATAGTTTTCTTTAGCAAAGTCTCTTTTTCTACTAGTGATACCTCTCTTTACATAGCCAGATAGGAATGTGCATTTGTTTTACCCAAATGGGTAAAATTCAACAAATGAATCCATTTTCAGATTATTCTGAATGGAAAGAACCAAAAATGGACTCGGTCCAAAAAATACAAAAATTATTTGGATTTTTCAGTTTGGCAGATACTGCACACTAGCAAACAACACTCACCATTAACCAACACATGCCGGCCCCCACCCCCGTGGCCTCCCTGCAGCCTCCTCACAGCAACTCCCCCAGCTTCTACTTAACGCATCAGGGGGAGAAGTGAGCCCAGTCGCTCCTGCCCTGCCAGTTCTAATTTAAAAATGGCCCTGGGTTGAGGGATGGCTGGTGCCAGTTTGTTTTACGGATGCAAAATGGGCTCTTTTTACAACTGTCATGTTTTATTGTTTTATGGCTATAAAACAACTTGATGCTGGCCAGCCCTCAGACCAGGACCATTTTTAGATCGGCGCCAGTGGGGCAAGCGTAACTGGGACTAGCTCCTGCCCCTTTCTCTCTTGAATCCCCCAATTGGGATAAGTAGGGGACAGGGGAGAGGCAGGTGGGGGGAGGGGGAGCTTGCAAAGGAGTGGATGGGGATCATTTTTGGGGGGGGGGGGTTGTTTGTAGTTTTTAAAAAATATGGGGTAGATTTTATAATTTTGCGCGAGCGCGTACGTTTGTTCACGCACCAGGTGCAAACAAAAGTACGCTGGATTTTATAAGATATGCGCGTAGCAGCACGTATCTTATAAAATCCGGGGTCGGCGCGTGCAAGGGGGTGTACATTTGTGAAACTTGCCTGGTCCCTCCGAGGCCGCTCCGAAATCGGAGCGGCCTCGGAGGGAACTTTCTTTCCACCCCCCCGCACCTTCCCCTCCCTTCCCCTACCTAACCCACTCCCCGGCCCTATCTAACCCCCCCCCCCCTACCTTTGTTGGCAGATTTACGCCTGCTGAAAGCAGGCGTAAATCTGCGCGCACCAGTGGGCTGCTGGCGCACCATCACCCAACCCGGGGGCTGGTCCGGAGGCCTCGACCACGCCCCCGGTCCCGCCCCGAACCACCCCCCCCCCCAACCCCGGACACGCCCCCTTCCCGCCCCTTTTACGAAGCCCCGGGACTTACGCGCGTCCCGGGGCTGTGCGCGCGCCGGATGCATATGCAAAATAGGCACGCTGGCGCACGAGTGCCCTGCGCGCGTAAATCCAGCCGGATTTACGCGAGCAGGGCCTTTAAAATCCGGCCCTCTATGTTTATTTAAGTTTGGCAAGTGAACAAAACTGAATAAACATTAAGCAAAATGAACCCCAAACTCCCCCTTTCCATTCCTGAAATAAAAAAATACGAACTGAAACAAAATGTATTCCTCCTGTGCATCCCTACACCCAAGTGAACTATTAGCTTTTACACTGCTTTGTCACACTGAACAGTTACTTTGAGATCGTCGCACATCTTACCTGTTTGTTCTTGCCCTCTAGAATGGTATTTGATCCTTGGATCTTTGGATTTCTGCAGACAAATGCATGATTTTGCAGTTTCTGGCTGGCATCCTACAGAGAAACAGACTTTATAAGATGTTCATGGCCGTCCCTCCCACGCCTGTTTGCCGGTCTTCCACCCCCCCCCCCCCCCCAATACTTTTTTGAACAATTTGCCCACCTTCATTTGAATTTGTGCCACAGATAGTAGGACACTCCATGACCGCTGGCTCACAGATATCATGTGCACCTGATACCCCCACACACCAGTTTTCAGGTTATCCACAATCGATATGCATGAGTTATCTTGACATGCACTGCCTCCATTATATGTTAATATATCTCCTGCATACTCATTGTGGATGTCATGAAAACCAGACCTGGTTTGTGGCGTTGCAAGACTGGAGCTGCCTATTCCTGATCTAATCTAAACCCCTGCTCGTCTACTGCCTTACAGATTTTTGTTATCTACTTTCTTTTTTGAATCCCTTTCTAAAAAATGTTTCTAGAGGGAAGTGCACCAGTTCGGTTCAGCGGAACTATTGGGAGGGTTCCATGCACTTTGTCATGTCACAGAGCATATTCAGAGCTGCCCTGCCCCTGGTTAATGCTGCAGTCACCAGCTGACTCCATTTCTTGATCCCTTCCTATAGGAAAAAAACTCTCTCTGCTTTTTAATGTTATACTTATTGCACAATCTGGTAAATATTAAGCCGGCTAAAATTAGCCCAGAACCACAATTATTTTACAAGAACAAAAAAAATCAAGGAGAGTGCACTTACAAACTTTTCTCATCAGTTTACATAAAAATAAAATAGATATTTTATTTGAAAAAATGTTCTTATCATCTGTCCAAAACACTATTTTAACATTCAAAAAATGTAATGTACAAATATTGTATTATAATACATCAATATCCATTCAAAATTAAACAAAAACTGTACCAGCTCATATAATAACAAAAATATAAACCCCCACCTCCCACAGAACATACATATAACCTACCCCTCCCCACCAATACCCCACATTAAACATTACCAAAAAATAGGAATTCCGACTAACCCACCTTCATCCTAAAAAGAACCCAACTAACCATTAAAATTAAACAAAAAATGTTGAATTGAACTTATTGCACAGAAATTCACAGAATGAACAATGTCATAACCATGTACACATTTCTGTACCAAAAGGAGAACACTGAGCATCATGAAATGTTCACACATCTTTTTGTATTTGAATTTAAGTGTAGTTGCTTAAGTCCTTTTTCATCTAAACCAGGGGTAGGCACTGTCGGTCCTGGAATGCAACAACCAGGTCTAGTTTTCGGGATATCCACAATCGATATGCATGAGGTATCTTGACATGCACTGCCTCCATTATATGTTAATATATCTCCTGTATACTCATTGTGGATGTCATGAAAACCAGACCTGGTTTGTGGCATTGCAAGACTGGAGTTGCTTATTCCTGATCTAATCTAAACCCCTGCTCATCTACTGTCTTGCAGATTTTTGTTATCTACAAACAGGTACGTATTTCCTTGTAGCCCTTCCTCAATGTTTTGTTTTTTTTTAATAAAGATTTTGAAGAGTGCTCATCCCTGTGGCAGTCCACTGGACACTGTGTCTGCACCATAGGGGAACCCATTGACTATCAGTCTCTGAGTCCTGTTGGCCAACCAGTTTGTCGCACAGTTTATAATTCTTCTTCCAGTTCCCAGACTGGTGAGCTTGCTCAGCAGTCATCTGTGTAGAACTGTCATAGACGTCACTGAAATCCAGATAGGGCACACTTAACTCTACCTCCCTGATCTACTATTCTGGCGATCTCATCAAAGAATTCAATCATTTGTTTCTGTAAAGGTGAGGTAACGTGGAAACATCCAGAAAGAAGAAGGAGGCAGACTCTGGCTGTTTACTTTTGTGCAATTTATTTACAGTGAATAACACGAAGTGCAAAGCAAAACAAAGAAATGATGCATCTCATCTTAAAGTTTGGATCGTATATGCATTAAACATAGCAAGTTTTATCATAGGCTGGCTTCCTGCCTGCTCCCTGGGGCCTGCCTAACCCTTCTAGGCCCTGAGTTCTTGTACTCTGATGAAGGGCTCCTCCCTTCACCCAGGATTCCTTGTGGGTCTGGATCTTAAGGAAGCCTGGGCGAGACAGCTGCGCCTGGACCCTTAAGGTACTCTGAAGGAGTTCTGTTATGAGTGTGTCCTGCAGGTCCCCACCATCGGCTGGCAGAGTGGCTATGGCAGAGGCCCAGCTGGAGCTTCACCTATACCAGCCCAGGTTCCCCTTAGGTTGAGCCCTCAGATGCCAGTGTTAGCAGGTCCTAGGTGCGGGCCTCTGCTGGTGAGGTGAAGATCCGTCAAGTAGACAGAGTTGCAGGCCAGGATCTAGCGCAGAAGGAATATGAGCAAAGCAGAGTCTAGCAGCGGTCGGGGCAGGTGGCGTACTATCAGAGATGGTGTCCAGGCAGTGGTCAGAGGCAGGCAGAGTACTATCAGGGATGGTGCTCAGGCAGTGGTTAGTGGCAGGTGTAGTGAGTCAGAGTCGGTGTCCAAGCCAAGGTCAAACCAGAAATCAGTCCGAGGGGTAATGAGGGACGGAGAGAAGGTCGGGAAATGAGGAACAGCACAAGCAGGAGCGGAGACACTGCAGACCAAAGCAAAAGAAATGAAGACTAACCACGAATCAGATGAGAACTCAAGAACAGGACCAGACTACCAACACAGGAAACAGGAACAGAAAACAGGAATTCAGGAACATAAGAACATAAAAAATTACCATGCTGGGTCAGACCAAGGGTCCATCAAGCCCAGCAACCTGTTTCCAACAGAGGCCAAACCAGGCCACAAGAACCTGATCCCATGCTACTGATGCAATTAATAGCAGTGGCTATTCCCTAAGTAAACTTGATTAATAACCATTAATGGACTTCTCCTCCAAGAACTTATCCAAACCTTTTTTGAACCCAGCTACACTAACTGCACTAACCACATCCTCTGGCAACAAATTCCAGAGCTTTATTGTGCATTGAGTGAAAAATAATTTTCTCCAATTAGTCTTAAATGTGCTACTTGCTAACTTCATGGACCAGGAACATGAGGCCAGGAACAGGAACACACTGAGGCAATGCACTACTTCAAAGAAGTCGACCTATTGCCAAGGCAAAGAGAAACAGCTGAAGTGGCCTTTTAAGGGCCCAGACTGTGACCTTATCAAGAGGAGCCACAGGGCACCTCCCACCATGGTCCCTTTAAATTTAGCTAAGGGGCGCCCGTGCGCACCTAAGGAGGATGTGCCATGGCAGGACTTGATTACGCCACTGGCAGGGACTTCATGTTCCTTAGCAGTACTCCCTCTGGATATCTTGTGGCATAGTCTACAATGACGAGGATGTACTTATTTCCTTGAGTAGATGTCTCTAATGGCCCCACAAGGTCCATGCCTACCCTTTCGGAAGGGGTCTCGATTATGGACATTGGTATGAGAGGTGCTGCTCATACACTGGCAGGCTTTGTGAGTAGGCAGATAGGGCAGGACCAGCAATACGACTGGACCTGTTGTTGTAGGCCTGGCCAATAGAACTGTGCCAATATTTTCTCTTGGGTCTTTTCCTCCTCTAGGTGACCCCCCTAGAAGGTGGCTGTGAGCTAGTTGCATAACCTTTACTAACTGTCTTCGGGTGAGCATTTTCACAGTCCCAGAGTCCACCAAAGTCTGGGTTGAGACTCTTATCTAGTTCCACTGCAATCACAAAAGTAGAGATTCCCTGGCTAGCTACATTCACGAAATTACAGAAGTGTGGGGCAACGGCACTAATGTCCATTGCTTCCTCTTCCCTGTGGGGACAGTCTCATGCAAAATGGCCCCTCTCACCACAATTAAAAATTAGCAGTTCTGCAGGTATTTGTGATTAAGGTGAAAAGTCCAATCTGTCTGATTCCACCTGCTGTCAAGATCTCCTGTCCTTAGGACTCGAATGTCTTCTACCCAGGTTGGAAGGCCTCCCCTGAGACCATAGTGATTCAGGGATGGATTGAGCTTGGTAATAGGCCTCCTCCATCTTCAATGGTCTCTCTAGCATAAGGTTTGGGTGCCTGCACACCCACTGCCACATAAGGTGTTCTAGGCCATCTAGGAACTGTTCCAGCAAAACCGCATTGGCTACTACTACCCTGGTTTTCTGTTCCAGGCGCAGCCACTTCCACGCCACATCCTTAAGTCAGTGGAAAAGTCTGTGGGTTTTCCTCTGGTTGAAGAGCTCCTAGCCGAAAGCGCTGTCTGTAGGCTTCTGGGGTAAAGTCCCACCCTCTTTAGGATGGCTGTTTTGACTTTGGCATATGGAGCCCTTCCCTCCAGGCTGGTTCTTTGGAAAGCAGCTTGAATGATCCCTGTAAGGCGGTTCCCTAGATAGGGAATCCATCTATCTGCTGGTCATCCTGCCAAGCGAGCAGTCCGTTCAAAGTTCTTCAGGAAAAGCTTGGTCTTCTCTGGGGCCATCTTAAGTATGATTGGCGGAAAGAGAGGTGGCCTGGCCATGGCAGTCTGTAGGGCCTGTGCTACCCGTGTTAACACTGTGTTTTGCTGCATAACTTGTTCTCGTAGCGCCTGCTGCTGGTCAGTTTGCGTTTGTAATACATTCTGCAATTGCTGCTGCCTTGTAGCCAGGACTTGGGCCACTTGCTCCATGTTTCCTGCTTTTCCAAGCTGCCTCCAAACTGGGGATCTCTCCGGGGAAAGGAGTGGGAAAAAAAACCCCAAAAAAACAAAAACTGCTGGCCTGTCCGGTTCTGACTCGCTGCTTGCACCCTGACTGAACAGACGGGCTATCCCCTTCGGCCTGTTGCAGTTTCAACTAGGTGAGTGGAACTGGTCGGCCCCCAGGAAAAAGAAAAAAACCTCTGCAGGGCTATTTTTTCTGCTGCTCCAGCTGTGGGCTCCTGCCGGTGCTTCCCACTTAGGCAGGAAATTCTTCTGCTGCCACCATATGTGGTACCCTGGGCAACAGTGGCTTGGTAACAGCCTGTGTCAGTGCTAGCGGTTTTGCTTCCCTGTGTGAACAATTACTGTGCTGCCCCCCCCCCCCTCGTTGTTTTTTTTAAACACAGAATACCCCACCTCAATTAAACATGCAGAACACAGGCTCACTCTCATCAAATTCAGAATAAAGAGACTATAAACTATGAACAGAAACTGAACCAGAAACCAGAAACCTCAACAAGCCAGACTCTTACACAATGCAGCAATGGAGAAACAGAAACATCACCGGTCCTCATAAATCATTTACCAAACAATAAAATCAAGGAATATAAATTAATCATATTAGAAAAACCATACTTGGAAATATTCTTTTTATAATGATCTAAGGAATAGAATAATATCCAATAATTAAGAGCTCATACAAGACTTTAAAAATTTCCCAAACAATAAATTATTTCAAAATGGCAGACACAGGCATTTAATAAGTAAAGCTAATAAGGATGGAAAATTCACCACTCTCCATACCTGAAAACATTTTATTTCCAGTCATCCTGAGTAAGGCATGGATTAGTGAGGCAGCACAAAATTTCTTCACACACACACACACACACAACACACACACACAGGCAGGCTTCCATTTATACACACACAACTCAGACAGGTTCCCATAAACACACACACACAACACACACACACACACAGGCAGGCTTCCATTTATACACACACAACTCAGACAGGTTCCCATACACACACACACACACACACACTCACACACACAGGCAGGCTTCCATTTATACACACACAACTCAGACAGGTTCCCATACACACACACACACACACACACACAACACACACACACACACAGGCAGGCTTCCATTTATACACACACAACTCAGACAGGTTCCCATACACACACACACACACAGGATCCCAGACAGGTTCCTATTCACATACATGCAACCCTCCAGTTAGACTCCCATTCACATACCCCCCCCCCCCAGTCAGGCTTCTATTCACACACACCACACCCCCAGGTCAGGCTCTCAGTCACACACACCACATCCCCACACCCCAATAAGACTCTCATTCATTCGTTCATTCACACACACAAACACACATACACACACACACAAACACACATAGCACCAAGAACCATTCTGCTGCTCCTCCTCATGTGCCGCCCCACTCAAGCTTAGCACCTCCTCTATGCTGATCTTGTGCATGTGTTTTGGAAAGCAAATGCCAGCACCGAGAAGGAGTAGGAGAACGGGCTCCTTCTTCTTTCTTTGGTCCACCGGCGGCCTCACGGGCCTCTTCCTCTTCCCGGCTGCCAGTGAGATGGGGTCCACTGGCGGCCTCATGGGCCTCTTCCGGGCCGCCGGTGAGATGGGGTCTACCAGCAGCCTCATGGGCTGATTCCTCTTCTGGGCTGCCGGTTAGATAGAGTCATCCGGCGGCCTCGCGAGCCTTTTCCTGCTCCCAAGGCTGCCCCCCACCCCCCGGTTTGCACACCCAGTGGTGCTGGGCCTGGTAACAGCCAGAAGGAAGAAGGAGGCAGACTCTGGCTGTTTCCTTTTGTGCAATTTATATACAATGAAAAATACAAAGTTCAAAGCAAAACAAAGAAATGATGCAGCTCACCTTAAAGTTCAGGTCTTATACACATTAAACATAGCAGGTTTTAGCCTAGGCTGGCTTTCTGCCTGTTCCCTGGGGCCTGTCTAACCCTTCTAGGCCCTGAGTTCTTGTACTCTGGTGAAAGGCTCCTTCCTTCACCCAGGATTCCTTGTATGTCTGGATCTTAAGGAAGACCGGGCGAGACAGATGTACCTGGTCCCTTAAGGTAGTCTGAAGGAGTGTCCTATAGACTCTGTCACAGAAGGGTAGCGGGTGTGTGAGCCCTTTGTACCGTGGCATAGTCGATGCAGTGTGGAGGATGGACCCACGTGGCCTATGCTGGCAGCTGGCGAATGCGCCCTGTAGCGGGATGGTCTGGAGCTTTACCTTTACCAGCCACCTCGTCCGCGGGTTGAGCCTTTGGGTTCTGGCAGCCGGCAGGTCATATGCAGGTCCCTAGGGCAGTGAAGATAACTAGAGTCCAAAAGCGCACCAGGATCAGGGCAGGCAGAAGACTAACAGAGTCAGGGACAGGCCAAGGTCGGAACAGACAGCTAGCAAGAGTGGTCAAGTCCAGGCAAGGGGTCAGATCCAGAGAGTCAGGCCAAGGATGGATGAAGACACACTGAAGACACTGGATAAGAGAAGGTGAGGCTGGACCAGGTAGGCTGGATGAGGAGAGCTGGAGAAGTCAAGGCTGGACGAGACTAGGCTGAAGGCACAGCGGGATGAGGCAAGGTTGGAAGTCAAGGCAGGACGAGGTAAGGCCGGAGGGTAAGGCAGAATGAGCTACAGGAACACTGGAATCAAGAACGTTAGGCAACTACCACTGCAAGGTAGAACACCCGTTGCTGAGGCAAGAAGAGCAGAGTGGCTGGGCCTTAAATAGGGCGCTGGGTGAGGTCATCAGTAGGCGCCGTGAAGTGGCTTTCCCACCATGGGGCCTTTAAGGTGCGCACGTGTGCCTAGGGCTGGCGCCGAGAGGAAGGGAAGCAGCGTCCTGTCGGCGCCCTTGCCGTGCGGCACTCTTGGGTGGCATCCAGTTCCTTGGCGTGCACGGGGTAAGTGCGGCCGGCCAAATGTAACAGCTTGGCAAGGTCTCCTTCTTTTGAAACCACGTTACCTAAGGTCCTGTAGCCCAGTGTTTCTCAAGCTTTTTTTTTTACTCCAAGGACCAGCTATCTACCTTGGGAAATTATATGGACCAGCTGACCCATGAGACTGATGAGCAGTAAGGGCAACTTCCCTACCCACCCCATTTCTCCTCCCCTCCATCAGTCTTATTGCAGTACAGTACTGTGCAAATTAACAAAGGGCTTTTAGTGTGTAAAAAAAAAAAATCCAATGCTTTCCACTGAATTTGATTTTGCAGTTCTTTGATATTAATAATATCTGGAGGCAGCAGTGTGTTGGCAAGGCCTCTTCCAAGCCCTCCAGCAGCGCGGCCATCAATCAGCATTTGGAGGAAAAAGCCCTTCTTTTTTCATTGAAAGACAGACAATGGTTTTACTGTGTCCTGCAAAAAATACCAAAAAAAAAAGTATCCGGCCCAATGACTGCACACTACAGTCAAGAAAGGAAGAAAAAAAGGTAGCCAGGCAAGATGAGAAGCCTGAAATTCCCACACAAGGGAGAAGTGCGTTAATGACCTGAGTGATTTTATCATTTATTCCCAATGCAGTCCTTCAGAGAAGAATGTGCAGACTTTCTAATTTAGGAAATATTGGAACACGGAAGAAACATCTGCTCCCATCATATTAAAAACGAGACGTTCATAGGAAGCACTCCGCGTACAATTAAGTCCTGGAGACAAAATTATTAAGAATCAGTGCACCACCACAAAGCGTGGAACAGAAAATAGCTTTTCCTGTTTTTGGTATATTACACCTCTCCCACCCCCTCCCTTTACGTTCTTTCCCTAAGTAGCTTAGGTGAACCCTTGCCAGATTGAGGGCTGGAGGACGCCTCCCTCTGTGCACATCACCAGACATCAGGAGGTCATTGCAGCGACAGTCACTACCCTACCCCCCCCCCCCCCCCCCCCCACTTCCCCCTGGGCCTGACTTAGGCTCACAACCCAGATCCTCCATGCTGATGGAGACACGCTACGCCATTTCTGTCTGGATCTAGAGGTGATTGAGGGCCAGGGGCCAAAACTACCAACTAGCAGAGCTTCCTGCAGGAGGGGGTTGAGGAGGATCCCAGTCAGAGCCAGGCAGGGTCCAGGCCATGTTCTTTCTGTCTCCCAGTCAGGGCCAGTGCAAAGGTATTAGGCGTCCTAGGCAAACCTTCTGCCTTGCAACTGCTACCCCCTCTCCCCCCCCCCCCCCCCCCCCCCCCCCCCCCCCCGTCCAGGCCCCTCCTCTGGCCCCCCCGACCTCATTCACTCAGACAGGCTTACACACCCTTAGGTTCCTTGTCTCATTCACACAGGCACACAAGCTCCCTCCCTCTCTCTCTCACTAAAACCATTGCTTTCTGGTACACACACAATCCTTCTCTCACACACACACACACACACACACACACACACACAAATGCGGCAGGACGCAAGCAGGATGGGCGCTGTTCAGGGCCTGCCGAGTCTCTGCTTCTCTCAGCTGCGAGCAGGATGGGCACTGCTCGCAGCCACGTGCCGTGTCTGCATTTCTTGGCCGTGAGCAGAAGGCTTGATGAGTTCCTGCAATCCACTAAATGTCAGGTTCAGGCAGCATGAAACTCCCTGGTCCGCGGGTGCGATCCACGGATGGATCCTGCTCTGCCCCTCCTAGAAGGAAGTCAGCCACAAGGACTAGCCTCCGCTTTCTCTTCTTTGGGGCCCCTGGAGTGCTCTGTCTCCCTCTAGTGTATGGGGTGTGGCCTTCCTTCCGTGGGTCCAGGATTGGGCACTGACTCCATAACTTAACTGATGGGGACTCGGTGGTGTACTGTTTGCCTCTTAGAGGGGGCTGTCTTCAAGTTTCCGTGCACTTGACTGGGAAGCAGGGCAGCTCTTCAGGTGGGAATAAAAGTTATCTTCCAACAGGAGCAGATAGACCAGCCGTGCTCAGACGGTATCAGACTCTCTAGGGCAGAACGGCGTCAGCAGCTAAAGCATCTCCATGAGCAGTCTGTACGCGCAGCCTGCCTGCCATAACAAAATGTGAGTTACTTTTATGTGTTGAGAGTGATCTGGGAGGGATGGAGCTGCTGCCATTTGCACCGTCACAGATTTTAGGGCTTTTGACGCTTCCATTATCGGCTGCTCTTGTAAAGGTCTGACTGAACACAGAGAGCTTGATTAACCAGAAAGTGCATTTTACTTCTAGCGTCAAGTCCAACTGACATCAGAGTAACTGCATTTAATCCAGTCCTGCACCAGCCAGAGAACACGCAGGGAATGTTAAACAGCAAACTCTGCAAGAGAGAAAAAAAAAAAAGAGTAAGGATGATGTCTAATTTCCTGGGGTGGGGTAGAAGAGAGCAGAAAAAGGAGAAGCAGGATGAGAAATGAGTGACAGTGAAAAATAAGCAAATGGAGAAATCAGAGGAAGAGAGACAAAAACAGGTCTGTCAGATGATCAAGGACAAACAGACAGACAGACAGACATAGCTATAGCTCCTGAGCGAGGGAGAGAGACAGAGTGACTAGTGTAAGGGAGGGAAGGACAAGCTTTTCAGGGAAACCGGGAGAGACGGAGCTGTACAAAGGTTACACTAGAGAATGGAAAGAGAGCTGTTACAGAAAGGGACCGAGTCACAGACAGACACAGCAGGGCACTGAAAGAGGAAATTCAGGTTTGTCAGATAACAGAGGAAAAGGGAGAAGAGGGAAGATAGGGGAGGAAGGCATCAAGGAGATGCCTAGAGAGGAAAGGTAAATGAACAGATAATCCAGAGTCAACAAGAGGACAGGTAAGTGCTGACGACTGGTGGTTACTGTCTATTCGGAACAACATCTGGAACCAGATCAAATCAACTTCCAATGAATGCTAGCAGAGATTCCTGGGGGTTTGGTGGAGATGTTTTGATGAAAGTTTAACTTATTTAGCAGTGGTTTAGTTCACATTTACAAGCGGTCACTCCTAGGCTGTAATGTTTTGGTTTTTTTAGAGGTCCTTGTGATGCTGGAAAGGAGGAACTTTCTCCCCAGTGACAGAGGGAGACTTTGCAGATTGATAACATGTGTCTCAGTGGAAGAGGGAGAGAGTGTGTGTGTGTGTGTGTGTGTGTGTCAGGGCTGGGCAGTCTGGACCCTTAGTTGGTCTTCTTTTAGCCCCAGAAGAGTGAGCAGTACTTCCTGGTGGCTCATTGTCAGCACTGTGAGCTGCCATGTAGAGCACATGGGTTTGATTTCTGGGTCAGATCTTCTGTTCCCCACCTCAGCAGGGGCTGGGGGGTGCTGCCAAGGGGAGGGGGAGGGCGCTTCAGCTGTGGCTCAGTGATGACACCTTCGGGCCAGATTTAGGGCACCCACATACCATGGCTCAGATGGGAGCTGCGATCTGTGGCCCCTGACCACGGATTATCACTGGAATGGCTGGGCCGGATGAGAGAGTTATAAAAATAGGAGGTAGTTGCAAATAAAGGTTCATGGCTCCTTAACCCAGTACAGGCTAAATTTAATTGAACTGAAAGTCCAAAGGAGGAGGAAGAAACTGCCAGAGCAAAAAAAAAAAAAAAAAAAATATATATATATATATATATATATATATAATATTTAAAAAAAATAGTTCTTCACAAGTTGTCTCTGCTTCCCATGGCCAATGGAAGCACTAGGCAGACCAGGCAGCTGTCTAGAGCACCAGAGGCTGGGATGGCAGCCTAGTGCTTCCCAGTGGCCCTGCCTAGATGTGGTTTTTAGGCAGCAGTAGAGTAAGTCTCCTGAATCTTCCCGGAGTCCCCTTTCAGCACGCAACACAGGTGGCCCTCCCAAGCATGCAAGCGCTCTCATTCTCTGCTCCCAAACACACACTGCTCCAGATCTTTTCATCCCTGCATGCCAGGTCTGGGAGAGAGGGATCTGATTCCAGAGGCCCAGCGGGGATGCGGAGGTTTTCAGCAGTAGGCAGCAGAGCTGAGCTGCTTCGTTTCGTCTACATGGCAGCGCTTACTGCCGCAGCAGAGGAAAAGATATCAGCAGTGCCTTTGAAACAGCCAGCAGGCAAGCTTCTAACTAGAATTAAAGCCAAATTAAATAAGTGAGATAGCAGCCAATTTCATGCTTGCCAATGTTGCTCTGCCTCCTGAAGCCTGCTTCTTTCTTCCGACCCCACGGGGCCAATCGCTCACTCTGCTCTGCCTCCTGAAGCCTACTCCTTCTGGCCTCGCGGGGCCAGTTGTCACTACCGAAAGGAGCAGGAGGTATCTGCAATTGGCCCCGCAGGGCCAGAAGAAAGAAGCACGTGTCATCAGGCACATGCAGCCTGAAGGAGAAGAAGCAGAAGCAGTATTGCCCAGGCCCACACAGCTGAAGAGAGCAGGACCAGTACCGTCTGCCCTACAAACTGGAGAGAGAGAGAAAGGACTAATTAGAAGGCCACTGTGCTGCTGCTGCTGCTGCTGCTGCTGCTGCTGCTGCTGAAAGAGAGAGAGAGACCATTGCATTATGTACAGTATGTGTGAGAGAGAGCATGTGTGAAAGAGCATTTGTGTGTGTGTGGGCATATGTAAGAGAGGGCATATGTGAGCAAGAATGTGTGAGAGAAAAAGTGTGTATGGGAGAGAGAGTATGTGTATATGTACATAATCCACCATGATCTTTTGGCGCGTTGATAAATCATTTAAAATAAATTTGTAGGAGAGAAAGTGTGCATGTGTGTGTGTGAAAATAGGAAAGAGAGCACAGGTATGTGTGTGCATATGAGGGGAAAAGAGAGACAGTAGGCATGTATGTGTATATGGGGAGATAGAGCATGGGCATTTGTTTGTATATATGGGAGAGAGAGAGAGTGTTGCGTTCGTGCTGTTCTTCGCCCTCACTCCACCCTCTCTACCTGTGTGGCGACTCCCTCCGGGTCTGATGGACGGCTTGCTGCCGCGGCGTCTCCTTGCCGTCTCTTTCCGGCGTACCCGGACCAGCTCGACGCTGCAGATCCGCCATGTTCCTGATGACGTAGGGTGCGCGCGCTGAAAGTATGTACCAGCAAGGGCGCGAACCTCAGGGGCGCCCCCTGAATTGACGTCACCCACTTCCAGTATAAAAGGTCTCAGTAAATGCTAACAGATTGAGTTAGCAAGGACACGAATACGGACACGAATACGGACTCGCTATGAATTCGTCTAAGGTAATCTGCCTCCTCGGACTTACCAGGGGTAGCCGCTCCTCGGGGGGCCTCGCTCTCTTTTCTCTATTTCAGATTGCAGATGGGAACCGGTACTCGCTCCTCAAGGGCCCATGTTCCTGAACACCCAGAAGACTCTCTACTGTCTGGAAGCTATTGCAGATACAGGCATTGTGAGTTACTATTTCAGATTGCAGATAGGAACCGGTACTCGCTCCTCGAGGGCCCATGTTCCTGAAGACTCTGAAGATTCTCTACTGCCTGGAAGCTATCACAGATACAGACATTTGTGAGTTACCATCGCACTCTCAGAGCTTTCCCTGGAACCAGGTACTTGCTCCTCGAGGGCCTAAACCTTTCCAGCTCCTGAGCTTCTTTAAGACCTTATGTGAGATTGGTTATCTAGTTCTGGCTATGTACATTGCATACCCTGTCTATTCACTATCTATAGTCTCTCTACAGCTCAGCCACCCTGGAATCGCAGTTCCAGTACCTGAGGGACTTCAGCCCTGCCTGGCATATCAGCTCACTATTGCCACCTCTGGTGGTTCTACTAACCTGTCTAATAAAAGAACTATCTGTGTCTGTCTCCATACCCAAGCCTAGCTGGTGGTCCCTCTCAGGATATCCTCCTGGGGGTGCTATCATCTGCCATCGGCCCAAGGATTCACCTATTTACATTCCTTTCCAGCTGAGTACCCTCTCAAGCACTCCGCTGGTATAGGTTGCCAACTCAGTAGTCTATATCATAGCAAGATTGCTAGTTCCGCCTACGGAGCATATCAGATTGCTAAGCTCCTCCTTCCACGGGAGCCAGTTCCTAACAGATTGCTATCGCCACACGGTGACTCATAACAGATTGCTAACTCCTCCCACTACAGGAGTATCCAGCAGCAGATTATATCAGATTGCTAACTCCTCCCCACTGGAGGAGCAAAACCTAACAGAACCTAACAGAGAGCAGATATGTGTGTATGTGGTAGTGTGTGTGTAAGTGACAGCATATGGGAGAGACAGAGAAACTGTATGTGTGTAAGTGGGAGAGAACATAGGCATGAGTGTGTATATGTGGGAGAGAGAAACAGTGTGTATGTGTGTGTGTGAGTGAGAGAGAGACCATCTGGGGAGGAGAGAGAGAGAGAGTGGGAGAGAAAGAGTGTGTTTGTGTATGTGTGGGAGAGAGAGAGCATGTGTTCGTGCATATGTGTTCGAGTGTGTAAGTGAGAGAGAGTGGAGAAAATTTTTGTGCCTCTCCCCCTCAGCCCACTAATCCATGATAACTCAGGATGACTGGAAATCAAATGTAACCTCTGGCCGATGGTAGGATGGCCCCGTGGCTGGCCTCATTCACTCCCAAGGCCCAGGAGGTCCCCCTGTATGGCATGGCTGCCGCTACTCTCATGCACGCCCTTAGGTGTGGGCACGTGCACAAACCACACCTATGCAGGCCATGTGGCATGAACTTCTGCACGGTGCACCGAGATGATGTCAGGCCCACCAGACCATTTAAACACCAGCTGTACACCAGGACGGTGCCTCAGGAACAGGTTCCTTGCTTTTGCCTACAGCGCTAGTTGCTCTGCTCCTTGCTTCTGCCTTGTCATGCCGGCTCCAGCCCTTGCCTTGCCAGTTTCTGTCTGTGCCTCTTCAGTTCCAGCCCTTGCCTGTCTCTGTCCATGTCTTCCTTGTTCCGGTCCTTGTTCCTCATCTCTTATTCCAGTCCTGATCCTGCTTTGCCTTCTCCACTTCTTCCATTCCTGTCTTGCTTCTGCCTTCTCCTGGTCTTTGCTTCCTCCTCTGCTCTCTGACTGACTTTTAGTACCTTGACTTCTTCTCGGATACTGTCTCTGCCTGATTGCCACCTGCCCAGAGCTCTGCCCCAATATGGACCTTCCTGATTGCTCTCTGCCCAGGCCATTGCACGGATATGGACCCTGCCAGATAGCTACCTGCCCTGCCCTCCCCTATGTTCCGACTCTGCTTGACCGCTCTCTTGCGGGGATCTCCCCTAAGTCCTGCCAGCCTCGGAACCCAAAGGCTCAGCTTGCGGGGGAAGAGGCTGGTACAGGTAAAGCCCAGTTCTAGTCCCAGTTTGAGCGTGATGCCTGCTGTTGGCGCGGGCCCAGCTGGTACACCAATCACGCCACATTCTAAGGGCTCACATCCGGTGACATCAAAATTTCCCAGGTACAGCGAGCAAGGGATATATTTTAAAATCTTTATTGGAGGTATAATTATTGTGTGTTTGACTTGTCTGCTGTTTTGAAATATTTTACTGGAGTTTGGGAAATTTTAAAAAATTTGTATGTGAGTTTTTAACTATTGGAGATTATTCTGTGCCTCAGCTGTTTTGAAATATGTATTCCTTTTTTTAGTATGGTTTTACTAATATGATTAATGATTTATATTTTTTTATCTTATTGTTTTTTTTATGAGGCACGTGATGATTCTGTTTTTCCATTGCTGCACTTCATACATACTTGCTGCAGTTTTCAGTTCAGTTTTTGTCTGCAAGTTGCTATTTATACGTTCTGGTCTCTTTATTTTGTATTTGGCGAGGATCTGTCTGAGTTCTGATATGGGACTGAGGTGAAAGTTTCTTCTACTGTGTATTTATTTATTTTATTCTACTTATTTGATTTATATTCTGCTTTTTCAGGCATTTGTATAGTTTCTCTGAGGGATTTATAGCAGCTTGGCTTGTTCTGTTTTCCTAATAGGAAGCATATTTGTGTTTTTGGGCCTGATGTAATATTTGCAGTGATGCCTTTTCATAGATAAGGTTGTTACTGTTTTGAGTGTTGGAAGTTAGTGCTGTTTTGGAATGGGAGGTTTACTATGTTATAATTGTGATTCAGTTTACTCATGGCTTTCTTTCTGAGGGCCAGTTTACTCATGGCCCTTTCTGAGGGCCAAGTCCACTCCAAACAGACCTTACAATAGGCCTAATAACATATAGGTTCCAAGTGATTTTTTTGCAGGATTTTCTGCTTGGCACCACAGTAATGCATGTAAATATAATATACATGTTGTTGTAAGGAATTTTTTTTAACCCTCAGAATGTTCTTTCATGTAAAATGTGTTATAAATGCATCATTTTTAATTCTGTGTGGTGAGGCCCTGGGCAGGGGAAAGGGTCAAGGTTCACCTAGGGTGCTTAATACCTGCTTCCTCTGAATTTAATGTTATTTTTGTAATGTTGATTTCAAAAGCATGTAAAGAATGGATAAAACTAAACATAACATAATTTGTCCCATGGATGCCCCACAAATTGGTCCGTAAAATCAGGTAACATTCACAGTTTCACTAGGGACAAGAGCTTTGTGTGTGGCCTGAGTTATGGTGTCTTGTAATTCTGAAAACCTGCATAACTGGAGATTGTTATATCATCATCATGCGGAGTGTCACCCAAAGAGGCCGCTCCTGTCCTGGTTTTACCCTATTCCATGCATGGAGTTCTGATTTCCCTAAGAAACCTAGGATGGCATGTGATGGGGGAAACACCAGGCCTGAGCCAGCCTTCTGGGCTCGACCTCAGTGAGCTGGCAGTCCTAATTACCATTACTGGGAAAGCTTTGGTCACATCTCACAAAGGAGGCTGAAGCAGTCTTGAAAGTTCCTTGGCGGCCACGTTGTTGGACAGTGGCATACATAAATAAATAGCAGGTAAGGATCGAATGGCCCCCATTCATTTTGCCCAAACGAATTCCCCTCTGATTCTCTGCCATTTTGGAGATAAAACAAATAAAATCCCCATCCTTAAACCAACACCAGCTGCAGTGGCCTTGCCACCCCCCCCCCCCCCCCCCCCCCCCCCCAATCTCTTTCCCAAGTCTTTGATCTCTCTATCCTGTTCCCACCACTGACGCGAGCATGTCTAAATTCAGTTGCAGAACCCCATTTCCTTTTGTAGGCTATTCCAGCTTTTGTTCTCATCCTCTTTGGTTCTTAATTCTTAATGCAGCACCCAGTCCCCGTTCCCATGTTTTACCAGCAAGCTTTGCAGTGATCTGCACAGCCACCAAAGCCTGCCAGGTTGCAGGGCCAGATTTAAGATTATGGTGCCCAGAGCAGAGGACCGATGGGGCTCAGAATTCGGACCCCAAGGGATTCCAGTCCTAGACCGGGGATGGCGAACTCCAGTCCTCAAGTGCCACAAACAGGCCAGGTTTTCAGGATATCGACAATGAATATGCATGAAAAAGATTTGCATGCAGTGCCTGCATTGTATTCAAATCTGTTCCAGACAGTGAGTGCCTGCAGAATTTGATGCTCTAGGCATGTAACTGTTGCCTCTGCCTACATCCAGCCCTATCAAGCTGTTGTCCAAATATTGGGCTGCCCCATGCCCATGGATGTTAGAGTTATAGCAAGAGCTGCTCTGTGCACCCCTGGTATTTCTTATGTTGGTCCAATGAAAGGTATCATCCCAACTTGCAAAGAATTAAATTTTCCGCAGTATCAAGGCAGCCGTTAGAATTCTGCCCTGCATTACAAAAAAATCAAGGCATTGGTCTGTTATATTGCAGTTTTCCTCTAAGTGGCAGCATTGCTCTACCAGGACATTTTATCTCAAGCATAAAGTGCTGTCCAGTGGAGTCAGTGACACACTTCTCTTATTCAGAAATGCAGACACAAGGCATGTGTTAACTGACAGTAATGTTAGTTGTTCCTATTTTTTAAACCTACTCTCTGCTGGAATTTCTCTTCTTCTGTCGAAGTAAATGTTGAAAGGAATTAAATTAGAAAACAAATCAGGACTGGCTCAGAATATCACTCCTCAACTGGAGTTAGTTGGCAGCACTGGAAGATCTTCCTATATCAGGGATAGGATAGGGGTAGGCAACACCGGTCCTGGAGTGCCACAAGCAGTTCTGGTTTACAGGATATCCACAACCAATATGCACGAGGGATATTTGCATGCACTGCCTTCATTGTCTTCAAACATATCTCATGCATATTCTTTGTTGATGTCTTGAAAACCAGACCTGTGTGTGGCATTCCAGGACCGACGTTGCCTACCCCTATCCAATTCGGGGTATATTTAAAGCCAGATAAGGGGATGGAGAGGACAGAAAGAGAATTGGGACACAAAGTATCCCCACTGACCAGGCTGGCCCAGCCCAGCTGGAAAGCATTCTTTGAACTGGCAGACCGGATGCCCCCTCTACCTGTCAGATACTAGTGCAGGTTGAGGAAGTCCCTTGGAACCTTCTGGTGTGTGTGGGGGGGAGGGGGGGTTCCACCAGCAGAAGGTTTCAAACGTGATAACTGGAAGGATCCTTCCTTTCCAGGGAAGCAACAACTGGAATGACAACTTTTGAGTTGCAGGGACTAGCAGTGTGCTCAAAGGAGTGGTAGGTGGTTCTCTCTTCCTGTCAGAGTGGTGTCTCCCTGAATAATAATAATAACATTAGAGTGGAGACCGGTGACAATTCAGCAGAATCAAGGCTGGAGAAATTATGTTAGGCAGAACCCTGAAAGCAGATGACAGCACCTACTCATGTCACACACAGAAGGTTGGGGGCAAGTCCCTACTGAGCTAAAAGCTCAGATAAGAGTTGAATCTTTTTTTTTTTTGGTCCGCCTAGCCAAGCGATGCTCAAGGTGGCTTACAGTATTCTTAGAATTCAGGTACGATAATTCCCTGCTTCAAAGACCTTACAGTCTAAACAGGTACCTGAGGTGTCAAGGGATAAAGTGACTTGTACAGGACCTGGGATTTGAACTCATCAGCCCATCACTTCAACCACTGGATCACTCCTCCACAGCTGTGGAAAAATATAATCCAGGGCCAGGCAAGAAATGTGTGTGTGTGTGTATATATATATAAAGAGAGAGAGAGAGAGATCATTCGTAAAGGATGAAAAAAGCAATTCAGAATTCACTGCTCCTTCTAGCAGGATTGGGACTTGCTGTTGCATATACCACATGGCTTTACAAGAGCTTTTTAATCATCAGGGGCATAAAAAAAAATCCTTGAAATTGACAATAAAATGGATTTCTTTGCAATTAGCAGGAGAGTACTGGGGACAAGCCAGGTATGGCAGTCCATTGATAGCTGCATGGTTTAAAACCCGAAGTGAAGGCTAAAAGGTAAGTTGATACTATTCTTCAATAATGTACCAAGAGAGCCATTAATTTGTGCAAAACGAAGGTCTTTAGCTGGGATATTTTACATTCACATTTGAACCTAAAATTGCTAACAAATGTGAAGAATGTTAGTGTCACTTTGTCAACCTGCGATCATGACAGTTATTTTGTAGTTATATTGAGTTATTGTTAATAAGAAGTGATTAACACACCACACTTGAGAAATCCACTTTATTGTCAATTTTAAGGATTTATTTTATGCAAGTGATGATTAAAATGTTCTTGTAAAGCCATATATGACAGCAAGCTTCAATCCTGCTGGAAAGAGCAGTGAGTTATGAGCTGGCTTTTTCATCCTTTATAAAAGATCCATGCTTCTTTCACTTATAGGGGTCTATTAGTGTGTAAGAGACAGTCTTGTGGATGGATCATGCGAAGGGTAATTTGCTGAATTTTACCATGTTTTATAGTATTTAGTAAACCAAGTGTTTGCTTTTATAAACCAGTGTGTTGTGTGTTCTATGATGTAATATGCCTTTTCCATACTTTCACATAAGCTGTAATCAGTGTCCGTGTGATTTTTATGATCCAGTCTACAAGACAAAACCCATCATTTTCATAATCCACTACAGGGGGATATAAATATTTTGTTAAAGTATCTGTCAGTGTTGATTATCATTGGCAGTCTTTGAGAAAATTTGGGAACACTGTTCCTAGGCATTTTGTTATTGTCACATTTTTGTATACGATAGTATTTAAGAAATACAGTGAGATAAGATAGGGTTGAATGCAAGGCAACCAAAATGATAAAGGGGATGGAACAGCTCCCCTATGAGGAAAGGCTGAAGAGGTTAGGGCTGTTCAGCTTGGAGAAGAGACGGCTGAGGGGGGATATCATAGAGGTCTTTAAGATCATGAGAGGTCTTGAACGAGTAGATGTGACTCGGTTATTTACACTTTCGAATAATAGAAGGACTAGGGGGCATTCCATGAAGTTAGCAAGTAGCACATTTAAGACTAATCGGAGAAAATTCTTTTTCACTCAACGCACAATAAATCTCTGGAATTTGTTGCCAGAGGATGTGGTTAGTGCAGTTAGTGTAGCTGGGTTCAAAAAAGGTTTGGATAAGTTCTTGGAAGAGAAGTCCATTAACTGCTATTAATCAAGTTTACTTAGGGAATAGTCACTGCTATTAATTGCATCAGTAGCATGGGATCTTCTAGGTGTTTGGGTAATTGCCAGGTTCTTGTGGCCTGGTTTGGCCTCTGTTGGAAACAGGATGCTGGGCTTGATGGACCCTTGGTCTGACCCAGCATGGCAATTTCTTATGTTCTTATGTTCTTAAATTCTTGTTTAATGAAACCAAATAACAAAGATCTAGCAGCACACAAAGCAATGTGGGTAAGACAGGTGGATTGGACAATGCACAATATAGTGCTATAATAGACAGACTAAAATAGCCTTCTATTATTAGTCTTTTTAATGTGCTAGAATTCCTCTCAGGTGGACAAATCTGACTGTTGGGATACTTTTAACATTGTGCTTTTTGTTTTGCTTTTTTTATTTTAATTTTTTGTTTTACAAATTACACATTTTATTTGTCCTTTTTGTTTTATTATATCAGTGTGTATTGTACAGATTCCTCATCTGACTGGGCTAGCATTGCTTTGTATGAATTAAAAAATCTTATGTATACAAATGGTAATAGTAAAGTCAGGGTGGGAGGTTGAATAAATGCAATATGCAATGGTCTCTTTTCTGATTTGTTAGGCTTACCAAATTCAGCTATACACATGGCCGGCGCGTCCATTAGGCGAACTTCGGCAGTCGCCTAGGGCGCCGAGCCATAGGGGGCGCCGAAGAGCAGCCACGTGGTGCCGCAAGCGGGGCTTATCCCGCTCGCAGCAAAGAGAAAGAGACTGTATGCTTCTCAGGGCCATGAAAAGCACACAGTCTCTATTTCTCTTTGCCGCGAGCGGGATAGGCCCCGTTTGCGGCTCCACATGGCTGCTCTTCGGCGCCCTCTACGGATCGGCACCAAAACAGGTAGGGGGGCGTGACCGGGGGGGGGGGTGCACGACTGGGGAGCAGCAGCACAAGGGTTGCCTAGGGCGCCCAATACCCATGCCAGGTGACTGGGCCCCTGACGAGGTCCAGAGGAGCAGATCAAAAGGTGCACATTTTCCTGGAAGCCAGTTAAAGGTTGAGCCTGATGCCTGAGCTTGGCAAGTCAGAATCTAAATGAGGGAAAGAGGAAAGATGCTCTAGAGATGATGGAGTAAGAGGTTGAAAGAGTTCTTTTTGAGCAATAAATTCTATAGTTTATATCAGGAAAGGTTGTGGTATCCAAGCATAGGATATTCTCTGAATGGGAGTGTGTGTCTGAACATGTGTGAGTGAAAAAGAGGATGTGTGTGTGTCTGAGCATGTATGTGTGAGAGGGAGCATGTGTGAGAGCATGTGAATGTGTCTGAGTATGTGTATGTGAGAGAGAGAGAGACCATGTGGGTATATGTGTATATGAAAGAGAAAGCATGTGTGAATGTGTGTCTGAGCAAGTGTGTGAGAATGGAGAGTGTGTGTGTATGTGCATGTGTATAACAGGGAGCATGTGTGTATATATGAGAGAGTATGTATGTGTATGAGAGAGAACATATGTGTATGTTGGAATAGATATATATCTATGAGAGAGGGAGGAGAAATTTTGTACATCCCTCTCCCACTAATCTACGACAATCTCAAGGTGACTGTAAATCAAAAGTTCCCAGGTATGGAGAGCATGAATCCTTAATTTATTAGTTTTAATTTTGGGTGTTATTTGATCTGCCTGCTGCTTTGAAATATTTTTTTGGTATATAGGCAATTGAAAATAAATTGTATATGCTTTTAATTATTGTATTTTCCATGTATCAGCTGTTTTGAAAAATTATTTTTATTTGTATGTTTATACTACTCTGATTTATGTATTTATTCTCTTTCTTGATTTTATTGTTTAATGGTTGAGGATTGGTGATGGTTCTGTTTTTCTATTGTTGCACTGCATAGAGAATCTGACTTGTGATTTCCAATTCAGTTTTTGCCTGCATGTTTCTATTTATACTTTATGGTTTCTTTTATCTGTATTTGGTGAGGGTCGGCCTGTGATTCTGTATGTGTGAGCAAGGAGAGGTATTCTGCTAGCATTTAGGATCTATAGCAGCTTGGTTTGTTCTGTTTTCCTAACAGGAAGTGAATTGGTGTTTTAGGGACTAGTGTAATATTTGCAGTACTGCCTTCTCATTGATAGGGTTCTTATTTATAGTGCTGTTTTGGTGTGGGAGGTTTATTATATTTTAATTGTAATTTACTCATGGCTTTCTGAGGGTCAAGCCCACACCCAACACACGTTACAGTAATCCTAATACCATATCGGCTCCAAGTGTCTTTTCTTGTAGGATTTACTGGATAGTACCATAGCACTGCAAGTAAATATAACATACATGTTGAAATATATGTTACCTCAGAAGACCATATTTAGAATATTCTTTTTCATGTAAAATCTGTTATAAATGCATAATTCTTAACTGTGTGCATGGAGAGGGTGGAGGGGGGTATAAGGTTAGCCAAGGGCGCCAAATACTCTTGCACTGACCCTTATTTATTTATTTATTTATTTATTTATTAACTTTTATTTACCGACATTCGTGAAGCACATCATGCCGGTTTACAATGAACTCAGGCGGGAAATACAATAAAACAATATAACATTAATAACAATAATACAATGAACCAAAGGAGCAATAAAATAAGGGAGGATAGGGGAAGGAGAGGTGGAGGAGGATAGGCAGGGGAGGCGGGACAAGGGGAGGGAGGGAGGGTAGGGGGGTAGGAGGGGTGTGGGAGGGAGGGGATGAGGAGGGGAAGGGGAAAAAGGCAGACAGATAGATGAAGTAAAAAACAAAATAAAATAAAATAGAATAGAGGAACTATGTTGACCCTTGGTTCCAGGGAAGGACTTGAAGACCCGGAGATGGAGAGTGACAATTTTTTAAGTTTAGGTCGCTGGAAGAAACTGGGCTTTTTTGTTGGGCCCGAGACATAGACCGTCTCGGGCCCAACAAATCGGAGAAAATTATTTTTCACTCAACGCACAATAAAGCTCTGGAATTTGTTGCCAGAGGAGGTGGTTAGTGCAGTTAGTGTAGCTGTGTTCAAAAAAGGTTTGGATAAGTTCTTGGAGGAGTCCATTAACTGCTATTAATCAATTATACTTAGGGAATAGCCACTGCTATTAATTGCATCAGTAGCATGGGTTCTTCTTAGTGTTTGGGTAATTGCCAGGTTCTTGTGGCCTTGGCCTCTGTTGGAAGCAGGATGCTGGGCTTGATGGACCCTTGGTCTAACTCAGCATGGCGATTTCTTATGTTCTTATGAAAAAGGGGCGCAGGGCAGCAAAAATGCTAGCACCGGCCCTGAGCACAGCAGGGCCAGCTGAAGAGAGGACTCGGGGAAGGAGCTTACAAGAAACAGGGCGGTTAAATTAAACAGTGTAGCCTTTTAATTCTAATGTAATACAAAAATATAAGAAAACAGACTGACAAATGAAATCCCAAGAGGAAACAGAGCACAGAAACCTATATGGAGACACTCTGGACACTATTCCAGGGCTATACCGCAGCTTTTCTAAATGTTGCAAACTTCCCAAATCCCCCCCCCTATAAACTGGATGTTACTGCATATGAACTTTTCAGGCCTCCGCAAGTCGACCTGCACGAAACATCTCGTTGGCCTCTTTGCTGTCAAAAAGTTTTCCGGAGACCTGTTCGCAGGGAGCGAGTGGAAGGGTTAAGGCCGAGAGAGGAGGAGACGGGAGCTCCGGGTGCTATTGGCTTCCTCTCCCTTACTAGTTTTTCCAGGTACCAATCGGGGCCCCGCCTCGCTCTCCCCGCCCCCTCCTCTCCTCTCCCGCATGAATCACGGAGAGCGAGTGGCGTGGGGCCCCGCCCTCCACTCCCCGATCGGGGCATGGGGGAGGGATTTCCTGCCCCGCGGAGGGAGCTGCGGCGGCTGCGGCTTTGCAAACTTCAGCCTCCCTCTGGCGGGGGAGCAGGCGGCGCAGTCGCGGTCCCACGAGCGGGGACGCTCTTGCTTGGATCCGATCGGGGCTCACCCGCCCCCTCCTCCCCAGTCCCGCTCGTATTGTCGAGGTGAGTCCGGTGGGAGGGGAGGCGATCGGGTACAATTCAGAGGCTTCGACTGAACTTTTTTTTTCTGTCTCGGACTCTGCACCGAAAGAGTTTTGTATTTCTTGGAAGCCAGAAGTATTGCATGGATCTGTTTACTTCTTTCTCCTCTTGGCGGGGTGGATCCCTGCTCTTTTGTGTTTGCCTTGCAAGGCTTCTTCCCTTCTGCAGCCAAGGAATGATGCAAATCTCTTCTGAAGCCTCTGACCTTTCAGCCCCTCTATTTGTTGTTCCGTTTTGGCTCTCTTTCTCCTCCTGGTCTCCAGCTTCTCTGTGTTTCTGTAGCTCTTAGAGGGATTTTTTTTCTGCCTGTTGAACGGATGCTTTGAATGCCAAACATTTCTCCATGAGGATTTCTATGTTCCAAAACCGAGATCAGCAAATTCGGAGAAGTGAGTCGTTTAAATCCGTTTCGTTGGTATAAACAACAACATCACAAAATTGACACTTGGTAGGAAAACTGGGAAAGCAAAGTATTTCCTCCCGCCCCCCCCCCCCCCCCCCCCCCCCCCCCCCCGATTCCCTCCCTGGACATCTGATCCCCCTCTTCCCCTCCTCCCTACAGCCTTTGTATCTTCAGAGGCAGAGCCTGTTTTGAAAAGTAAAAGGAAACCTTTGAGAAATACCCTCACTCGGCATCTCCTAGCCTGATCTGAGAGGAGGACCTGCCAATCTGTTTCCCAGACACTAATTCATTTATTGTAGGTGCTGTTGGGAGGGAGTGATTTTAGAGCCCGGGAGATCCCTGCTGTGACCGGTTACTTTATGTCCGGGTGCCTTACTATACCCTGCTGTGTCACGGCCTTGCTGTTTAACCGCTGCGAAATCAATTACACAATCTTTGAACTACTAAAGTCTCTCTCCCCTGTGTCTGTTAAATGCCTTGGTCTGAAGGATCAAGAGGCCAGAAGGGCTAGCAGGTGCAGTGCCACTTCACAGTACGAGGTCTGGGATTGTAGAGTAGAAATTAGATTGTGTCCTACTCCGTACTGCCAGGGAGAGAGAGTCCAAATCGTGAAACATGGCAAAATCCCAAATGTTTCATGGCAGGTAAAAGCAAACCCAAGAAAATACACTGACATACTGGGGATACGAGCTGTGCATATATTGGCAAGTATTTTGAAAAGCTTCTCTCTGACGTTAACCCCCCATCCATCACCCTGTGATGCCAGCACTGAGTTCCATAGTAATCCTAGTGCTATTTCCCTCCCCGCTCCAAACCACCACTAGCATGGACTGTGGTCCTAGGACTTAGGTCCTACAGTTGTTTTGTTTGTGGGGGGGTTCTCCTGTATGTTTTCCTTCTCAAATATTTTACTTAATCTCAAGGGGAAATAAACATGTGCTGCAGAGCTCTGGGGAGACTGGACCCTGAACTGCAAAGAGCTGTGTGTGTGTGCTGCATTTCAATTGGGAGGAACTATACAGCCTAAGAGAAGCTCTTGGCTAGTTTATGTGCAGAGGGTAAGACCCCCTTCATAGTCGGCATAGCGATGTGCTCTCCATATTTGTTTCGCTTTTGTAGACACAGTAGTCAGAGAAGAGTACTGTGAATAGCACCAGACCCGCTTTATTCCAAATATTAATTCAGTGGCACACCAAAAAAAAAAAATAATAAAATATATATATATATATATATATATATGCCTAGAAGTAAATCTGCCTGGGACAGAGCTGAACATCCTCCGCGCCCAGGGCTGGTGCAAGCATATTTGGCATCCTATGCGAACCTTTGATCATTTTTTGTCCCCCCCACCTCCTCCCAAATTAATTGCTGGCGACAGTGGCTCTAGCACAGTACTCCCTTCTGTGATGGTATTGACGGAGCCGGCGCGTCCTATTAGGCGAACTAGGCGGTTGCTTCGGGTGCCGACCATTAGGGGGCACCGAAGAGCAGCCATGGGGGGCTGCGAGCGGAGCCTATCCCGCTGGCGGCAAAGAAGAGTAGAGATTCGGCAGGCCGCCAGCTGTGCCCGTCCTGTTCGCAGCCCAGAGAAGCACACACTCGGCGAGCGCATATGAGGAGAGAAGGGGGGGGGGGGGGGTTTGAGTGCGACCAGGAGGGGGATGGCATGGAAGGTTTGCCTAGGGTGCCTAATAACCTTGCACCAGGCGTGAGTATTGGCTGTGGTGCAGTACCTCTAGACTTCACGCTGGCAGGATTTTGCTGCCCCCCCCCCCCCCAAAAAAATCTTGTAGCTCTAGGCAACTGCCTGTTTTGCCTAATGGAAGCACTGGCCCTGTCTGCCCTTCCCTCCAGGCCAAGTCAGCCTGAATATCTGTTCTACTAGCCAGGATCGGAGCTTTCCGGATGTGTGGCTACTAGTGTGGCTTAGAAATTTTGCAGACCAGTTGCTAGGGGAAGGGGGTGAGGTGTTTGGCCTAGCAGTTCTCTTGCTGTGAGGCACCTGTGCCCTACTCCAGCTTTTTTGCAGAGCCGGTGGTACGTCTTCAGGAGCAACCAGTTGGTGCAAGGCACAGCTGGGGCCCTCTGGGCACAGGAGAAAAACTTTTGCTTTCCTTCTGGCACTGCAGGAGATGAGTATGCGGAGGCACATGCCTGGAAGACAGCAGCACGTCCCTTTTTATTTTGTTTCAAAGGTAGCGGGGACAAAAGTGCTGGATGACATATTTGGACAGGGTTGGTAACAAAAATCCCTCTTCTGGGATCAGTGTCTCCAAACGGGTTGGTTTTGACAGGAATGAACCTCACTGCTAAGCCAGGGGATGCTGGATATGCCCTCAGATTTACTGCTAGGGCTCTTCTCGGTGCTTGAGATGCCACCTCCTGCAGCCCAAAGGGTGTAATATGTACAGGAAATGCATGCACAGGTACATTACTGCCTCATTAAACATCAGATGTTGCACATGTGAACAGAGACGGGATAATACACTTTCTTTTGGGAGCTTGTGTAAGTTGGCTATTCTGCGACTTTGGACCATGCTGTGTATATTACAAATTTCTGTTTTCCTGGATTGCTCCAGCACACACTTCACTGCCTCAGGCCCATTCCTCCTGGGGGCTGTAAACTGTGCAGCTGTTTATAAAAGAGAACAGAAAACCAGAAGCTCTTTTAACCTGCTAATTTTAACCCACCAAGAATGCGGGATTGTGCGGGTTAGAAATTTGTTAGAATAAATAAATACAGGTGCAGGTTTCCACAGCACGTGCACTCACAAGGATAAAAGAGGGGCTCCCTTGGGTGTGTTTAGTTTGGGGAGTAAAGCCGCACACCGGCATTTGGCTTCTGGATTCAAGCAAGCTGTTTTGCGCCTCCTGACTGCCCGCACAGATAGCGGGGCCCACTTTTCAGCAGGACGACTATGTGGCCGCCGCTTTCTCAGCGGGAACCGACGCGGACGGTCTCCGTTTCCGAAACCGGCGGCAACGCATGCGGGCTGAAAGTGCTCCGGAGCATCGCGAGCAGCACGGGCCATGACGAACTGCTCCCCTTTGCTCTCACATTGGGTTCATGTGTTTTTTTCGTTGGAATCCTCTGGCGTGTCCACGATCTCCGCGTCGAACGGTGACATCTCCAGCTTGTGATTTAGAGCCGAGGGCTCTGGGTTTCGCGTTTTTCCTTCAGGCCCTTCCTATGTGAGGCCTGTGAGCAGGGCCTGACTCATGATTATGCCTCCCGTCTCCGGGGCTGGATACATTGATGGGGGAGAAATCCAGTAGCTTTGGAAATGTAACCCAGCTCTTGATGTGTGCTTGCAGGTACTGGGATCCTCCAATGTACTGAGTGACTCCTTTCCATCCTCTGCCCGTCATCCCCGCGTGCCTTCCCCCCGCCCCCCTCCGTCATGATTTGGCTCGTGGGATTCTGAGCCGCTGGAACTGGATGGCAAGGACCTTTTTTTGGGGGGGAAGACCAACGAACGCTTGCATCGGATACAACTTTTCTAACCCTAAGGTGAAGATGGAGGGAAGATGGAAGCTCGTCTGGGGACAGGTTTGCTAATCCAATCCGAGAGAGACCACAGAAAGACGGGCAAGTCAACATGGGAAATTGGCGGATTTCTTCGCATCCCAAGCAAGCAGCATACAAATTCCTGGAAAGAATGAGCTTATTTTAACGCTAACTGTTTTCTTTCTTTTCTTTTTTTTTTGAAAGGAGGGGACCAGTTTGAGCTTAACTTTGTTCCTCTCCTTGGCACTTGACTCTGAAACCTCTGTAAGTTAAAGCCCTCAAGCACTTAGCTCTTTTTTCACCTTAATTTATTAAATATTATTTAACAGAAATCTTTATGAGTAAATAGACAAGTGTAATATTTTAAAGTCTAACTTTATTTTTGTAAGCAGACTCTTAGGGATTGTCGTCTGCTACTGTGTTTTTCCTCCACCGTCCAGAGGTGTTTTTTTTTTTTCCTCTGGAGCTGTTCAGACAGATTATGGTCTTGTAAGAGTCCCAGCGAGTCGGTTATCCCTTTTCCGACCTAAGGCATTGGGACATATCCTCGCACGATGGGGCGGGAGCAAGAGCTGATCCGGGCTGTCAAGAACAGGGATCTACCCACTGTCCAGAAACTGGTGGCCAAGATTAAAGCATCCAAAAACAGTGAGTATATCTTGGATATTAACAATTAATTGGAAGGTGCTTGGTGTTAAGGTGCTGGTGGGTATCTGTCAAAATGCTGGCAATCCTGGTGTGCAGTTGTAGGAGTCTTGCTATGCAAATCCTGGGGCTTCCACATACTGTACTGGTAAATTCCTAGCACTTCCTGCCAGTGGGGCTGGAAAGCAGGGACTCTCAGTGCTGGTAATACAGTACAGGGGTATGGGAGTGTGGCAGTACTCTGGGTGGGAATAGGGACTGTGGCTCTAGTGCACCGGTGTGGGTCTGCTAACTTGCAGGCGGAGCGCACTGTTAACCCGCAATTGGACGCGCATTTTCGACGCGCTAGCTTTACCCCTTAATCAGGGTAATAGCACGTCGAAAGCACGCGTCCAATTGCGGGTTAACAATGCGCTCCGCCTGCAAGTTAGCAGACCCACACCGGTGCACTAGAGCCTTTGGGTAGGCGCTAATTTCTTAAAGTAAAATGTGCGGCTTGGCTGCACATTTACTTACTGTATCGCGCGGGAGTACCTAATAGGGCCATCAACATGCGTTTGCATGTTGATGGCCCTATTAGGTTTGGGGGGGTTGGACGCGCGTTTTCGACGCGCTATTAATAATAAAGCTAGTGCGTCGAAAACATGCGTCCATCCTATTAGGTATTCACATGCAATACAGTAAGTAAAATGTGCAGCCAAGCCACACATTTTACTTTAAGAAATTAGCGCCTACCCAAAGGTAGGCGTTAATTTCTGCCGGTGCCAGGGAAGTGCACAGAAAAGCAGTAAAAACTGCTTTTCTGTGCACCCTCCGACTTAATATCATGGCGATATTAAGTTGGAGGCCCCGAAAGTTAAAAAAAACAAAAGTAAAAAATTTTAAATGGGCCCGCGGCTTGAAAACCGGATGCTCAATTTTGACGGCGTCCAGTCAAACCTGCTGACAGCCGCCACTCCTGTCCAAAAAGAAGCGCTAGGGACGCGCTAGTGTCCCTAGCGCCTCTTTTTGCTGTGGACCCTAATTTAAATAAATTAATTTACTGTATCGTGCGCACAGGAGAGTGTCCTGTGCGTGCGCCGGGAGAGCAATTTTACTGTATCGGCCTGTTGCTGAACCAGGAAGCAGTGGGTCTAACGCGTGGCTCTTGCAGGTCAGGGTGGGCTAAGAAACTCTGATGCTAGTGTGCTGGCCTATGGATACCGCTGCAGATAGAAGTTGGAGGTGCAGACTGGAGAGCAGGCAAGTCTGTAGGGGGTTCACATGAGAACCTTTTTTTCTTGGCTGCTGTCTGTGAGGCCGGAGTAACAGCAGGTTTCCCCCCCCCCCCCCCCCGAGTGTAAGAGGAAAACTGAGCGAAGAGGGAGAAGCTGTGTCTGAGCTCCACGCCTCTGGCAAAGGACCGGGACAGGGCCATTAGTCACTGTCGGTTTGGCAATATGCACACAGAGACAGATGGCCACCCCGGCACCTTCCAAAGGCTCAGAAGTTGAGCTCCATGACCTGGGAGGGAGGAGTGTTTCTCAATGCTCTCAGATGCTGAATCCACACCAGGGTTGGATTTGGCGCCAAAGGTTGATGTTGTTGTGCTATCATATTCATGTCTAGAAATCTCGCCCAGGATGCTCGGTGAGCTGTGTAGCTCTGGTGGTGCATTTCCCACGTGAGGGGTAGAAGGGCCTGAGGTGTCACCACCATTAATCATCAGGTGCTAGGCAGTCTCCCCTCCTCTTCCACCATAGAGAGCAATACTTAACAGGCTTTCTTTTTTATTAATTGGATATGGTGTCTAGCATCTTATTTCAGTCTGTCTTTTCCTCTGTCTCTGTAAATTCTTTTATTTGATCCTGAAAAAATTGAATTCCATGCAGGCTCTAACAGCTTTTTTTTTTTTTTTTTTAGTTCAACATGAGAATTATCCATAAGTGTTGCTTTACAGAAGCTTTCCTGACCATATGTCCTTTTCTTTAAATGTGGCCAAGGGACCTCGGTGGTCTTAATCTATGTGAATGTCTCTGGATAATTCTTTCTGGGGTCAGGCTTTTCACAGGATCTGTTGCTCAAAACTTGTTTTGGTTTTATGAGACTGGGAGAGGTGGGTTTTTAATTTTTTTTTAATTTTTTTTTTTTTTGGTACTTGAAGATCCTGCCTGGAATTTCATGTGTACTGATTTATGCACTGTGATAGTATCAGACCGAGTTCTTAAGATCTGAAATTCCAGGTCATTTAAAACTATAAATGACTTTCAGCCATTTAATTTTGGCTGTTGATTGCCACAGGCTAGATACAAAAAGCAAAAACCCCTGTGCAGTTTGGCTGGATAGTTTCAGGTAAACATTCTTCTTGCTCCCTAAAGAAAGAGTTACAAATAATAACAGTTTACGTTTGAAACCTAAGCAGGTTCCCTGCAATGCCTCAGAGCCTCTGGGAGCAGCCATGTTGGCAGCTTACTTTGCACATGTTGGATTTGATTGGTTCATACTGACTATGATGTCACAAGTGCTCCACATACAGTACTTGAACCAGTTAGAGAGTCTGTTCCATACAAGCCAATGTGTGACTCTCTCTTGCCCATGCAGCTACTGCTCAGGTGTTCAAAGGAATTGTAGAAGAGAGAATTTTAATAATTTCCAAAATAACAAGGAATATGTTACATTTGTAGTTAATAAGGGTGAGTATTGCTACTTGTCAAGCATACTGAGCACAACTCAAAACATCACAACTCTCCTTAAGGCAAAAATCAGTCAATAAATACTGTGGTGATATCCCTGCAATTCATTGTCTGTATAGCACAGAACTTGTCACCAGCAAAAGCTAAGATGGACAGATGGACAGTTGTAAGCTGTGGTGAACAGTCTAATGACTGGAATTTGTGGGTTATAAGCCTAACAAAATTAATGATCATTATTAAAAATCTTAATAAACTGTAGCATAGTTTAATACGTATTGACTGGAAATACCCAAGTTAAGTTCCGTGTGTGTATAAATAGTATTTTTCAAGTGGGTGTGTGTTGGGTTGAGGAAGCAGTGTTTAGAACGGGTGTAGAGAGAGGTTTGTTTTTTTTTAATTTATTGCTTGGAAAGCCCAGATGGGTGTGAGCTGATGTAGCTACTGTAAAAAGCTGAGACAAGGACCATGCCCGTGGGCTAGTTCCAGATGCCCCCTCCCACAGCCAACCCTGGCCTCTGCCCACAGTTAACTTTGGGCTTGTACTCGAGGCACCCCCACTCAGTCTTACATTTTTAGAAAAGGGCCATCTGATTCCAGCTAGCCTAAATGATTGCCTTCCAGGCAGGCCCAGAGAGCTGTTGGTCTCTCTTGAGATGCTGAGGCTTCAGCAGCAGTTGATGGTTCTGTCTTTCTGCTTCTCCTGGGTCCTTCCTCTTCTCTTGTCTGAATGCTGCCAAGTTTAATTAATTGAAATTGTGAGCTGACCCATCCCAGTGCTGTCCTCTCTTCCCCAGTGATCATCAGCTCTTGACTGGATATGTGTTTGTTTGTTTTTTTTCAATATGGCAGCTGGTGGGATGTGGTCTGGGTTTTTAGCATCCGGTAAAGAAATTTAGAAATTGAAATCTCTGGGGTACAGGGCAAAGCTTTGAAAGCTGATGGATGCCTCTTCCAGCTCCAGGAGGTTTTCTCCTCACTGGTCTGTCTGTAGCTCCTATAAGGCTCTGCTTAGCTGCTCAGTACTCCTCGTTAACTTTCTCTGGCGTTGCTGCCTTTTTATCTAACCTCGCAGTGCGCATACATACACTCACACACACTCACACACACTCCAGTCATCTCCCTGACCAGTCTCTCTTTCTCACACACACACACTCTCCAGTCATCTCTCTGACAAGTCTCTCTTTCTCACACACACACACACACTCTCCAGTCATCTCTCTGACCAGTCTCTCTTTCTCACACACACACACACACACACACACTCTCCAGTCATCTCTCTGACCAGTCTCTCTTTCTCACACACACACACACACTCTCCAGTCATCTCTCTGACCAGTCTCTCTTTCACACACACACACACTCTCTTCAGTCATCTCTCTGACCAGTCTCTCTTTCACACACACACACACACACACACACACACACACACACTCTTCAGTCATCTCTCTGACCAGTCTCTCTTTCTCACACACACACACACACACTCTCCAGTCATCTCTCTGACCAGTCTCTCTTTCACACACACACACACACACACACACACACACACACACACACACACACACACTCTTCAGTCATCTCTCTGACCAGTCTCTCTTTCTCACACACAAACACTCACTCCAGTCATCTCCCTGACTGGCCTAGGTATGGTATAGCTTCCCTCCTCCTGTCTCACCAGCATAACCTTGAAGTGATAGCCTGGAACATTTCAGAGCAATCTGATAACACTGGTAAGAATCGGATGCAGAGCAGTCGTCCCACTGAGCAAGGGCCGCTGTCTTTATAGTGTCCCCCATCGTCCCTGAGCGGAGGAGGCGCGCATCTCTGCCTTAACCTGCCACTCCTTGGGATCTGTCGGGTACTTGCAACCCGCACTGGCTACTGTCGGAGGCAGCATGCCGGGCTTGATAGACCTAGGACTTATCCAACATGGCATTTCTTACACTCTTAGTATTTATCCAATGGGGCTATTTTAATGTTATGCCTGAGTGGAAGAATAGAGTTGATATGCTTAACTAGTGATGCTGTGGACATCCCTGGGAGTTGGGAATGGATAACTAATACCTGTAGCATACATTCTTTCTTTCTCTGTCTCTACATCCCTTCTCCCCTTCCCACTGCTTTCTGTATGGTTAGAACAGGGATTCTCAACCTTTTTTCTGTTGGGACACACCTGACATGGTTCTCACGTGTGTGGCACCCTGAACACTTGACCATCATGGACCATCAGTTTGCATCCACAGGAACCCTCCTGACCCACAATAATGAATGTAAAACAGAATTATGACATTCCCCGTACAAGTCACCCTACAAAAAAAAAATATTCTGGTTCTAGTATCATCTCAGTATCAGCAAAACAAACTCCTTCTTCTACCAGGCTCAGTAGCCCTACTTATGAAAAGACAGCAGTTTATCACCAGTGCATGTCCTCTTGAGAAAACACAACAAATAAGACTGATACAAATGTTTACAAGCTAGTAAAATACCTCATCTCAGTCACCCACACAAAACCAACCTAACATACTCCCAGGATCTGCAGTAATACACATAAACTAATCCGCACACAGTTACACCTGTATTATGGAATGCGCTCAAACAGTAACAAACCTACCAATGAAAAGGCAACACTACACATATTAAATCGGGCCCTAAACACCAATACACCTCCTATTAGGAAATCAGAACTAGCTAAGCAGCTATAGATCCCCACACAGAAATAATTGTAAAACTATACTAATAATCAGAATAAATGTTTCAAAACAGCTATGAACAAAATAACATCCAATAATTAAAAACTCATAAAAATTATTAAAAAGTCTTAAACATCAATAAAATATTTCAAAACAGCAGACATCACATAATATTCAATAATTAAAATGGCAGTCAATCAAGAAAAATAAATTTTAAAAGCCACCTTTACTTACCCCCTCCAGCAGCTCTCCTACTCCTCTTCCATGCAGGCCAGTAGCACCCACCAGAAGCAGCAGTAGTGGCTGAAGCTCTGTACTCATAGTCCTCTTCCTTAAGGCCCACGACCAGTTTCTCTCTCACACACACACTCATACCAGTCACATCCCCATGACCAGTTTCAATCTCTCACACACCAATCATCTCCCGACCAGTCTTTCTCTTACCCACATACACCAGTCACCTTCCTGAACAGTCTCTCTCTCTCATGCATACACACACAGGCTTCCCACTCCCATGTTCTATCTTACATATACTGGCTTCTCACTCCCATGCTGTGTCACACGCACCCAGGTTTCTCACTCCCATGCTCGCTCTCTCCACATGCAGAGGCTTCTCATTTCCATAATCACATTCTCTCTCTCTCTCACACACACACTCACACCATTCTCTCTCTCTCACACACACCAGTCCCCTCACCAACCAGTCTCTCTCTCATGCATACACACACAGGCTTCCCACTCCCATGTGCTCTTTCACACACCCCCCACACACACCAGGATTCTTACTTCCATGCTCTCTTACATACACAGGTTTCTCATTTCCATGCTTTCTCTCTCTCTCACACACACACATACCAGGATTCTTACTTCCATTCTCTTTCTCTCTCTTTCTCTCACACACACACTCTCTAGTCATCTCCTTGACCAGTCTCTCTCTCTCACTCTCTGTCACTCACACACACACTCCCACTCCAGTCATCTCCCTGACCAGTCTCTCTCTCTTTCTCTCACACACACACACTCCAGTCATCTCCCTGACCAGTCTCTCTCTCTCTCACACACCCAGTCATCTCCCTGACCAGTCTCTCTCTTTCTCACACACTCACACTCTAGTCATCTCCCTGACCAGTCTCTCTCTCTCTTTCTTTCACACACACACACACTCACACTCCAGTCATCTCTCTGACCAGTCTCTCTCTCTCTCACACACCCAGTCATCTCCCTGACCAGTCTCTCTCTTTCTCACACACTCACACTCTAGTCATCTCCCTGACCAGTCTCTCTCTCTCTTTCTCTCACACACACACACACTCCAGTCATCTCCCTGACCAGTCTCTCTCTCTCACACACACACTCGCACTCCAGTCACCTCCCTGACCAGTCTCTCTCTCTTTCTCACACACACACACACACACACACACACACTCGCACTCCAGTCACCTCCCTGACCAGTCTCTCTCTCTCTCACACACACATACACACACACACACACACACTCGCACTCCAGTCACCTCCCTGACCAGTCTCTCTCTCTTTCTCACACACACATACACGCACACACACACACACTCGCACTCCAGTCATCTCCCTGACCAGTCTCTCTCTCTTTCTCACACACACACACACTCGCACTCCAGTCATCTCCCTGACCAGTCTCTCTCTTTCTCACACACACACACACTCGCACTCTAGTCATCTCCCTGACCAGTCTCTTTCTCTCTATCACATACCCACGCACACTTCAGTCATCTCTCTAACCAGTCACTTTCATTGTCTGTCACATATACACACGTCACCTCTCTGACCAGTTTCTCTCAATCACAAACATGCTCTCTCGCATATTTACATACATGCTGTCAATCACACACACATTCTCTCACTTATACACAAGCTGGCTGACCTCTCTCTCTCTCACACACTGCAGTCATCTCCCTGACCAGTCACTTTCATTGTCTGTCACATATACACATGTCACCTCTCTGACCAGTTTCTCTCTATCACATACATGCTCTCTCACACACACATTCTTTCAGTTATACACTGGCTGGCTGGCTGCCTCTCTATCTCTCACTTCTTGACAGCCCCCCCAAGAGTACAAATGGTAGCTGTAGTAGCCCCTTCCTCCAGCCCCTGCAGGCCAAGAAAGAAGAATCCCATCGGCTGCCGAGACTAATGCTGCTGTCTCCTTTGCTGATCGCTGGCTGCTTTGGATTTTGCTCCGGGCCCACGCTACTGCTCGGGGCCGATGTTGCCGCCTTTACTTTTCCATGCAGCATGGCTCTTCCTTCTTCCCGCGCACCCCCATTGCACATCACTTCCTGTTCTGGGCCACGAGGGCAGGTGCAGGAAGAAGAAAAGGCCCAGCCGCAGTTGCCAGCCGCCACTAACAACTTCTGCCGTTCCCATCCAGGCTTGAACGTGCTGATAGCCCGGGCGGCAATGGTAGGCAGTGGAAGATCGTCTTGTCTCTCCCTCGGTGAAGGAAGAGGCGGGAAGAGCAGTGGGAGACTGGTAGCATGACACACTTGCTGGTGCTTGACAACACACTGGTATGTCGCGACATACCAGTTGAGAATTACTGGGTTAGAATATTCATTCCGTTGGATACAATGCAACTTTACCTGGGCTTCTAACTGCCCAAATCTTTATGATGATTACCTTTATGGCAAAACCTTGTCTCCTTTTGGGCTCCTAAGGGGAGGTGCCGTCACCTTAGGAGCAAGCAGTAAACTCTAAGGAGGTGAGAGCTGGAACGATAGGGAGAAGGTTTGCCTAAGGCTGTATATTACTCTGGTGGGGGGACTGTTTTTCTCTGATCCTGGTGAACTAAAACCTTCATTTACTGGGTTTTTCCCTGCCTCACATCTGGTGGCATGAGATGCACAAATGCACATTGTCTGAATACGTCGACATCAAAGTGGCCTCATAGGGTGGCAGCACATTACCAAGTACCAGCACGACAAACCCACCCACGCAATGTTAATGGTTCCAGTGACACAGGACCTCATCGCCACACCTGCTGTTCGGCCTTAAAAGTCACCGATATGTCAGAATGGCTGGTTGATGGACACCACGTTCTCAGCAGGGCTATAGTGATTTTCATTCCCCTGTGCTGGCCGTGTAGGGGGAGGGGAGACCTGTGCACACCTGGGTACTCTGTCAATGCCAAAAGGGGTCAAAATGAAAGTCAAAATAGGCGCCTATGTGATTAACGAAAGCAAGAAGATCAGCCCGATGGCTGGAAGGGTGCAGAGCCTGGCACAGGAAACCTGGTTCCCTGGCACAGAATTATTCAGAACTCAGCAGGCGCTGTGTTGGGTGCACTTCCCCCTAGGACCTGGGGAGTGTTTTTTTTTTTGTAATGAATTAAAGGGTTTCCCCTTTTCATGGACTTTGGGAAGCTTTTGTTGGCAACAAAAATCCTGAAAAAGAAATAAAGGCCTAACTATTTCTACGCTGATTCTGCATAATAGGTCTACTTTTCGAACGGGGACAATTTGCGTCCACTGTATGTGCGATAATCCTGTCACACTTAGATTTTTGTAATTATTTATTATTATAAGTATTACTTATTTAGATTCAGCTCATGGCTTCTTCATCGGTAGCTCCAGGTGACTTGCTTTCAGGTACCTTAGGTGTTATTCTTGGGGCTGTCAAAAAAAAAAAAAAAAAAAAGAAAGTAAAACTGCTGAGGAAAAACGCCAAGTAATACAAATTTCAGCAGCATGGCTGCTTACAGGGTGTGTATGTGCAAGGGCCAGCTGCACTAGCATCCAGTTTGGGCCTGGATTTGGTTTAAAAAAACTTCAGCAATTAGCTCTTAAACCTAATAGGGCTGGTGGGGTGAGGGGTGGTGCTAGAGCGCCCAGTGTATTTGACAGAAATGCTGATGAAATACCCTCCCAGACCACTCCTTAGGCATCTGAGTGTGTGGGATTGTCGTATGTGGCATCGTTCAAACCTCCTAAGTTAGTTCTGACACGTGAGCGAGTTTTTTCGGGCAAGGCCCCACAGCTGGAGAAGGTGGATCAGCTTGGCATAGGAACTGCTGGGGTTGAGGTGTGACCCATACACCTGGCTATTTTCAAATGTTAACTGCGCTGGGCAGTAAGAATAGAGGCCTGTTGACAGGTTTTGCAACGTGCCGTGATAGGGTGCTGTCATAGTCGTGTGTTTTTTTTGGGCAAGCGCCCTTGTGGTATTTTGTCTTGATGTTCCCGTTTGGCGAACATTTTACCTTTTGTATGCAGTTTGATAATTTTCATCTGGGTTTTGTGGATTCTATGTTTTAAGATTATTTAATGTGGAGGTTTTTGTTGTGAGCAAGTTCCGTTTTGGAAAAAAACGAATAAGAAAACTGAGCACATGAATATTTTGGGAAATTTCTTAAGATACCAGTGCCCTCACTTTGTATGATGGTCCCTTAAGATGTTTTTGGCTGTAAGAAAGTAACAATGCCAGTTTCTGTAAGCTTCTATTAAGAGTTTGTTTATATGCGTTTGTTAGTGTTTTGTACTTTCCCCATGCTACATAATACTCATGTTGTACACACTTTGTGTACACAAGGTCAATGGTACCGTGACTCATTCTGTTGTGCAGCAAGGTTGCCCTTGCACGCAAGTTTCCCTGTGGGTGGTGTCTGGGCGGGTGGGGGTGGGGGATGTTTTGCCAGCGTGTGTCTGAAGTGCATGGTGTGTTGTTTTTTTTTAATGCCGCCGTAGTCATATAATTTGTCTTGGCACTGAGCTGTCAGATATACCCGCCTTCCTCCTATGAAAACACTGTCTGATGTTAATAGCAGACAGGGGAGGTACAGAAAGGGGAGATGGGATGGGACATTGAAAGGAAGGGGACAAGAGTTCCATGTCTAATCCTGAAGACTTTTTTTTTTTTTTTTTTTTAATCCTTTCTTTGATTAGTCCAACTAGGATTGAATCATAAGCTCCACCAGCCCTCAGTAGTTATATTGTTATGACATCAGAAGCCTCCTCACATTTTTTACTTCGGTATGGCTGATAGAACCAAAATGTATATATATACCTTGTTACCGTGATACAAAATGATTGTAATTGTGTTTTCTATTATTTATTTATTTTTTTTAGAGCACTGTTTTTATCATGTTTTCCCAGCCCTGCAGATCACTATTGAATTTGTCACTCACTTGGCGCTTAGCGCTGCCTCAGGCCCAAGAGGGCCTGTTGCTGGCAGCCCAGATCCCGTCCTGAATGGAACCCCTGCCGGGTTTTGTGGAGGAGCTGGAGCCACGACCCGGGGTAGTCACCTATCCACTAGCCTGCATTGAGGAGGAGAGGCTGGCGAGGGAGGAGGCAACCAGGAAGTGGAGGGAGAGGATAGGAAAAAGCTGGAGGGAGGAAAGAGAATAGAAAAGCAAAAAAAAAAAAAAAAGAGAAAACTAAGCAAAAAGACATAAATAAAAAAAAAAAATAGACAAAGTGGTAAAGAATAAAAAAAAAGAAATAATGGGGAATAAGTTATTTTTTTTTTTCCTGATTTCTACAAATTTTAGCTGGCCTCTGTTTTCTTACTGTAGGTGGAATATAAATATTTTAGATAGATAAATGTTTCCGGCCCTGGTGATATGGTACTTCTGGGAGTAATAGAGCTATCATTGCACTCCAGTGGTGATTCAAGCTGTAATCTGGTGGCTTATGGCCCACTTTGATGTGGGACTGTACATACCTTGTCATGCCTCCTTGTGGTTTAAAACAAAAAAAAAAGAAAAAAAAAGTCTGTGGCAGGTAGACACCTATGCCTGCCACCCCACTGGTGACGGGCCCTGCCATGGATTCTCAGGGGCACTCAAACCCTGGTGAGAGGAGGGGGGAGCCATCTGCGGACCAAGTGTCCCAAGATTTCATTGGATTTGCAAACTGAATTCCTCCTCCATCCCTCGGCAGGGAGCCTGCACCGCCACGGGCTATGTTTTGCCTTCAGTGCCATTCGTTTGACAGCGCTCATTGGCACTATGGCCCTTAACGTTTCTAAAGAACACAATAAAAAGATAAAGGATCTTCTCCCGAAAACTCAGAAAGTGGTTTGGAGGGTTAGGAAGAGGAGAAAGGGGATGTGTGTGTGTGTGCATGGGGAGAGCTTTTATTTCAGTGCAGACTGTGAAGCAGGACTCCAGTTTGGATGTCACCTCAGAAGAGACTGTAGCACAGGGTTTCCAGCTGCCATACTGGTTCTGGAGTTAACAGGCTGTGAAACCTTCTATTGGACCATCCTAAAACTCTTCCATGGAGCTTTTGGGATCTCGTAGGTTCAGAGCACTCAACTTTTCTCATTGTCCCGGCCTGCTGTCATTGGTGGCCTGGCTAGGATCTCAGTAGCTCCGGTAAGGGGACAGGACACTGCAGGCCGCCAAGTCTGTTTGTGCTGGACTGGTTCTTCCCTGGCAGGCTGGGTATCTGTCGTTTATTTTTTAGCTCTGAGAAATGAGATTCTTTGCCTTTAGTGGAGGAGAATTGGGTTAATCATTCATCCAGCACAAGCAGACCTGGATTTATCTGCTGCCTCGTGTCAGGGTGCACGTCCTCAACCACAAGGCTGCCAGCTCTCCTTCCTTTAGACTGAAACAAACAAAAAAAAAAAGTACAATTTTCACACTGCATCGTTCAAAGGAAGACTCTGGTCTGGTGCGATCCAGGGCGAAAGTTAATGCGTGGCCCTCGTCGTCCTTGGAAATCGGCCCTCGACGGAGCTCTCTAATGTTGGCAGTTCTGCAGCTGTTCCAGGGGCAGAGTTTGCTATTGCTTTTGAGGAGCTGTGTCTGCAGGAAGGCAGGGCCTGCTGGCCTGGTGCTGGCTGCCAGGGGCCTCACTTCGCATTCTGCCTTGCCAGATGGGGCTCGCTAGGAGCGTGCCTGTCACTTTTTTGTAACCTTGGTTGAATCTCATGCGGGCGCCGCACAGGTTAACCAGGAAGCTGAAGGTTTCACCTATTTTCTCTCCTCTCCAACTGGGCCGGGGACTTGCTGTACCTGTGTGGAGTCTGTTGCAAAATGCCTTACTTAGGTTACTCGTGTATAAATACAATCATGAATAGCCATTGATTTGTATTATCGCAGGCTTTTTTTTTGTGCTAATGAAGCCATTTTGTGCAGGTAAGATCCGGCATTCTATATCTGTGGTAGAGGCGAGATTATGTGAGGTAAATGGTTTAGATTTGCTTTATGTGATGCGTGTTTTTTTTTTGAACCCCTCCACCTAGTAAGTTAAGATTAGCAAGGGATATTGTTGTTGTTTTTTTTTTTTTTTTTTAATAAAATGTGAAAAAAAAACCCTACACAAATAAAACAGAATTGGCCTTAAAATGGAGTGTGACCTCCTATGTGACCTCCTCTCTCCATTAGATGAAAGTGTTTTTCGGCTGGTAAGAATCACTCCGTGAAATTGCCTGCTCTTAAACAATGCCAGGCCCTACAACGGTCGTTCTTTCGACACCTGCCGTTTGTTGTGTACCGTGAAGATGTCTTGCTAGGGTCAGGAGGTGGTTTTCTCCCTTACCAAAGTCTGCAGCTGTTGTGAAGATTGATTAGCTCATGGCCGTGCAGAAAGGGCAGAGCTGAGCTGGCAAATAGCAGACCTGGCCAGACAGCATCCGCATGCTGGCAGCTCAGAGCTTTTAATTTCTCTGAGGTGTTGCTTTCTTTTTTTTTTTTTTTCATTACTATATTCGGACTGGTAAGAAAGCAAGAACATGTTTTGGATGCGTGCCACGCACACAGGTAGAGGGGCAGAGTCTCTCTGCGTTGAACCAGGAAATTAACTAATATAACAACAGAACCAGTCTTCGGATTCTGGTCACGTAGTAATGACAGAGCACCAATCCGTGGACTTCCTCCTGTAATAAACGGAGACCCGTTCTCAAGATCCTCCAGCCTCCCTCTCTCCGTCCTATAATAATAACGGAGCCAGTCCGCAGACTCCTTCGAGGAGTAAGGAACGAGACCGTGGTCCTCACGCCACCCCCTCCATCGTGTAAAAGGGAGTCCATTCTCGGAGCTTCTCCCCCCGTCTCTCACCCTTGAGAAACAATAGAGAACAAGTCTCCCCACCCCACCCAAGTGGTTAAAAGCAGTGGTGATTTTCTGCATAAAGAAAGTTGCCAGCGGCAGCCTTCGGCGTCCACGGTTTCCCAGTGGGGTAAACGAAGCAAGCTCAAAAAAAAGGTTCCGGGTCTGTGACCTTGGCAGGAAATTGCCACTGCAGCCCCCCCCCCCCCCCCCCCCCCCGGCCGCAGCCGGTCCAAGGTGTGGATGCTGGGCCCTGGAATCCAACTCTGGCCTCCTCCACGTGGGCACACGTGGCACTGCGTGTGGAGGCATCGGGCAAACCCGCATTTCCCCAGCCGTAAGCCGTGGCTCACACGCAGGACTCCTGGAGCGTTATTCCCACCTGCTCCTCTTTCAGGGACGTCGGGTTACACAGTTTGCCGAGGTACCCGGTTTTGAAGAGGGGGAGGGGGAGGGGAGAAACCGAAGTCGAGGCCTGACGTTTTTTGTTGCCTCTCATGCTGGTTTCAAATGGGAGAAAGATGCCTACAGAGACCACAGTGCCATGGGAGGAGATTTCTAAACCCAGGGATGGGTGAAAGTCTGGCCACCCTTTTGCTTATGCCAGCCCAGCTATTAAGTCAGGCTACAAGTGGCACATCAGGGTGGGAAACGTGAAGCAAGAATCTGTTACGCGCCCAGTCATTTTTTTTTTTTTTTCCTTAAAATGGATTAGCGTTTGCTGAAAAGCGAATGGGAAAATAACTTAGCACAACAGACATGAACGGAGAGTTGGTGTCTCCTCCTGAATTTTCATCCGTTCTCATCTGGGCACTTCCTCTGGTTGAGGGGTGCTCTGACCTGGCGTGAAGCTGTCCAGCTTGTGACCCCTGTGAGGGGGCACTCGAGATTCACTGGGGGGGAGGGGGGGGTGCTGAAGGTCATAGAAGCGGAAGAGTTTGCCGACATTCCCTCAAATCAGAAGCTGCTCTGAAGCTGGGGAGACCGCGTGGCTGGCGACTGCCACAGTCTGCACCCGCGGAAACGGGGCGCGGGACTTTAGCAGTGATGGGGGGTATGTATGTATGTATTTAGAAAGTGTATGGAATGTAGTCATAGAAAGGGATGGGGGTTCAAATGGGGAAGGGAAGCAGAGGTGACTGTAGCACAGACCAAGGAAACATTTGCTGTAATGGTTGCAAAGCTGAGAAATGCATTTCGCCCTCCGTCTGCCTCTACCACTCTGAGGAGACGGAAGAGAGTGAGGAACGAAGGTGCAGTAGATAGAGAGCGGCTAAAACGTTAACCCAAGGCACTCATTCTGCCCTGTGCGGGAGAAAAAAAAATCACGGCCTGCGCCAAACCTAGACCACAAAATACGGGGCCCACCAGCAAACTTCCCGAGGTTCTGAGGAGAGCTCTGGGCCTCCTGGTTTCCTATTCATGTGTGAATAAACACAAACATCTCCCCCCCCCCAAGTGCCACACACACCAAAGCTAAGCTATTTATACAGCTAGGTATCAGCAGCATGAATCAAACAGAACCGGAGCAGGAAGAGAGGCCCTCTCTTACCCATCCGCTATGAACCTGTCCTGTCGTCATCCCTATCACCACCGCTCACACCAGTGGGTTCCGGCCTCTTGGTAAGCTCAGGGCTCAGCTGGGAGGAAGGGCAGAGCTGGGTTTTAAAAAGCTCTTGAGAAGTGTAGAGAGCTTTTTGGCTCACCCGAGGTTAGCCCTCATGCTCTGCTTTGCCAACGCCGATTATCGTAGATGTACAGGATTTAAAAAAAAAAATTTTTTTTTAATGTTTTGGGGTTTGTTTTATTTTTTTTTATATTTTTAAGCTGGAGATATACTGTAGATAAGTTACCTTTTGGAATACAAATCATAAAAAGATTACAATAAACCAAAGTACTACATAGTTTCAAGAGCATAATGATTTCCCTCTCAGCTAATTTTGAACAAGAAAACCAAGCATGACAAACCTTCCTAAACATATACACAAGACATCCACGCACAGCACACACATTCAACCCCAGTCATGTTTGTTGTTTTAATATTTATTGAAAAATTTTGCTTGCAGCATCAGGTGCGATTTTTCTTTAGTGCAAGATGCCATCGCAACAGTAGATAAATGTAAAAAGCATTAAAGAATCCACTGATGGGTACCTGATAGAAACATAGCAACATAGAAAGTGATGGCAGGAAAGGACCAAACGGTCCATCCAGTCTGCCCAGCAAGCTTATGGTAATATAGAAAAAAGCCTTAACAGGCAATACGATTTCACAATCAAATTACAAGAAAGACGTATTTGCCAAAAAAATAGTAGTGCACTTTTTAAATACTTAAAAATTTTTTTTGTGAAAATGTTTCAAAAAAATTGTTAAAAATTTGGACCAATGATTAAAAGAATACCCTTTGATTTATCGATTGAGCATAACGTAAGGCTCTAAAAGATATCAAAGTGAGGGGTTTGTATGAAGGTCCCTTAAGATTATTCATTTTTTTGGCAAATACATCTTTTTGTAATCAGTAAGCTTATGGTAGCATCTGCTGCGCCATAGAGGTCACCCCCATACTTAGTTTCTCAAACCATCAGAGTCAGGACCCTTGTTGGTTGCTGTTTGAGTTCAGTTCCCTGTTACCTCTTGCCTTGAAGCAGAGAACAATGTTGGAGTAGCATCAACAGTACGAAGGCTTATTGGTTAAGGGGAGTAACCATCACACTAGCAAGTTACCCCCATGCGCGCTTTGCTTCCTTTCCATCCTCTAGCCTTTAGGGATCCACAGGGTTTATCCCATGCCTCTCTGAAATCTTTCACCATTTTTGTCTTCACCATCTCCTCCGGAAGGGCATTCCAGGCATCCGCCACCCTCTCCGTGAAGAAATATTTCCTGACGTTGGTTTTGAGTCGCTCTCCCTGGAGTTTCATTACATGACGCCTAGTTCTACTGATTTCTTTCCAAATCTTGACTGGGAAGATGCCTCCAGGGCCAGTCCTCTAGCGGTGGAGATCACGGTTATCCTCCAGGACGTGGTTCCTGCAAGCCTGCTCTTGCTCTGCAGCGACACCTGCTGGGTAAGGAAAAGCATATTCGGTAAGGTCCTGGATAAGGGAGCTGCAGTCCCTGTGTCCCCCTGGATTAGAGGATTGCCGTTGCAGTGATTTTGCTAGGGAGGGCAGAAACCAGGCACCGGAGGACGTGAGGAAGACCTGTGTGGTCATACAGGACACCTAAGCACTAGGAGCTGCCAGCGTCTCCTCCGGATGTGGCCTTCTGGGCTACAGAAGAAACTCTGTCCCTCTCAGGGCAAAGGAGGTTTGCCCGCAAGTGTCTTCCCCTGTGTCTGAAGTGCTGCTCCTGCCGACAAGAGGCCGGTGTTCGGGGCCCCGTTGCTTTCCAAGTGCTGCTTCCTGTCACCGACACCGCTCTCTCCTGGCAGTCCGTGGTTTGAACCGCCTAGGACAGAGAGAGAGAGAGAGATGCCAGCGACAGGGAAGTACGTTTGGAAGTGCCAGGCCCCTAGCCCAGTTCTGCTGTCCTGTCAGCAGGGCTGGGCTGAGGCAGGAATGAAAGTTTTAAGAGCGAGTGGGGAGAAGGGATGGAAGGCGAGGGTTAGGAATGGGGGGGATAGAAGTAGAGGTGAAGCCAGGATGGGAAGGCATGGGGGAGGGGGAAGGAGGAGAGATGAAAAGTGGGGGCGATCGGGGATGGATGTTAAGAGCGAGGAGGGGAGGATGGGAAGGTAAGAGCGAGGCTACAGGCTGGTATGTTTTTTCCTCAGGGGTGCCAGTGTCTGTTTGGTGCAGGGTACCAGTTAGCCTAGGGTCAGCCCTGACGATAGGTGATAAAAGTTGAGATGCAAGATCTCTTCATTTCCAAATTTTTTTAGATCTTCATTTCCATTTTTCTTACTCGCTCAAGGCGGGGGCACAAAGAATTGCTCTCGTTTAAAACGTAAGGAGCTCTCCGGTGCTCGGGGTGCATCCAGCGCGGCTCGGTGACGCGGTCTGTGGTAGTTCCCGCATTGAGGAACCACTGCCCCCTCTCTTGCAGAGAAAGGGAAGGGCGTGAAAGGGGCCGGGAATCGTAACGCGGGGCAGCTTGCTGTGCTGCTCTGGGGATTCTGGGCCATTTCGTCCCGCTCCTGCCACTGTTGGAGCCCTTGGTGTTTCCGGGATTGCGTCCTGCCTCCTGCCCTGCTGTTAGTGCTTCAGCCATACCTTTGCCCTCCTTGACCCTGATTCTCTGTGGGTCCTGGACCTTTCCTCTCTTTTGCTGTATTATGAATTTTTATCTCGGCTGATTGCTTGTTAATGGGGGAGGCTATGACAGCATTAAACCTCTCTCTTTTTGTTGTGTGTGCGGGTTTTTTTTTTGTTTGTTTGTTTAACTCCTTATTTTAAATAAAAAGTTCCTGGCAGAAGGCCATCTGTCTGTCCTCTGCGGCAGGCATGCAGTGCCGCATGGTGTGGGGAGACGGGCCTCTCGTTACTGCTGAGGTCACTTTGCATTCGGGGGAAGGAGGAGGTGTATGTAAGAGATGAGGGGGGCAGGCAGCAGAGGCCAGCCATGAGATAAATCATCCCAGGATGTGTGGAAATGTAAGCATCCTCATGCCACATCGAGAGGGAGATGGATAGGTGAAAGGCGATTTCATTTTGTACATAATCGGTTCCTTTACCTTCTTGCATCTCTCTCTCTCTCTCTTCTGTACCGTGGGTGGCACAGGAGGCCGGTGGCACTCCCTCAGAGGCAGCGCCAAACTCCTGCCGAGTCCTGTAGGCGATCCAGCACATCTTACCTGCCTTGGGGGAGCCCTGCAGTGTCCGGGGGGGGGGGGGGGGGGGGGGGGGGGGGGGGGTTGGCAAAGGTTTGAGGAATAAGACGTGAGTGGAGCCTCCTGGCATTCTGGCGCCTCAGTTTGTACAATGCCATTCTGTGTTTTGGAAGCCGAGTGCTACAGTCTGGCGGTCACGCGATGCTTTCACTTCAAGGCTTGTGCTGTGTGCTCACTGGGGCTGCGGGCCCCGTGAGCACACAGGTACTCTGCAGCAGCAGGCCCTCCCCTCACCAGGTGTGCTCCGCTGAAGGCCGTGGCAGTTTTAGAGTGGGGGACACAGAACAAATATTGACGTAGGCCTTGAAGCCAGAAGGGACGGGATTGCTTCACTCTAGCTACAGATAAGGACCTGGGCCCAGGCAAAAGTGCCAGCTCCGGGTGTGAGAAGGGGCACCGTAACTGCAGCCATTTCTGGCAAAGAGCCGACTGTGGTCTTTCAACCACCCTAGTGTGTTGAAAGGTGAGCCAGAGCAGATTCAGCCTGCTTTTCTTCCCGGCTTGTTTTACTCTCCTTGTGTTTTTTTGCGGCACTGTTATGTCTCTGGAATAACAGCCTTGCCTCCTGAAGCGTGCGTCAGAAAGTCAAGTAAAAAGGGACACCGTGAACTGAAAGGTGATACGGTCGCCCAGCAAGTGCAGTTGCTCATTTTTATTGGATTGTGAGCTTTCTCTGTGGCATGGCCTTGTGTTTTCTGTGCGGCACATGCCTGTTGGGCAGACTGGTAACTCCGGTACCGTGTTTTTTGCAGTGGGCTGGTGCTTCGGCGGCACCGTACCATGGAGGCAATCTCATGCATGTGTATGCTCGTCAACTTCCAGTTTACATGAAGGACTGGGGGATGGGGGGTCGCCATCGGTGCCTGAGCGTGCAGGAGATGCCTTTCTCTACTGTAGATTGAGCTCGTGTGCTGTTTCTTGCTGGTAATCTGGTAGCTGGTGTCGCTGCTCTGGGTCCTGTTTATATATTTGAAAACATTATGTCATGCATTGTGGATGGAGGATATTCATAGGGTTGGCTTGGTGCTTAAATATTCCCTCTCTCTCTCTCTCTTTTTCTCTCTAGCAGTTGATTTAGGGTTTCAGAATTAATTAGCGTTCTTGGACTGTTGCAGTGGTAGGAATAGCCATGCTATACTTGCAGCTTCTAGATATTAATCATCATTAATTGAAAAAATGAGCAGGAAATGTCCTCCGCCCTCTTGGAGTAAACCTGGCCATTCCCGCTTTAGCATCTTACTCATTCCTCCTTTTTCCTCATCTCTGATACCTGCAGAAGCTGTCCCCCCTATATAAACATTTTTTTTTGTTTTTGGGGGGTAGATTTTCAATAAATGCAAAGGTACCCGAGTGCATGGAAGCCTGCACACATCGAGGTGAGCTTCTAACACAAGGTACCCATGCCGGTCGACATGGAAAATCAGTTGTGTGTCTGATGATGACTACGTTTCTGCCTGTATGTATTTTATACCCCGTTTCACTTTTCTAAAGTTAGGCAGTTTGGCAGCTTGCTGTCTGTGCCTGTACCGTCTGCAAATGTCCGTATGTGCCTATGTTTTATTTAACTGCACTTAATTGCTCACTGTATCGGACAGCCATCATGGCGCGATATGATAAAACACACTGCACATATGATGCATGCCTGTGGACACCATTGTTGGGCTGCTTTTTTTTTTCATGTGGCCAAGTTTGCGTGTGTTCATGAAAGTGCATGCATATTTCAAGCAGCTGAAAACCACTTACCTGTGATTGGTGGGTTAACTGCTTTTACCCGTGAAATAAGTTTTGGAAGTTTATCCCCTTATATCTGTTATAAGTGTGGGTTTCTGTTGCTTCTGTCTTCTAAACTCTCAGAAGCCTGGAGAGCCTTGTAATTTCTGAAGCCTCTGAGGTGGATGAACCAGCAGCACATTTCTGGGGCGCAGACTAACGAGGTGAACGAAAGCTTTGGGAAATATGAGATGCATAGGAATAATGTTGTTGTGCCGTTACAGTTGGGTGAAGCGATCTGTGGCCAGGGTCATGCAGGGAGTCTGGGGGGGGGAGTGTGGATTTGAACTCGTGTCCTAGGATTTCTCTTGATTTATAAGCTACCCGTGCATCTCATTTGTTCCAGCAATGTCCTAAGTTATTACAGTTTGACTCCTCCCAGTTAGTTTTTGAAATCCATCCTGGAAAATCCTATCCTTTTTTGAACTGTTCATTGTGAGCAGAAACCAGCTTGGTCCTTGTTAATAGCAATTTCTATTCTGTCAGAACTTTTTAATCTTAAAAGGAACCTTTTACGTCTTGCACACGACTCTCCTGCGGCTCTTCTTCTCCTCCAGCAGCCCTTCTTCTGAGATTTGGATTCGTACTGCAAGCCCAAGGGCAGAGAACCCAAAGGGTTGATCTTCCACTCTTTGCTTTCCCCTCTCATTGTGCCCTCTCTTCCTCTGCTCTATCACCTCCATTAGTAAGGCCCAGTTATTCTCTAGTATTTAGGAGTCTGGGGAACATGGAGTGCTGTATGGTGGACAAGGAGGAGGAGGAGATGTGTGCTTTACTGCCTAGGGAAGGGTGTTTTCTTAGTAGCCCAGTGGAGGGATGAACTCTACTCCCCAGGGAAGGGTGTTTGCTCTATGTTCCAGTGCAAGGATGTGTGCTGTTAGGGGCCTGTGAAATCCCTTCATTCTCTTTCTAATGATTTAGACTTGAGACCCAGTCTGTGCTGGGGTTGCTGGACTTTTTTTTTTTTTTTTTTTTAAATCTCCGAGTTCCAGAAACGGTTGCCTTCACAAGGACCCATTTTAAAAAAAAATAAATCCTTAGGTCCCACCTCTGATTTTTTTTTTTTTTTTTCCCCCACCCAGAAACAGCTCTGTGTGTACTGGGCCGTTCTGTGCAGGCACGCACGCTTATTATCGCAAAAGAATGTCAACAGATCATATTTCTGGCATGGAGCGGAGAGCACCGAGTCGGGCATGTCTCAGCTTGAGACTGTGCCGAGGGAAGACGCTACGTGAGCTTAGCAGACATGAGGCTCGGCAAAAGCATCTCGCAATCCCCTGTTGTTCCGAGACTGAGCACCCCCCCCAACCCCCCAAATATGTTCTGCCAACGCACCTCATTTGGAGCAACAGTCAATGGTTCCAACTGTGGGCTCCCCTACAGATCTGATGATACTTCTCCATCCTGGAACGGAGAAGTGCTGCTGTTATTGGAGCAGTTTTCATATAGTTTTTTTTTTTGCCCATGAATTTGTAAGAATGGCAGTTAGTGTTCCAGCCCTGGACTCTTAACACAGCTTTGTCACTGTGTCTCACTTCTGACCTCGGCGCCTTTATTAACAGGCCTGAATTTCTATGCCTCGCTCCTGCTGTAATGGACTATTTATTACAGTGTCCCCTGCTTGTCCAACCTTGGACCATTCTAATGTTGTCAGAGAATGTGGTTTAACCAAGCTATGCAATAGCTGGTCACTAGGAACTAGGCCAGGTCAGTCGGTCCATCCTGTTAAGAGACAGAATGCAGGTCTCCTACAGCCCCTTGTACTGCTTAACTCCCATCTACCTTGATTCCACTCTGTCTTATACACAGCTGCCTCCCATTCCCAGTTTCTAGGCCTTCCTATGGGCAGACATACCGTGGCCGATGTAATAAGGTGCGTTGAAGCTGCTGCGGATTTGTGCGCGCCTATGCACGTGTTTGTGTATGAGTGTTTTCCCACGCAAAGCCCTGTACGGATACGCAATAAGGGTTTTGTGCGTGGGAGGGGAAAAGCGCGTACAAGCTCGCTTACGGACCCGCGGTTCTTCTGAGCGAGAGCATGCTAATGGCATGCAAAGGAAGCGATTATCTATTCATGGGCAATGCAGGAAGCTGCGCTAGCAGGGAGATCGGGTTAGTGTGGGTTTTTTTAGCGTCTGGGTCAGGGCAGGAGGTAAGTGAAAGTGCCGGTGTGGAGACCTGTTTTTTTTTTTAATGCTTTTTTGGGTCAGCCAAACAGCGGACCGAACAGGTGGAGAGAAGGCAGCTTCTCAATGAGGCAGAATGACCGATCTGCATTTCATGCTGTCACCAGCGGTCAGAGCCCGATCGTGAAGGGGTTAGATATTGCTCTACCCACCTTCACATCAACTTCTGGACCACTGATTTATTCATTTTATGGGAAAAGGCTTTTGCCCCGAGAATCAGTCGCGGGTGTTCACACGCTGATGGATGTCTGCACGTGTTTCTGCGCGGTTGTCTGCGCGTTTTACTACATAGGGCCATTAACGTGCGTTACTGCGCACATTATGGTGCTTATGTTTGGTGTGCACGGATTTTATATGCATATCTAATTTGCATACACGGCCATTATTACACTCCGCGCTTCAGCTGGTTTTTGCCATGCTCATCAAAATTATCCACGCAGAAAAATCAGCACGGATCTTACTGCATCAGCCTCACTGTGCCTTCCTGCTCTTTCAGCGCATCCCACAGGACCAGGCCTGGCCCCAGTGCCTGAGGCATGCACATCACCAGATAGTGATCACATTTCTCTGCCATTGTCCGCCTATGTGACAGGAGCTTCAGACCTTTCACTGATTTATAGGAGCTGAAGATTTTCACTGGTTTGTTTTGTTCCAGTGCTTTGGATTTGTCTGTAAATCAACCATTGTCTTTTTCTGTGGTGCTCCTGGGGGGGTTTTATCGCTCCCTCCCTTCATATTCAGGCAGCTGGCAGACCCTCAGAATTGCGATGTCAGCAGCTCTCCACAGATGGTCAATTTAGGAGGGACCATATGGGATAGAACAGTTGGGAGGGACAATGAGATAGGACTCATGAAAGAGAGATCCTCATCCTCTCCCTTATCAAGAGTGACTATTTATTGATTGGGAAAACAGGAGGGAGCCAGAGAAGGGAGAAGAATGGGAGGGGAATTGGGTGAAAGTAGGACTTGAGGACTGGGACCTGAATTTTGAAACAAAGGTTCATTAAAAGTAGGCAGGATAAAGAGTGGAGCTGGTTTATTCTCTCTATGGGAGCTGGGTGTAAGTGACATTCTGGTTAGCCTTCAAGGTCAGACCTAGGCATACCCATCCCTACTCAAGAATACCTATTATCCCTTCAGATACTGACATGTCAGAAACCACTTTTATTTCCTGAGGAGCTGAGTAACAGTTTAGAACCTTGATTCCCAAGATTTTTCGCGGCCATCCAATGAAAGTTTCTGTGACTTTCTATTCTTCTGTATCAGCTCCCAACCTGAAAACTTAAAAACCTGCTGAAAGCAAAACATATGCTATGAATTTCCCTCAGAGACTTTGAAATGGGAGAAACCCCCTATTCAATAACATCCATTAGGTCTTTGGTGGTTTGGAGTATGCTCAGAATCTGAAGATGACGCTCCAGGAGTGATAATGATTCAAGGCAAACTCACCTGAGATCCCCATCCTACTTCCTGCGGTTTGCTCTTCCATTCTTATGAAACCATTACCTCCTCTTCCTCCTTCTCCATCCCAGACCTGGGCAGAGAGCCCTGTAGCACTTGCTTTCCTCCTGGGAGAATCCCAAGCAGCATTCCTGAACCTCAATGGCTACTGGAGCCAACTGTTGGCCAAGGGTCAAAAGAGTTGTGCAAGATTATGTTTAAGCACATTCACAGCTACAGTTTCAAACATCAGCAGAAGAAATGGCTGTTGGAATAAATGGTGCTGCCGAGCCGTGCCATAGCACTGTACTCACCGGTTACAGAAACCTCCCTCCCTCCATCTTGCCTTAGTGCTTTCTTGGCTCATCTCCAACATGAAACCTTTGATGCATCCAACGATCATTCCTCACTCTCTCTCATGTGTGACCCCTGGAGTGGGAGGAGGAAGAGGACTGGAGCCAGGATGGGATATTTCTGTTGTAGTCAATTTTTTTCCCCCCTCTTGTTACTGAAGTCTCTGCCCAGTATAAACATTATAAACTGGCAGTGAGAGGATTAGCAGAGTTCCAGTCTGGGCTTGGAACGAGGATTTTCTAGATGTGCCAAAGCAGTGCAAGGTCTGGAAATTGCACCTACATGGACAGGGACCCTTCATGGACTCCTCTTACTATCCCACCCCGCCATGGCTGAGGTGACAGGGGGTATCCAAGTTGGTTTTTGTATCCTGGTTGCACACTTTTTTCTTTAGCAATATAATGTCAGCCGAATATAACAGAATCTAAATGCAGTCAGTGAATGCTAGAGGATCTTCCCTTTGATTGCATGTTTCCCTTATTCTGCCTTTACAAAGCCTGGTTAGAAGCAAAATGCCATCTGCGCTTCTCTCTTTCATGAAAGGGCTTGATAAGAAGAACATGTCTCACCTATCCAGGATGAACCACTGGAAGCAGCTGGAACTCATAGGCTGCAGTTTCCTGTATCCCGGGCCCGCGGCAGCTTCTACCGAAGGCGGCATTCCAGAGTCTGGATCTGGCACCTTCTCTGTAACAACAGCTGACCAGAGTTTCTCGGGCCTCCGATTGAAATGGCCTGTAGCGAAATGACAAAGTGATGAAGCTTGCCTGTGACACTTCAGCATATTTAAGGATAAACAAAATCTTTTATTTGTTTTTCAGTCCAGAAATTCTCTGGTTATTTATTATTATTATTATTATTATTATTATTATTATTAATAATAATTTATTTTTTTTACAAAGTTATTTCCTCTTGTTTTTCAGAGACACTTTTAAGAGCAGAAGAAAAAAATAATGAACTTGTGTTTTAACAGTTTCGCCCACTATTGTCACATGCATGTTCTGTATTATTATTTATTTGAAGTGGAAGTATCCTCTATGAGCTCCCGCTACCCCCTCACACCCCCAATAGAGATTTGCAATAAAGTTAATGTCCATGTCGAGTATTTATCTCAGAACCACCGGTCTGACTAGATTATCTTGACATGTTCTTGCTGCAAACTGGATGCTTTTCCCAGAACTGTACAGAAGGTGATGGCTTTCTCTGGTCTTCTGTTTTGAAAGGTGCGACCCCTCTCCCCCCGGGGAGGTGATAAATGCGCAGGAGTTGCACAGCCTGCACTTCTGCATGTGCGCACGAGTTCATTTCTTTATTTCCAAACATTTGATATTCCGCTTTGATCCGGACCGGACTCGGAGCAGATTACAATAAATTAAAAATAGTTTTAACGGGTTAGAATCGGAGCAGATGCTTGAGCATATGACCAACAGTACAGAATAATGGATTTTTTTAACTTGACACAAAGTATAAGTTTGAGCTTTGACAGACAGAACCAGAATTAAAGTGACTTAACACAAGGTAGAGGTTAAAAACGGAAACGGACCCAACAGTAGCACTATAGGCCTCCAGCCGAGTGGCAAGGACGGCGGCATATAGTTAAGTAGCAAAGCAGATTGATTGCAGTATCTACGAGAGGCCCAGAACTTACGGTTCTGTGTCAGAGTCTAGCATCTATAGTTGCCCTCCATGGTAAGTTCATGGTGGCACGGTTGGGTCAGTTTATCTACCAAACTGGGAGAAGGCCTGGTCAAATAGCCATGCCTTGGCTTTCTTTCTGAAAGTAACACGGTTCAAGTCGGATAGGAAGCGGAACCATGTTCTGGAGTTTGGGTGGGGTGGCAGAACAGCCGAAGGCCTTCTTTTTCATTCAGGTTAGTTTTGCGGACGTCGGAGGAGGGGTGGCAAGAAGGGCCATTTGTGAGGACCGGAGCCCTCTTGCTGGGATATAGGGAGTGAGGCGAGGCGAGAGTTACGCTAGGGTCTGTTTGTACATGCATTTGTGGGTGAAATGGGGGGGGGTGGGATTTTGGAGAGGGCCCTTTTGACCGTTTAGTCGTGGACATGCCAGTTGACGCATGCAGGCGGATTATGCAAAAACATGATTGGACGTATGGTCGCCAGCTACTTGTTTTATTCACAGTTTTCCAGTCAAAAAAAATGAAGATGAAATTTTCTTCTTTTTAAAGAATTTGACTTTTGGAAGTGGTGTTCCTGAAGTCCATAAATGTGGGATGGAGAGGAAGCTGAGTTTAGCCATGACATGAAAACATCGGCACAGGGAACTGATGTTTGCTGTCATGATCTTCAAACAACAATTCGTTTCAAGAACGGAATAAAAACTGGAAGCAGCTAGGAGTGCCGCGGATGTTATAGCTGCTAACTGAATGATCGTACAAAGAAAAGTATGCAGGACTGGTGTGGTTTTTTTTTCACCGTCATTAGCTGCTACCTACAACTTGGCAGCTGAGAATTGGATGGCAGCTCTCCAAGGAAGGGCAGTCAAGTCATCAATCTCAGGATCTGACTCGTCCTCCTCCTCCACACCTGTCATCTTCTGCTCCTCCTCCAAGCACCTGTCATCCCCCTCCTGCTTCTCCTCCTCCCTCTCAGGCCTGGACAGAGAGCCCCAGTGGAGCCTGCCTCCCTCCTGGGAGAATCCCAAGCAGCATTCCTGAGCCTCACTGGCTACCCGAGCCATCTGTTGGCCAAGGGTCAGCAGTAAAAGTTGCCCGAGGTATTTGGAAGCACTTCCACAGCAGAAGAAACGGATGTTGGAACAATTCAACCAGCTGTGAGTCCTGAATAGTTTGATGCTGGGACGGTGTTCTTAAGGAGCAGAGGGAAAGCAAGTATCAAGGAGGTTTGCAGTTTTGTCAGTCCCTGACACTGGAAGAGCCGGTTTCAGAAAGATTCCAGCTTGTCCTTAACGCTAATTCTTTTGCCTCATGTGACTGAAGTGTCGCCAACGGGCACCCGTTCTTCCCCCCTCCCCTTTTCCCTCTCTCTCTCCCTCATATCTGCATCCTTTACATTTTCACACCAAAAGATTTGCACCAGGAGGTAAATTAGGCAGACTAGATGGTCGGCAGGGTCTCTCTCTCTACTGTCACAGTTAGTTTCTTTGTAAAGAAAGTTTCGGTTGTGATTTTAAGGGATCATTTTGTAAAAGCCCACAAAAATTAGATGGCAAATATATGCATAAGAGGCGCCACATTTTAAAGAGAAAGTAATCACATGCTCCTACACATGTGCTTTCCTTTTTGAAAAGTATTCCTCTGAAACTACCTGCACACAGTTGCACCGTTTTTATCCACAGAGGGCCCTGTTTGAAAATGGCCCTTTTAATGCCGTCTATTCTTATGGACAGTTTCTCTAAATACTTGGAGAGGTTCCTTTGTGCAACTCTTTTTAAAGTGAGAGACCTTGATGAAAGGATGTCACCATTGGATGAATGGAGAAATTCAGTCATTGGATCTTTAAGAGCAGGTTGGACAGGCATGTGCTTGATGGGATATAGGTACAGTGAATCCTCCCTGGCAGGAAGGGCATGTGGTTTTCAGCCTGGTCCAGGAGTATCTCCTATCCAGTCTGGTTTTCAGGATATCTGCAGTAAATATGCATGAGTGCGGTAATCAAATTTGCAGACGATTACAAAATTGTTCAGAGTGTTTAAATCACAAGCAGATTGTGATAAATTGCAGGAAGACCTTCTGAGACTGGATATTTGGGCATCCAAATGGCAGATGAAATTTAATGTGGATAAGTGCAAGGTGATGCATATAGGGGAAAAAAAACCCCATGCTATAGTTACACAATGTTAGGTTCCATATTAGGAGCTACCACCCAAGAAAGAGATCTAGGCGTCATAGTGGATAACACATTGATATAATCGGTTCAGTGTGCTGCGGCAGTCAAAAAAGCAAACAGAATGTTAGGAATTATTAGGAAGGGCATGGTGAATAAAACGGAAAATGTCATAATGCCTCTGTATCACTCCATGGTGAGGCCGCACCTTGAATATTGTGTACAATTCTGGTCGCCGCATCTTAAAAAAGATATAGTTGCAATGGAGAAGGTACAGAGAAGGGCGACCAAAATGATAAAGGGAATGGAACAGCTCCCCTTTGAGGAAAGACTAAAGAGGTTAGGACTTTTCAGCTTGGAGAAGAGACGGCTGAGGGGGGGATATGATAGAGGTGTTTAAAATCATGAGAGGTCTAGAACAGGTTGATGTGAATCGGTTATTTACTCTTTCAGATAATAGAAAGACTACGGGGTACTCCATGAAGTTAGTATGTGGCACATTTAAAACTAATTGGAGAAAGTTCTTTTTCACTCAATGCACAATTAAACTCTGGAATTTGTTGCCAGAGGATGTGGTTAGTGCAGTTAGTATAGCTGTGTTTAAAAAAGGATTGGATAAGTTCTTGGAGGAGAAGTCAATTACCTGCTATTAATTAAGTTGTCTTAGAAAATAGCCACTGCTATTACTAGCAACAGTAGCATGGAACAGACTTAGTTTTTGGGTACTTGCTAGGTTCTTATGGCTTGGATTGGCCACTGTTGGAAACAGGATGCTGGGCTTGATGGATGCTTGGTCTGACCTAGTATGGCATGTTCTTATGAGATATATGTGCCAGATTGTATGCAAATATACCTCCTATCTGTTCATTATAGATATCCTGAACACCAGAGTGGCGTGATGATCGCTGAGAGCACCAGGCTGAGAATAAAGGGGCCAACGCAATAAAGCTTAGTGTTCATTTTAGCATGCATTTTCCAATGAAAAATCAACCCTGGTATTTAACGGGATTTTTTTTTTGTGGGAAAACCCATATGCAAAAAAGTGGATTAAAACCTGCGCTAAGGTCAGCGCACCTCCATGCACATGCTGGGCATTACCCTGCAATGCAGGGAAGTGCACTAAGGGTCAGATAGATTTGTGCCCAAAAGTTAACTCCTTGGTCAGAGGTGGCATAAAACTGCCTGAGCTGCAGAGAGCCCCCCTGAGTCCTGCAGCTGGAGGACCAGCACTCTGATCACTCCCTACCAGATGTGAAAACTCATGGCATTTACCATGGGCAGCGCTTAACAAAAAAAATCCCAGAATACATTTAGGGTTTTTATGGTTTACCGTTCTGTTAGATATGGAAAGGACTGGAGAGAGCAGCTGGGCTCGCGGTATAGGGTCTAATGGCTTTAGTAATCTGGGTCCAGTTGTCATCCAATGGGCCAGTTTCACCTTCCCCTCTGCTTGCGTTTTCCATCTTTGATGCCTCAATAAGCCTTTGATTCTGTTCCTCATTTTTCTGGATGCTTCTCAGTCTTGTTACCTCAGAGAGGTGTTTCCTGCGGGAGTCGATTTGTAGACATCTTTCACACTGTGGATCAGGACACCTGTCTGGACAGCAGCAATAGTAACAGTGGAAACAGCTTTGGAAATGCGATGATTCTCGGCCATCCTTCAACTGTTGGGAGCTTCTGGTACCCGTTTGAAAGAGAATGAGAGAGTCCATACCTGTTCCTCAGCTGCCCTGCAAGTAAAAATTTCTTGGCCCTTGGAATCTAACCTCCACCTGCAAACTCAGAATCCCTGTTTGTAGTCTTGCTTGCTTGTTGTTTGGAAAGCATGTAGTATCTCATCTATCAGACTATGATATGTAAATAAGTGAATGTATAAATCTATGAGGTGTGTAGTTTTGGTGTAGCGTCCTTTGTGCACTCTTGCTTCTTAGGGTATAAACGTAAACCAAAACAGCTAGAAATAAAAATGACCACAGAGATCTAATGTGAAGCTTCTCCGGGAATTTTATTTAATTTTTTTTCTATTTGCATATGACAAAATTTGACCTAAATCAATTGCTATCCCTCCCCTTCCTGGAACAAAGCAATACTTACTCCAACCGATGACTAGTAACTTATCCTAATCTATGATCTTAAACTGTGTATCTATGATTTCTAATAGACCTATTTCTTTTAATTTTGGTCAGTTAATTTTGCACTTATTTGTCTATAGACACCAATAGATATTATACACAATTATTCTCCCAAACCCCCTTTTAGTTTAGAAAATGTCTTTTTGTATCTATCTAGTGTGTACTCTCTAAAGCCATGCCAGCCGCTGCTGCACTCCCTCTCTCATTCCACAAGGCCCTTCCCTATCATTGCTCTCCCTTTCCCAGCTCGGAGCTCTGCCCTGGACTGCTCTACCCAGAACCACTGATCGCAAAAACAAGGGTCGGCCTGTCATCTGTACTTGCTGCTAGATGTCTTTTGCAAGAAGCCTATGATAAAGTATACTCCCTAGCAAGAGCAATTCAACACCAGAGAAAGACTGCGGATTTGAAAGCAAATGGCATGCAAACAGTCCGTGAGTTGAGAAAAATAAAATAAAAACCATGCCTTTTCTGTTTACTCATTTGCATGCCTTTAGCGTACTGCATCCTGCAGAATAAAGTAAAACTCGCACTAAAATTTTGCTCTGATTTTTAACATGGGTTTTATTATATTGGCCCAGAGTAAGATAAAATATTAGATGATGGCAAAAAAGACCACCAACTTACCCAGTCTGCCCAGTTATTCTGTCCATACTTCCAAGGTTACGTCCCACCTAAGAGATACCTTTCCTTATCCGGGACAGTCTTTTTTTGTTTTCCACCCTTGATACTGCCCCATTTTGGGTAGAAGGTCATACAAGATCCCCATTTAGTTCCCTCTAGCACCCACCTTTTCCACATCATACCACAAAGCTCTGCATTGTAGGTCCCTTGTGTAGCTTGCCAGTCAGACCCAGCTATGAACATACCTTTGTTGCTTTCATGTCATCATCTAGATGACCCCTTGGTTAGCTCTGTATTTTTAGGATTCTGGAGTAAAACGTGGAGCTCTTCCTGGGCTTGGCTGCGTGCCAGCACTACGGTTTGGAATGCAGGAGATTATCTGGAGCTTGTTGTAAGAGAAATCTCTGTTTACACTTGGGTAATTATTTCACACCTGCATCGTTTAAGAAGGCTACCTCTGAATCCTTAATTTTTTAAATGCCACCCTACCGACCTGAAATTTTGTCTTTATCCATGGCAAAGAATTCCAGGCCTTCAGGGCAGGTTGACCGTGTCCTGGTTTTCTCCTTTTCCATCTATGGACTTGCAGCTGTAATTTTATTAGGTACCAGAAAAAAAAAAGAGTCAAGTTAGCACTAAAGTAATACTAGTGCCAATTGTCCAGACTACTGCGGTACTGCTCGCACCTGTGCCATTTCATTCATTTTTTTCTTTGTATATTACTAACGTACACACATGCGCTCCTGTTTAACTGTACTAGGGAAATCATTACTACATGTGTCAGCTTGCAAAGAAGCAACGCTGGTGCTTGTTGATCTGGAGCCATCTGCCAACAGTTGGGCAGCACACGTGTTAGGAGGGCTCAGAATGACCTTGCACACCTTGGGGGGGGGTCTGATTCTTGCAGTGTTAAGTGATGTCAAGCACGTCGGCACCCCAAATAGGTATCAATCGGGCGTAGCACATGCGAGGTGATCTGTGACTCCCCTTCTAAAGATGTCGATTGACCAGGGTACAAGCCTGAAGAATTTACAAACTCAAGACGTAGCAGTAACATTTTTGGCTGATCGTGTGGGTGGGTCCACCTGCCACACGCACTTCCGAATTCTTACACAGCACATGGGGGTAGGTGCTTCTCTTAATAACAGCCTCATTGTTGACTTTGTTGCTAGCTAAATAGTGGGCAGTGGCTGTGATATCCCATCATCTTCTTTCTAAACTGGCTGCAGGCACTGACTGGTGCTTTAATGCTAAGGAGCAGTTCACCAGAGGGCTTCCCCTGGAGTGTGGGGAGAGGACGTCAGAGCCCAGACTGCTGATGGCTGAAACGGCATATGCTGCCCAGTCTGCAGGCAATAGTGTACTCTTCACGTTTTTGGTTTAATCGTTTGCAAAGGCTTCAGAGATGCGTAGGAGGCACTGGCTGTGGGGGTGGAGGGGAGCTTTAATTTTTATATGCAAAGTTCTTGGGCCTTGACTCTTATTTTCCGCCCAGGGGTGTTTTGCTGTTTTCGGAAATGGAAAAGGCCCCACCACTTCCCTGAGTAAATACAAGTCGGATGCGTTCACATCCTGGAGAGCTGACTTGATTGTTCCAGCAAAAGAAGCTGAGCTCATAAAACAGGGATGAGGCCCCCCAGCCCACCCTCCTCCCCCAGCCCTCATCTCTCACGCTCCTCGCTGGCTCTCCCATCATGCATCTTCTCCTTCTCACCTCAACTTCCATTGTCCTCACGCCCTCCCCCTCCTGAACCTCTCACACACTACATAACTCCCGTCTCTCCACCTCCCATATGTCTCAAGTCCCCTCTAGCCATTTCGTATACCCTTTATTTCCTCCCTCTCTCCCCCCCCCACCCATATCTTTCTCTCCACCTTCCATAGCCCTCCCTCTCGCTACCCATCCTTCCTCCCTCTCTTCACCTCCCATACCCCCCCCCATTCTCTCTCTCTCCTTTTCCAGTCCTGCACCCTTTCTCATCTTGCATCTTCTCTTCTTCCTCCTCCCTTTTACACCTCCCTACAACTTCCCCCCTTCTTTTGTCTCCCTCATCTTTCCTCTCTGGCACAAAAATGCGTTGAGTCCGAGAGCAGAGCAGGTTAAAAGTCCATGGGAACGGAGGTTAGCCCGCTGGCTCCGTGGCAATGCCCGGCCAGGCAGAGGAAACCCGGCGTTGGTCCCCAGGGTTGGGGCTTCTGCTCGCTGGGCCAGCTCGGGATGCTGCGGAGGCCTGTGCTCGTAGATCCTGGGGGGGGGGGGGGGCCAAAGGGAGTCACAGTCCTGGCTTAATAATGGCACCTGGTGGCCAGACTTGGGGAGAGAGCGCTATGGATTAAGGTGCATGGGCACAAGGCTGGAGTCCGTGAGAGCAGGGGGGCAGAGAGAGACACGGGGAGGTCATCAGAACTAACCCACACTCTCTGAAACTGGGCCTGACGTAGTTTGCTTTATTATTGAAGGGCGACTTTGCGTATAGCGAGGGGAACGGCCGAGAAGGGAGATGGCATAGAGAGTCATTTTCAGATTCCTTTGAAAATTCGACCTGCAGCGTCCAAGGGGGGAGGGGGGGGTGGTGTCTGTGTGAGTTCAGCCTGTCCGTACATTCAACCCCGACCTCTGGGAATGAACGCACTTCCCCCCCCCCCCCCCCCCCCCCCCCACCCGGAGTGTTGTTCTCCCACACAGAGGATGGATGGTTTTACCCGGGCAGACGTGTTTAACTGCATAAAACACTTCGAAAATTGTTCTCATAGTGATGCTTGTTTTTTGTTTTGTTTTTTTTGCTTTTATCGGTGCTACTACCTAGCGGTAAATGTTCCCATGGCTGCTGTGTGCCAGGCATTATTCAGTCAACTTTCCTTATCAGGCATGAAATCTTGTTTCCAGAATTAAGCTAAAAGTGCTTCCGGCAGCCGCTAACGGCCTCAAAACCCTTTTTTTTTTTTTTTTTGCAAGGGGGGGGGGGACTGTAAACATTTTCCAGCTTCCCACCAGACACAGTCTTTTTGTACTTTTATACGTAATTTTCAAACAGAAACTGCCTGCATGCTTCCTGCTTTTCGTGCGTGTAACATTTCTGTGGAAAGGTAATGTGCGTGGATTACGGCCTGCACGCGGGTGCCCCCCCCCCCCCCAACACCATTTTCCAATCCTGCCCCAAACACCTTCGGACCTCCACCACTGAAATAGGTTAATGGGCTGATCACCTTGGAAGCCCGCGGGCCCTTCCTAGCTGCTCTGACCAGGGCCGTTCCCAGACCCGGGTAAGTGGCGTCAGACGTTGGCATGTGGCTCTCTTTCCTCTGTCCGCCAGGCCATCGATTTAATGGAGAGATTTGGGGATTCTCACAAGGGGAAGTCTTTTTTTTTTTTTTTTTTTAACCATTCCATCCCAAATACACAACTAAAAAGAGCTGGACGCCCATAGTTCTGGCTCCAGAATGCTTTTTGTAATGTGGATTCTTTCTCCCGTGGCAGGCCGGCCAGCTTGAGGGGCTGCCTTCCTGTGGCTTCTCCGGCAGCTCCCCAGCATTTAACGCCTTGGAGGGGGAGGGCTTCTTAGCCAGGACCTTTAAACGGTGTTTCAGGATACCCACAATGACTACTTATCTGCCTTGCTTGCAGGCAGATGGTCTAGCCCAGGGCTTCCCAAACCTGGTCCTGGGGACCCCCACAGGCTGTCAGGTTTTTAGGATAATTCACAATGAACATGCATGAGACACATTTGCATACCATGGAGACTCAGTATATGCAAACTTATCTCATGCTTGTTCATTGTGGATCTCCTGCAAACATGACAGCCTTGTAGGGGCCCCAGGACAGGTGTGGGAAGCCCTGCCCTAGCCACAAGACTGTTCTGTGGAATTTGGGCCTTGGGAGGGAGGGTCCATGGTGCACCAGAGTTGAAAAATCTCCACCCTAGAGACTGAGGGGGGACAATTGCCAGTCAGCCCAACTTATGCAGCAGCAGCAATTGCAAAGTCCAGGTGTTAAAAGCATGGACATACTCTGCAGTTGCAATTTGTGCAGGAGGTGGCACATGCAGACATTTTGATATTGAATGTGTGTGCACTATGTTACTTCCTCCATGTTCCCTTCCCCAATCTAAACATGTCCACATGAATACCTCCTTTTAACATGGCTGAAAGCACCCGTGCTCTGGCTGCTGTAAGCACCTTTAACTGCACTGGAGGAGAGAGACCTTTCTTGAAAACTGCCATCTTGAGGGTCTAGCTTTCCATTTGCTACTGAAAGATCGGACTATACCTCCCAGAATGCCCTGGGATGTGCATACACACAACACTTTCTTAAGAGCAGGCTCATGTGGAGCCATCTTGCCCAAGGTCCCCAGTAGGGGTGTGCAGCCAAAATTTTTTTTTTTTGTTTGTTTTTATTTGTTATTTTTTGTTTGTTATTTTTCCAACCAAAACAAAAAATAAACAAACGCTGTACCTGTCTAGACCCCAGTTCCTCGGCAAACTTCACAGGTAAAATCTGACTCAGCAGTGTGGTCCCTTCCCAAACACCTGCATCTGCCATATCCCCACCCTGCTGGGAAGAAGTCTTAAGGCAGCCGCGATAACTTTGTGTGTGTGTGTATTTGAAATCGAACTCAGCCGGCAGCAAAACAAAATAACTATGATCCCATTTTTAGTTTGCTGGTTTTATATATCATTACTTATAAGGTGTTGGTATTAAAAGGTTTTAACAACTCCTTTTTTTCTATGATTATGAATCTGGAAGGAAGCCTGTAATCAGATCCAAAGAGAAAGTCAGGAGCCCTTGTAGGTTGTGGTACAATATAAAAGATACTGCAGATACACGGGCTGTTGAGGCTGCATGGGTTCCTTCCTGCAGATGTGACATTTTCTTCTTCTCCACAGCAGGAGCAAAGGATCCTTGGTCCAATAAGAGCCACTATAAGCTACAAAGACTCCGGTTTTCTCCAGAACTTGTACACATTCTGGAACTCTACTATAAGAGAGCCACAGACCCATGAAACAAGGAGAACTGGTAATCTGAGGGATTTTCTAGCTGCTGTTGCTGCTTTAAAAACTTGCAACACGAAAGCCAAAATCAGGAATGAGTGGGAGGGAGCAACCAACCAGAGAATGGAAACAATAATACTATGAGAGACCCAGAAAGAACATCCTCGCTACCTGTATTCAGAAGGGTTAATGGTGAATAGGTGAGCGAGAAGCGTGACTCAGATAGCTGAGCGTGCCTGTGCAACCCTAGCTGACATGCCTGTCACGCCCACGCCACGAGTGTTGTGCGAGGACACGCCTGTCTCTATGTGGTTTGGACTACCGTAGGCGGGCGTGGTGCCAGCCTGGGGGGAGGGGAGAGGCAGAGTGATGGAGGGAGGTAAGACAGAGTTCACGCTGAGAGCTCTGCCCCGACCTGTGCGTACGCGCCCGCAGCAGTCCCTCCAGCGAAGGCGCCAAGCTGAGCCTGGCACTGATTTGTAATACCTTCGCCCCCAAGCTGCATTATCGCAGCAAGAGGAAAATCTGCGGTCTTTCTAAGGAGATCAGTTTGGAGTCCGTTCCTCTAAGGAAGAGGAACCAGTAGAGGTCCCTGTTGGCAATTTATGGGTGCCCCTGTTCTAGCAAAGAGATATAAGAAAAGACCCTTCCAGCAGTTGCCCCTAACTTGCACGATAGTCCACCCTCCCCTAGGGCTAGGCCCACGGCCTCCATGACCCACCCACTCCTCAGTGACCCTGACAGACAGAAAGTCTGACCCCTGTAAGCCGGGTTCCTTCCAGCCTGAGAAGAACCAAGAGCAACACATGAACAAACAGATGGGCTGCATTGGGTCCCTTTTCAGTTTCCTGGATGTCTGTTGGTCGCTCCCTCTGCTAACCAAACTTAGATTTAAGTGGGTCAGAAGAAATGGACTCTGAGGCAGGGAGTGGGTGACCCCTGCCTAGACTTCATGTGTTCGGCGGCACGGCAGCAGCAGCAGAGAGCCTCGGCTCATGGCATGCAAAAAAAAACCAAAACAGAAACAGCCTTGCATGGCATTAATACTTTTGACTTTGGAGAGGGAGAAGGGGAGGGGAATCTGCACTTATCCAAGTGAAGGAACAGCTGCTAAGGCCATTAATTTTCCAGGAGTTGTACATTTATAATCCGTTCCTCTGGATTGGGGCTCCAAGCACCGAGCCAGTGTCTGATGCTAGGCCTGTTGCAGCTTCACCCGAGTCAATCCCTTTGCTACAGATCTGTTGAGAAGGGCTGGGAGCTCTGTGCCTGTCTGTTCAGCACCTCTTCGTCCTTACAGGAGGCTTTCAGGTCTTGGGGGGGCAGAGCCACACATAAGACAGGAGAGGATGTGTCCTTGCATATACAACCCCACACTCGTCCACGTACACTTCTATGTGAAAACAAACTCGTATGTGTGGGTGCATACAGCACAGTCTTGAAAATGAATTCACTTTTCTCTTTGGATTTAGCTATGAGCGTCTCCTGTAACTTTTTTTTTTCAGCTATTGTATTTTGTTGTTCCTCCTCTGCTTTCTGTCATTGCTGTGGTGGCGTTACGGAGTGGAAGCCGTGTGTGCTCTCAAGCAGAGAAGAATTCCCCAGGCCCTGCAGCTGGGAGAGGTCCTATATGTATATGTCTTGAGCCTTGACCGGGGTTTTCCTACAGACTTCCCCACTAGCATTTCCTTGACCGCTGTCTCCTATGGAGAGATGGGGTTTGGTTCCACAGCCCTTAAAGCAACATTGCTATTTGGTTGCTTTGTTGTTTTTTTTTGTTTGTTTTTTTTAAGGGGGGGGGGGGATAAGTGGGGAGAGCTCTGTGCCTCTGTCTCCTTTTTTTTTTTGTGTCCTAATATTTTATTCTTTATATTTTATTTTTATTTATGAAGAATAAAAAGTGTGCACACTTTTTTTTTCTTTTTCCATTTCATTATTATGGTGTGTGAACTTGGCAATAGTAGCTTGGAAACAGCCAGAAAGAATAAGGAGGCAGACTCTGGCTGTTTCCCTGTTTGTGCAATTGATTTGCAGTGGATAATGAAGAACAAAGCAAAATCAACAAATGATACAGCTACCCCTTAACTTCAGGTATCACACAGACCTCAAACATAGGTTTTCTCATAAACATGTTGATGCAAGTGCGTCCAAACCCCCAATGCTAAAGAGGAGTTAGCGCATCCAAAATGTGTGTCCAATTGAGTGCATAGCTAATAGCGCTCATCACATGTAAATTCATATTGATGAGGCTATTGGCTATTCCCCCCCCCCATCCGTGCAAAAAAAAAAAAAAAGTGTGCCCGATATGCACATTTTTACCCTCAAAAATTAACATCTGCCCCAGAGCAGGTGTTAATTCTTAAGAAGCCCAAAAAGTTTACAAAAAAGCAAAAAATACTGCTTTGTTGTAGTTCCTCTGACTTAATATTGTGGCAATATTAAGTCAGAGGAACTGAAAAAGGAGAACTTTTTTTTTTTTTAAAGAGTGTGCCGGCAGTCAGGTTAGGAAAAAAGACGCTCAATTAATAAGCATCCATTTTCCTAACCTGTGGCTGAGCACAGGTTGGGGAAAATGGACACTTGTAAAGGTCTCGGGATGCAAAATTTTTCCCTAGCGCCTCCTTTTTACTGCAGAAACTGATTTTAAATATTTTTAAATATTAAATATTAAATCGGGCGCATGGGAGAGGTGGATCGGCACGCATTGAGAGCAGGCGCTCAATGGCGAGCGCCCGTTTAACGCGCACCAGATATTGCATTGGCCTGATAGTGGCTTCTTGCCTGCTCCCCAGGGCCTCTCTAAACCTTCCAGGCCCTGAGTCCTTAAACTCTGGTGAGAGGCTCCTTCCTTCACCCAGGATTCCCTCTTGGTTTGTATTTTAAGGAGGACCGGGCGGGACAGCTGTGCCTGGGACTTTAAGGTAGTCTGAGAAATCTCTGTCTCGGAGCCCCCTTTTCAGCTGTCCATGCGCTATTCATGCTTTACATGTATCAGTGCGATGCCTTAAGTGAGGCTGTAATAATTCATAATGCTGAGCGTGAATAAGCATTACCTCACCGTCAAAGCAGCAGTGGTATCCCAACTCACATTTACATCCTCCTGAATTCCTCCTGTCTGCATATGTAGGGCCCTTAGCTGACCTTGTGCTCTGTGGCATGTGATTATTTTCCCCGTGCTCTTCTACATTTGTTCTACCTTCGTGCCCTCCTTAGGAGTTGCAGCTGGTGACTGCCCCTGTTATGGCAGGGCAGAGAGGGAGGATCCCAGTCCGTCAGATACAACATCTGTGCGCAGAGCTGGGGGTCATAGGGGTAGGGAGCGGGAACCACAGGACTGCCATGGTCACTCCAGCCAGCCCCCCCCCCCCCCCCCCCCTGCTTCCCCAAGGGATCTGGCTCTGTTTCTGAGCTGGCAGCTTTCTCGGCCTGTGCCCTGCGATTTTGGCTTCCAAAGTCCCAGCTTCCTGAATGCTTCAGAGAGTTAGTTAGAAAGGGCCTTAAAACCACAGCGCAGCATTAAAGGGTTTTGCCACACTCAAAAAAAACTTGCTTGGGAATGTCTTGTAGCAGTGCTCCCAAGAGTCATGTCCCAGAGACGCAGAGACAGGGGCAAGTAGCCAGAAATAGACAAAGTACTGATGAGTGTTATAGACAGACTAAAGGACAATCGCATCGTAGGGTCAAATGTTACACAGTCCTATGAAAACAGTCACTCTTCCTGATCTGCAGTATCTTAATCTTACTGTCCTGCTTTTCTCTTCCCAAACTTTCTAATATACCTTATTCCTTCTCCGAGGCACTGTTGAAAGTCCTATACTTCCTCTTTCTCCATGCAGTGCTTCTAATGTACTTCGTTCATGACCTTCAGCACTGCTGATGTTCTTGTACCCCTCCCTTTATTTGCACCTCATTCCTGACTGGCAGCACTGCTGGTATTCCTATATTTCCTCCCTCCCTCCCCCACCATAGCTATTCTGACGCATCCTGTCCCAGTATTCTCCGGCCTCTAAGGAAAGGGATGCCCACAGCCACCAGAATGCACTGGTGCTCTGCCACTGCACCCTAGACCTGGCTAGGGGAAAGGAATGAGGTGAGGAGAGCTGACTTAGAGGGGTTGAGAGAGGAATAGAGTAAGAACGCCTGTAGGAAGCGGAGAGAGTCTGAAGGGCCGGCTTGTGCACTCTGTGGCAGAAAAATAAGGTGGAGGGTGGGAGGCAAGGGAAGGGAAGCACGTTTTTTCCTTTTCAGCTCCCGGGGCTATTGTTTAAGACGATGACCTCATTGCTATTCGAGTCAGTTTGGTGACATTTCCAGCACACTGAGATCAAAGGAGGAGGGAGGGAGGAAAGAGCGCCAAAAGGGGGGGGAGGAGGGGAGCAAAGAGAGGGAGCGGGGGAGACGGTGGGGGAAGCTCTTGGTCCCAGCTTTGTGCTGGACACTTGATATCAGGGTGTGGTGCAGGTACTCTTCCATCAGGGAGCTCTCGTTTGAAGAAACGAGGAGAGGGGCTGGAACTGCTCTCTGGTAGAAGGACCATCGAGGGGAGCAGGAAGGGGATGGGCATGGACCCGGGGCAGCGAGGATTTAGTTTGGATTGCGGTCCGGAGGGAACTTTTATTTATTTCTCCAATCTGCTAAATCTGTGGTTACAGTGCAACCTTATTTTTTTGCGTGCTGTGCTGCGATGAATAACTTTTTTTGTTTAAGAGGAAGCCGTGCCATCGCTTTCTCTGCCCCTCCCCTGCCCGTGACGGGGAGCTGCCCCCTTGTCTCTTTGGCAGCTCTTCCCTGAGGCCTTGAATTCCTGCAGCCTCTCGTGCTAATGATCTGCTGGAAAGGAGAGCAGGAGGAGGATCCAGTGACTCTGGGTTACACACACACACAGGCCCTTCCACTCTTCCTATTCACTTAAGCCGCCTCCTGTGCTTCAGGGGAAGCTCTCGCCCTTATATTAGAGAGGTTTTTTTTTTTGGTTTTTTTTAATTTTACCCTGCAACAACTTACACACAAATGGGACCAGAGGCACAGAGAGAACGTGACGCATGCCCACCTTGCTGCTGGGAAGGCCAATCTGCCTCCCGCAGGATCCTGGGTATGACTGAGATGAAGGCTGCTTTTTATCCCACAGTTGCTGGGGTCCAGCAGCTTTCAGAAGCTGTCAGCGGTGGGCAGTGTGTGGGACATTTGTGTGTTGCAGGGGGTACTCAAAGGTTGTCACTTCTGGGAGCCTCTGTGGCAGCAAGATGTGACTGGGAGAGTTTAGTGAGCCTTTTTAGCCTCAGTCTGTTTAAACCATTCCGTGCCCTTTTTTCTTTGACTGCTCTCTCCCTGCCTCATTTTTTTCCTGGGTGCGTGAAAGCTCATGCAGGAAACTTGCATTTACACTGGGTTCTGTCTTGTGCTCTCTTTAGCATTTCTGTGTGTGTGGGGGGGGGGGGGGGGGTCTCTTGCACTCTCTTCAACTCACAGTCGGGATGTTTTTGGCATGACATATTACACCAACATTGCTAAATTTAGCCTATCAAATATTTAAAGCCAACATAATCGCTTGCATAGTAACACATAGTATGCTCATTCATAGTAAGGCACAGTATGTTCCCTTAATAGTAACGCATGATTTGCTTTCTTCTTAGCCATGTGCGGTATGCTCCATTCATAGTAACACATGGGGTGCTCTCTTCTTAGTAACACACGGTCTGTCCTTTTTAGTAGATTCTGTGTTTAATGCACTGACAAGATAGAACATATTTTGCAGCTGTAAACCTTGTAGTTGCTACCAAAAAAGGACCAGTTGTTCCCATCTGCCTTGTTCAAGCTAAGGATGTCTTCCAGCTGTCTGCTGGACGAAGCTGACTGCCTGCAGGATATCTCTCCTTATCCAAGTCAGGTTTGTTGTCTTACCTCCGTGGTCCTCTTCCATTCCGGATAGATCGCGCGGTGAAGTTTCCCACAGTCAAACCAGACCCTAGCCCTCCAAACCCTCATCTTTCACCATGCATTTTACCCATCCTCTCAACTCTCTTCTTACTACGGCCCCCTACATCGGTCCCATGCGTGTTTAAATACACTCACAGTATTTGCCTCCACCACCACATCCACTGATAGGCAGGGCTGGATTTAAGATTATGGCACCCGTAGCAGAGGATCGGGGCTGGGGACGGATTTCGTCTCTGGAAATCCGAGAGCAGGCATGGAAATCCTAGGTTTTTGGGTGCTTTCAGAACTTGGCTCCCTAGGCACGTGCCTGTGTTGCCTCTGCCTAAATATGGCCCATCTGATGGGGCCGTTCCAGCCATCCATCACCCTCTGGGTAAAGATGTCTGGGTTTTGTGAGCGTACAAAGTGCGTGTGAGTGCGTGCGTGCTTTGTCATTGTTTTCTTTTAGTTCTCACTCTGAGGTAATTCCATTTTCCTGCTTCCCTTTTTTTTTTTTTTCCCATTAGAGATAAAGGTCTTCAAGTGCGTTGTAGACGGTTTCCTTTTCATTGCACCAGCTTGAATACATTCCCACCTAGCTTTCAAGAGCTGCGCTTCCTTCATGAGGCCAAAACAAAGCGAGCAGAGTGATACAAAAGATGACGTCGTCCAAATGTACAAGAGAATCAGCGGTTGTGTGCAGTGGTGATGTAACGTGAAAGGGTTGGAGGGGGGGGAGTAGGAGGGAGAAAGATGGGGTGATGCGTTAGCGGAGACTATGTTTGATCTCATGAGAGAGAGGGTGGTGGACCAGGGAACGGCCTGCCAGCAGAGGTGGTGGAGACAAATACAGTGTCTGAATTCAAGAAAGCATGGGATAAATACAGGAGATCTCTAAGGAAGTGATGGGAATTATAATGCTAAATCAATTGGATGGGCAGGCTGGATGGGCCATACCGTCTTTTTCTGCCATCACTTTTCTATGACTGAGGTAACTCATCTCCCTATTAAGTCCTTCTGAATGCAGTTTTGAAAGATATTTCCACGGGTGAAAAGCATGTTCCTGGTGGATATCGGCTGCCTGAAGAAGTGGCCAGCCTGTGTGTGGGTTAAGATCGCGGGCATCGTTCCATTAGACGCGGGCCTTTTTTTTTTTTTACATGCATTGTAGCGAAGACGTTCCCGAGGTGGGGTTAGGTCAGGGGAGAAAACTTAACGCGCAATAGCGCAAATCTCCGCCGGTGCGTTTCCCTCTGGCAATTTTCCGAGTAAAAGCGCGCACAGATTTTTTTGCTTTTGAAAATGAGTGCCACTGCGGCAGGTAAAAAAAAATGTTCACGTGGACTTGGCTGCAATGCTGGCAGGTTGAATATTGCAACCCCCAGCAGTCTGATGGTTCTAATTTGGAATGACTTAATGTGGGTTTGTTTTTTTTAATAGTTCAAAAGTTCCTTTTGAACATCTTGATCCTAAGGTCATTGGTGGTAGCGGTCTGCTGGCCCGGAGAAGTGTTACCTTGTTCTCCTTCCTGATGTGCTACGGTGTGCCTGGACGGGTTCATTCACCTTCCGGAAAGCCCTTTCCTTTATCCTTCAGCGATGGTAGGAGCGCTGGATCCTGCGGCCTACGCGATGCGACACGACTGGTCAGACCTGTGGGCATGTAATCGGTGTTTTGCGTGGAAGTCCCGCTTGCCTTTTTTATTTTTTATTTTGCCTGATGATGTTGCTCAAACTGGGCAGCCGATCCTCTTGGGAACCGCTGAGTACGGTCCTCTTGCCGCAGATTCCAGTTTGGATGCAAGAATTTGGCTTCGGGCTGTCCCTCCCGTTGTAGACGGCTGTAATTTAATTCCTGACCGCATCTCCTTGAGGGGGTAAGGGCTTTCAGCAGGGCTTCCTGTGCTTTGCCCTGTATTTAGGCATGTGCTTTCCTAGGATTATGTTGCGGGGGGGGGGGGGGGGCGTCTTTGGCTTCCCTGTATAATTCTAGGGTGCGTTCGGTGTCTTCATGGCTGTTTCTAGTCACGGTGACTCTTTTTTGACTTTTTGAGCAAGGTTTTCCCCGTTGGCTGCTGTTGGGAAAACCTCAGGCTGCACTTGTCCTCTCTGAGTCCTTCGGGCAGGTTACTTCACACCGGATGTGTTTTATACTGCGCTGACTAGAGGACGGTAAAGGAATCCTCTCTAGCTCTTGCCATGAAAGGTTTTTGATGTATCCCGAGCTTCTACACTAACTTCATGTTGGTGTTAACAACTCTTGTGCTTTTCTACCTCTTGGCGTGTTCTTGGAGCGAACAGGAGACTCTCTCTCCATTGGCCCTCGGCAGGGCTCTGAGCTGAGGGAACCGGGGTTGGGGGAGCAGGGCCGGTTCTTGATCGTGTGTATGTCTGGAGTTTGTGCCCTCCTGCCCCCATTCCAGCAGAACGGGGAAGGCTCTGCGGCTCCAGAACGAAGGACTAATTTTAGGAATTCTCCTGTAAAGGCGGTGGCAGGAGGGGGGGAAAGTTGATCCTCAGGAATTCTGCTTCACAGATGTTGACAGCTGTGGTTGCAGAGAGAGAGGGAGAGCAAGGAAGGAAAGAGGGAAAGTTGTGCTACTGTACCTTTCCATTCTGAGACAGGCGGGAAGAGGGGAGGGCTGATAGAGAGGGGAGAGCGGGATGGGAAAGCAGCAAGAAGGAATGGAAGGGTTGTCGTAGGGTTTGGGGGGAGAGACAGGGGGAAGAAAGAGAAGGTTTGGGGAATAGGAGGGAAAGTTTCTGAAAGAGCACGACGTCGTGGCAGGACGCTCAGGGACCGAGTAATGGATGTGGAATGTGTGTAGTCGCGTCCAGCTCAGCCACAGCTTTGTGCCTGGTGCAAAGGGACAGGGTTCTGCTTGTGCTCTTCTCCAAATCTTAAGGCGTCTCCGTTTTTGATCCAATGGTAGTGCATGTATTGAGAGAGAGAGACACTTCTGCATTTCAGTTTAATTAAAAAAAATAAATAAATCATCCAGTGAATATTCACCCTCCAGGGGCGGGTGGGGGGGGGGGGGGATACGGATGCTGACTCAGTAGCATCCCCCAGGCTCCAGCTAGGCTGAAAATCAGGAGGCCTGTTCTGAAAATCAAACCTAGATCTCCTGCGTAGCCACCTCACCCAGGTCAACCTGGACAGGCTGATCCAGTCCTGGTTTTGCCCCCTTGCGTGCTTCAAATTGTATTTCTGATGTGCCTAAGAAAAGAACTACATTTCTATGCATGCAGTGGGGAAAACCAAGCGTGCATCAGCCTGTTTTGGTTCATTTGAGTTAGGTGGTGACCCTGTTCAGCCAGCCAGCCAGTCACTCAAACGCTAGTTTGAGGAACATTTTTGGACAAATGGTGAAAAAGACACTTGTTTTGTGTGTGTGTGTAACACAAATGGCCTGTCACTATGTTGCAACACCTGCTAGCCTGTACAAAGCATACGTAGCTAAGCTCTAAAAGGAGCTGTGATCCATGCTTCTCACTGAAGGATCTTCACAGCAGCAGCTGGGCATAGGAAGATAGGGAGGAGGGAAGTAATGGAGAAATAACTCCAGTGGCTTGTGAATAAAGGCTACTGATGCCTAAGGGGCCACCAGAGCTGGATGACCAAAACTGAGGCGCAGGAGACTTGCATATAAATGCTCATGTACAGTCCAACACCCGTCTCCTCCCACCCCCGTCAATCATGTCTTTTACCTGACTTCTCAGCCTTTTACCCACCATCTGCCTTCCATATCGGCCCCAAGCATGCCCAAAATCTGTTAAAAGTGCCGACCTCCTCCCTCTCTCCTGGAAGGCCATTTCAGGCCTTGTTCTGTTCCACTTTCATTCTTACAAGGCCGATACTTAACCCGATACCCAAGCCCCTCTTCCCTGGAACTTTATCCCACTGCGAGAGGATCCCATTTAAAGCCGGAGACCTTGCCGTCCTGTTAGAAGATGCAAACTCGCTCTCAAGAGATGAAGCCTCCAGCACAAAGGGAGCACTGGAAAAAACGCACAGGGCGCAGAGCAGCTTCACAGGGAGCAGTTGGAGGATTGGCCAGCACCAGCCTTGTGTGGTCCTTTAGTAACTTTATTGATGTGATAAGAGTGACACATGAAGGACCCTCCCCCAGGCCTACATTCTCCCTCTCTCCAAGAATTCCATTGCCTTTTTTTTCCAGCTTGCTGTCAACAGGCTAATGAGGCAGATTTTAAGAATAAACATAGAATGCACTCTGGGTTTCAGACACTATACACTCTCCCCTAGTAGTTTGCTTTAAATTGGCTCTGTGGGTGAACATTGCACTTACCCTAAGGATGAGAACACAAGAGAGAGTGTCTTGTGTTGGGGTGGGGGCTGGGGGGCCTAGGGCAAATTTCTCAGAAAACAATTTGGGCATTCAAGCCCCGATGTGAGAGCCTGACTGTCTGAACAGGAATAATGCAGATAATTTGGTCCGTAGGACTTTTCCTGGCAGCTGAGCGAGGGGAGCAGAGATGGAGGCGGAAATTCCCCGGCTCGGCACTTTTTCCAGAAGTGTGGAAGGGAGCGTCACCAGGGGAGATAAATCCGCCGAGCTGGAATCTTCATTGGCACAGGCTGCCAGAGCAGTGGGAGCTGCCGTGCACCTTAATGGTGCCGGTGTCAACTGCCAAGATGTAGGGGAGACTGATCTCCCTCTGAGCCTGCGGGGTTTCAGTGGGAAGAAGAGAAGCAAAGGAGGAAGAAAGCCTGCAGAAGTCAAGGGAGAGGAAGCGAAAGGGGGAGAGACCGGAGGAAAATGGGTGAGGTGCTGTCCTGTTCATCATCAGGTCAGTGCTGCCAGAGACTGGGGGTGTAAGAGGGATAAGGTCACTCCGAGGAGGGCAGGAGGGTACAGTACAGATGTAGGGGAGACGGATCTCCCTCTGAGCCTGCGGGGTTTCAGTGGGAAGAAGAGAAGCAAAGGAGGAAGAAAGCCTGCAGAAGTCAAGGGGGAGAGACCGGAGGAAAATGGGTGAGGTGCTGTCCTGTTCAACATCAGGTCAGTGCTGCCAGAGACTGGGTTGTAAGAGGGATAAGGTCATTCTGAGGAGGGCAGGAGGGTACAGTACAGATGTAGGGGAGACTGATCTCCCTCTGAGCCTGCGGGGTTTCAGTGGGAAGAAGAGAAGCAAAGGAGGAAGAAAGCCTGCAGAAGTCAAGGGGGAGAGACCGGAGGAAAATGGGTGAGGTGCTGTCCTGTTCATCATCAGGTCAGTGCTGCCAGAGACTGGGGGTGTAAGAGGGATAAGGTCACTCCGAGGAGGGCAGGCGGGTGGCAGTACCACGAGGTAAAGGTAAGAAGGCAGCAGGAGGATGCTGTGGTTTCCAGGGCCGTGAAATGGGTCGGCAGTGGGACTTTGGAGGACGAGGTGGGTGAGGTAAGGTAAATATTGGGGGAACTGGAATAAGAAGGCAGCAGAAACGGGTCTGTGCTGGGAGCGTTGGGATGTAAAAAGTGAAATTTTTGGTAGGGGGCTGCGGGGTCAGAGGGTGATGTGATAGCTTAAGCACTGGAAGAGCTAGAGGTTAAGAAGGCAGTGGGATGAGCAGGAATTTGAAGACGTTATAGGTTACTGGGGTGAGCTGGGTCCTTGGAGGGGGTGGGGGAGGAAGAAGCGGCATTAATTCAGAGCCTTGTGTTGGAACGCTGGTCTGCTAACCCCAGGGTCTGCAGTCTGTACTGAATTTGTTTTGAAGTGCGGCAATGGGGCTTTTTTTTTTTTCCTGTTTTTCATCATGGTTTCTCGTATTTTGGTCTTTTCCAGTCTGTACTAATTTATTTTGAAGTGCAGCAGTGGGGCTTTTTTTTTTTTTTTTTTTCCCTGTTTTTCAAGGTTTCTCGTATTTTGGTCTTTTGAACATTTGCTGCTTTCTGAAGGCTGCATTTGGAGTTTTTCATGCCTAGTTCTTCTCTTGCTGTGATGGTTGAAGGCATCCATTGCATTTTCCCCCCCCCCAGTAAAAAGCAGCTCTGTTTGGTGTGGGTGGGCCGTACTTTCCGGTGTCTCCGAGTAAATCAGTGACGGGCAGAAACGGTTCAAACACGGTGGCGTGACTGAACAGGGTCATAAGCAGCATGCTGCCGGCTTCCGTTTGACTGAGCTCTCTGGATGTCCCCTTGCTGGTAGTCACTGTGGATTCGGTGTTCATGAGGTGGTTTTTGTTTTGTTTTTTACCTTTTCACACAGAGATATAGTAACATATTGTGTAGTAACAGATGACAGCAGATAAAGACTAAATTGGGTCAGTCCAGTCTGCCCAGTTCTGAATCTTCCACTTTTGGGAAGATGAGCCATATAAATTCCCATCATATGCAACCCAACACCTTCCCCACCCATCCCCCATCTTGTCTTTTTTTTATCTAACCTTTCAAATCTTTGCTCGCCACCACCCTCCATAGCTGTCCTGGAGCGTGCCAAAATCTGTTAAAAAGGCTGGCTTCCACCACGTCCTCTGGAAACCTGTACTTCTATGTATCAGGGAGACCGACATGGCAACTGCCCTATCCTACCCCTTCAGTAAAGGGGGGGTTGGGGGGGGAGATTTGGCAGGAACTCATCCACAGCCCTCCTACCCTTTGCCTTCTTTATTTTATGCACCATACACACCCACCACTTAGTATTTATGATGAAACTATGTTACCGTAACCTGATGGCACCTGTTTAGTGGATAAAAATCAAGACATCTACCAACATTAATATTTGTGCCTTGTTGTAAACCGTTGTGATGGTACCTAGCTTAACGACGGTACAGAAAAGATTGTAAATAAATAAATAAAACATACAGCATTCGCTGCACGCACACGTTTCCCAAAATACCCAGACGCCCACCCATGCCCGGAACGAGTTGCCTGGATGGAAGGCTCTCCCTTGGACAGTGGCTAAGCGCGGGGCTCATGCCTGCACCCGTTGATCCAAAAGCTAGGTGCTTTGCAGGCCTCCGCTGAGAAAGGTTGGGGGGTGGGGGATACAGAATGATTTATTATGACTGGAAGCAGAGGCAGGGACAGAGACCAGGGGCTCGTCTCCCAAGATAGCTGGCCGACAGTGAAGTGCTCATTAAGTGGGGAGTTGGAATAGTGCTGGAGACAGAAGTAGTCTTGGACAAAATTGGGAATCTTGGTAGGCCGTTAACCTTTTAAAAGGCCCAGCCACAAAAAGATGTAATGCATGAGCTTTTGAGATCTCGGAGGCCTCTTCATGTGTGACTGCAGAGCTAGAACGGAGATGTTCAAACTGGCCCTCAGCCCCCCACAGCCTGTCAGATTTTCAGGATACCCCCTACTGAAGGTCCATTTGCATGCTTTGGATGCACTGTATGCAAATCGATATCTCCTGCATATTCATTAGGGATATACTGAAAACCTGACTGGATAGGAGGGGGGAGATGGGAGTCAAGGACTGGTTTGACTGAGCTAGAGAAGCCACACCTGAAGATGCCTGTGAGCTCTCAATAACTCATGTACTACTCCCATCTAGTTTTTTGGTCCTTTTAAAGCTATCACAGCCCACAGAGGGTCCAGTGTAATAAGATGTGAGACATGCTGGAAAAAGTGAACTCCTAATGCTGTAGACTAATAGTATGCAAATGCATTGGGAATTAAAAACAAAACAAAAACACACGCACAAAAATGTGTCTTCAGCCTAGTATACACTTTTCTGTACTATTCACAGTTAAAGATAATCTGCAACCATACCACCAGCTTGGGTTCTGGTCCTGTGGAGCTCAGAAGGGGTGAGCAGGGTTAGGCCTGGCCAGTACTTGGATTGGAAATTCCAGTGATCTCAGAGGAAGCTGTGGTCAGGGCCTCGGTAGGGCAGTCTTCCCTCTAAGCCAATGGCCTATCAAGGGACCCTTTGCACTTTCACAAAGAAGCTAAACTTTGCGGTTCCCTCTGCTCTCTGGACATTATTTCACTGCAGCTCCAAAGCAGGCTGGGGAGTTCAGAGTAGTTAAATCAAGAGCAGATTGTGATAAATTGCAGGAAGACCTTGTGAGACTGGAAAATTGGGCATCAAAATGGCAGATGAAATTTAATGTGGATAAGTGCAAGGTGATGCATATAGGGAAAAATAACCCAAGCTATAGTTACACAATGTTAGGTTCCATATTAGGTGCTACAACCCAAGAAAGAGATCTAGGCGTCATAGTGGATAACACATTGAAATCATCGGTTCAGTGTGCTGCGGCAGCCAAAAAAGCAAACAGAATGTTGGGAATTATTAGAAAGGGAATGGTGAATAAAACGGAAAATGTCATAATGCCTCTGTATCGCTCCATGGTGAGACCACACCTTGAATACTGTGTACAATTCTGGTCGCCGCATCTAAAAATAGATATAATTGCGATGAAGAAGGTACAGAGAAGGGCTACCAAAATGATAAGGGGAATGGAACAGCTCCTCTATGAGGAAAGACTAAAGAGGTTAAGACTTTTCAGCTTGGAGAAGAGACGGCTGAGAGGGGGATATGATAGAGGTGTTTAAAATCATGAGAGGTCTAGAACGGGTAGATGTGAATCGGTTATTTACTCTTTCAGATAGTAGAAAGACTAGGGGGCACTCCATGAAGTTAGGATGGGGCACATTTAAAACTAATCGGAGAAAGTTCTTCTTCACTCAACGCACATTAAACTCTGGAATTTGTTGCTAGAGGATGTGGTTAGTGCAGTTAGTATAGCTGTGTTTAAGAAAGGATTGGATAAGTTCTTGGAGGAGAAGTCCATTACCTGCTATTAATTAAGTTGACTTAGATAATAACCACCGATATTACCAGCAACTGTAACATGGGATAGACTTAGTTTTTGGGTACTTGCCAGGTTCTTATGGCCTGGATTGGCCACTGTTGGAAACAAGATGCTGGGCTTGATGGACCCTTGGTCTGACCCAGTATGGTTTAATTAATTAATTAATTAAAGGAGGAGGAGGGATTCAGTGGTTGGGTCATTCGGACGATTCTCCTGGAACATGAGTTCAGGTCACCCTCTCTGCCCATAAACACCTTGGTGTAACCTTGAGCGAATCCCCGGGTCGCCTTGTGCTGGCGACCCCCCCCTGAAGACCTCCCCCCTGAAGACGAGGCATGCGGCTTAAATCTGTCCTCCCCGTCAACAGAGATGCGAGGCACGTTCCAGAACAGGGCAAATGCTGTCTTCTGTAACTCATTAGGGTTCTTTCCGCAGAGGGAATTCCCCCAGTTCAGAACTGTACAACCTGTGCAGGAAAAGGGCTGAAACATTTTTGTTGGAGAATTTTATTAACTCTCCACAGTTCCTTGGGCAGAGTTGCTGTGGAACTGAAATGAGGTTGGAGAGTCCCTGTGTTGTAACTGGCTCTGTTGGCGTCCCCCGCCCCGTAAGCTTTAACTACGTTCCGTACTTCAGGGATACCCTCAGCCTGTGGGTCACAGGGTAGGGTGCCTTGACTGGAAGTTCCTGTATTTGCCTTAATTTTCTCTTCCTCTTTCTTTCCCTTTAGAGCTGTTGGGATCCACTAAGCGGCTGAACGTGAATCACCAGGACTGTGACGGGTGAGTGCGCCCTGTGCCCCCCCCCCCCCCCCCCCGCCTGCCCCTCTAATCACGGCGGTTGGGGAAGGGGTGGGGGAAGATATGTGGGGGGTCTGGAATACATTGTCATATTTTAGCAGTGTGGGAGGGTTACATGGTTTTTCATCGGCCACACAAACCTCCTATTCAGTTGCAGGGGGACAGAGGGAGCATGGTAACATCTTTTTTTGTTTCTCCTTTCTCACTTCAGTCTTTTTTTTTTTTTTATCTTTTCTCTTTCATCTCCTTTCCTCTTTCCCTCTCTCCTGCCCTGCTCTGGTGATACTTTTTGGGAGATTTCCAGTAGTACTAGTTACAGATAATGAAGGGATTGAGTCTGCCCCCCTCCCCTCCGCCCCCCGTCCCGACCCTGGGCTTCCCGCGTCAGGGACAGCTCCTAACATGACCAAATAAATAGAAAAAGCAAGGGGGGGGGGGGTGGGAGGCGGGGAGAGCAGGAGAGCATCAGATAAACAGTGCTGGTTCTCAGCCTTGGAACAGAGAGCCTATTCATGCTGGCTAGCCCTGCGTGCAATGCCCACGGCTCCTAGCAGGGGAAGCCGCGCTGGTACCCGGAGTTGAGGGGGGTGCATTAACCTGCCCGCACCGTGGCCTCTCGTTTTGAAGGGAGACTTCCCTCTTTTCGTTACCAGAACGGAGACCTTTTCTCCATCTTCTTTCCTTCTGCAGCTTCCCTTTGTCCAGTACATTGCAAAAAAAAAAAAAAAGGATTTTAAGGGATTCTCCCTCTTAAGAGTTTTTAGATATCTGCACCTGGGGGAGAGCTATTTTCACAAGCACTTACCTGGGTAAACTGTTCTTGAAAACTTGCTCAGCCTTCCCCCCCCCTCCGGGTAAAAGCACGGGCAGGGTTCAATGATGCGTGCATTTTTGTATGGATAATGAAGAGGCATTCCTCTGGGACCATGCTTAGGGCAGGGGAAGGAAATAACGTGCATGGTTAATATTTTCAAAACTGGTCGCGTTATTTCCCCCTTTGAGAATTGGCGCAAAGCCCGGAGGTTCAAAGTTCCCACCGGCTTTGTACCTTTGTGGGTAGATATGAAGATTGGTCCCATAATAAACCCACCCTAGAGCCAAAATCTCCTCAACGATTGAAACCTTATCACTGTCATTAAAGGGGAGTCTTTATTTCGTTTCTTTATGAAGCTTCCACAATCCTCGCGCATCTTAGATATCATGAGCCGGGGGTGGGGGGTGGGGGTGGGATTGGGTAAAATGAAAGGATGGTTATTTACCAGAGCCGCAGCCAGGCAATTTGGCACCCATGCCGAGTGAGAGAGTGCACCCGTACCGAGCCAGCGGAAGAAGAGGCGCTGGCGGCAGGGGTTAGTGACTCTGATTGACCTTGCCGCCTTCGGGCCACGGAGCAGGAGGCCACGCAGGCAGGATGCTGCACAGACGTGGGACTCTGGGCGTGAGCCGTCTAGGCCCCGGCCCTCTCTAGCCATGCACGCCACCTTCTGCTTCCACTCTTCCCCCAAACTCTGCCCATACTGCGCCCCGGGACAGCCACAGGCGCGTGCTCCTTCAGCATTGCTGGCCCTGTGGATAACCGCTTACCATGGTGGACCAGCGGCACAGTCCTGCTGTGCCCTTCAGGGCGAGGCCTCTGGGGCCGAGGCCACGTCCGCCATCGGTGCATAATCAAGCTGTGGAATCTGTTGCCAGATGCCGTGGTAAGGGAACTAGCATAGTGGGGTTTAAAAGAGGATTGGGCTAGTTCCTGGAAGTAAAGTCCATAACACATTATTAGCCAGTTAGACTAAAGAAAGCTATTGCTGACCCTGGGTATGTGTAATAGGAAACAAGTCTGCTTCTTGGGATCCTCCAGATACTTGTGACCCAGACAGGATGCTGACCTCGATGGACCTTTGTCTGACCCAACATGGCACTTCTTATGTTATGTTCCTGCATTCCTGCATTCTCTGGCACAGCTGCGAGGGTCTTACCAGTCTGCTCTGTGGGGAAAAAAGCATTATGTCCCAGGCCTAGGAAGTATGCAGGCCTAGTGGTTCCATATTAGGAGTTACCACCCAGGAAAAAGATCTTGGCGTCATAGCTAATATTACATCAAAATCGTCAGCTCAGTGTGCTGTGGTGGTCAAAAAAGCAAACAATGTTAGGAATTATTAGGAAGGGAATGGCAAATAAAATGTTAAATGTCATAATGCCTCTGTATCGCTCCATGGTGAGACCGCACCTTGAATACTGTGTACAATTCTGGTCGCCGCATCTCAAAAAAGATATAATTGCGATGGAGAAGGTACAGAGAAGGGCTACCAAAATGATAAGGGGAATGGAACAGCTCCCCTATGAGGAAAGACTAAAGAGGTTAGGACTTTTCAGCTTGGAGAAGAGACGACTGAGTGGGGATATGATAGAGGTGTTTAAAATCATGAGAGGTCTAGAACGGGTTGATGTGAATCGGTTATTTACTCTTTCAGATAATAGAAAGACTAGGGGGCACTCCATGAAGTTAGCATGTGGCACATTTAAAACTAATCGGAGAAAGTTCTTTTTCACTCAACGCACAATTAAACTCTGGAATTTGTTGCCAGAGAATGTGGTTAGTGCAGTTAGTATAGCTGTGTTTAAAAAAGGATTGGATAAGTTCTTTCAGGAGAAGTCCATTACCTTATTAATTAAGTTGTCTTAGAAAATAGCCACTGCTATTACTAGCAACAGTAACATGGAATAGACTTAGTTTTTGGGTACTTGCCAGGTTCTTATGGCCTGGATTGGCCACTGTTGGAAACAGGATGCTGGGCTTGATGGACCCTTGGTCTGACCCAGTATGGCATGTTCTTATGTGCTTATGATAAAGGGCATTGAACGGCTCCCGTATGAGAAAAGGCTAAAGAGGTTAGAATTGTTCAGGCTGGAGAACAGACTGCTAAGGGGGGGATATGACAGAGGTCTACAAAATCATGAAAGGACTTGAATTGGTAAATGTGAATCGATTATTTACTCTTTTAGGTAATACATGGACTAGGGGGCACCCCATGAAGTTAGGAAGTAGCACATTTAAAACAAATTGGAGAAAATTATTTTTCACTCAATGCACAATTAAGCTCTGGAATTCATTGCCAGAAGATGTGGTTAAGGTGGCTAGTATAGCTGGGTTTAAAAAAGGTTTGGATAAGTTGCTGGAGAAGTCCACAAACTGCTATTAATCAGTGGGGAATAGCCACTGCTTGTTGCCAGCATAAGTAGCATGGGATCTATTTAATGTTTGGGTACTTGCCAGGTACTTGTGATGTGGATTGGTCACTGTTGGAGACAGGATGCTGGGCTTGATGGATCCTTGGTCTGACCCAGTATGGCATATCCTATGTTGGCATCAAAGTCTAATGCCATTGCACTGAGCAGTGGGGACTTCAGTTTCCATTGGATGTCATTGTTTAATTCTGTCCATAGCTTGCGTTTTATTGATGCTTGTTTAGACTTTGTGGCTTTCTGAGCTTACTCTGGAAGCTTTGTAAATGCAGTGGAAAAGTGAAACATTATACATTCACCAAGAGGTAGGGGGAGGTGAAGGGATTGCTCAGGCAACACGGTCAGTTAAAGGGAAGGGCAGGAGCAGCAGTGTTCTCTTATACACAGACTCACAGTATTCATGTCTGAGTTTAAGAATGTTTACTGGCACTTTAATATTGTTGCATTATTGATGCCATTTTTTTTTTTTTCATTGCTTTCAATATAAATTTGAAGGCGGTGAGAGCCTCACTGTGCCACTCTGCAGGGGCTGACGTTTGTCTGGTTACAGAGGGTTCTGCAGGCCTCAGCAGGATTGGCACGACCCGTTACTTTGGTTTGCGTACGTAGGACGATAAAATAATGAAGGCCTAAGGTCCACCCGGCCTGCCCGATTTCATTTCTAGCATAGTGCCGCAGGCACCGGTTTGATTTTTGGCTTCCCCCACCCCCCTTTCACTTCTTTGGAACCAGGAATTCCTTGGGCATATTCCACGCTTTTGAATTCTGTCAAGGTTTCTCTCCCCACCACCTTCTGTGGGGGGGCCGTTCTGTGCATCCACGTTCTCTGCTTAAGCTCCTGAGTGTAACCCTTCTTGAACCTCGTACTTATCATCCCCTTTGTTCTAGAGCAGCCTTTCTTCTGAGAGAGGTTTGTTTCTTGTGCCTTATTTATACTTTGGAGGTATTTAAATGTTTCTGTTATTAATCTCCCACCTGCCTCGTCTCTCCTCCAGGCATGTTTAGGACTGTGCCAGATCAAAGGGGGAAAATATAATTCAGTCACAGTAAAAATGTTGGCTTACGATGAACTGTGGTTACACCGCGGTGCCATCCCCCGTTATACCAACCCGAAACGGTGTCCCGTTAAGTGGAACGAGTTTGATAGTTTTAGCTAACTCTCTTGTGGCTATGAGCCCTCGGCGCTAAAACGCAACACGTTCCCTAAAATGAGTCCGAGGACTTGGCTAGACTGGCACGTGCACACCAGCGATTCCCCAAACCTGTACCATTAGCCTCACAGCCCAACTGAGTTTTCAGGATATCCACAACGAATGTGCATGAGGTAAATTCGTATATACTGGATCTGTCTTCAGTGCTCTCTCTCTCATTTATGCTTATTTGTAGATATCCTGAAAACCTGACTGGAGAGGTTTGGGAACCACCGGTCTGCGCTCTTCAGATCAGGACTGAAATTGCAATGGGAGTGTGGCAGTTAGGCAAGGCAGGCTGGCACTACAGAATTTGGTGGTTGGGGGGAGGGGAGGGGAAGGAGGGCAGTTCCACGTTGTTAGGAAAGGATTATATTGGGCCTGGATTCCGAGCTCTTCCTTTTTTAACGTAGTTGGGGGGGTTTCTTTTCAGGTTCTCGGCGCTGCACCATGCTGCCCTCAGCGGGAGCCCCGAGCTCATTTCACTGCTGCTTGAAACGCAGGCCGCCATTGACATCAAGGATAGCAACGGTAGGTGGTTTTACGCATTCATGCCTTCACTCCTCTCTCTAGATTAACGCCCGGCCAAGGCTGTTGCCTTTACAACAGAGAAGACTGGGGTGGGTTGGGTCTCCATGCTTCCTTTCATTGTTGTATTTGTTTTATTTATTTATTTTTGGTGGAGGGGGGGGGGGGGGAGGGAGGGAGTTTGAAGCATTAGAGCCAAGAGGTTGTCCAGGGCAACTCAAGCCGTCAACTAGTTTCTGGGCTTATGGGTTAGGGAGGGGGGGGGGGGGAGAGCTGTACACTGCATAGAGAGAGGGCAGGTCAGTGGCCTGCGTTGGAGGGACTGCCCCTTTTGTCTCAGTTTTTTGCTATGGCCTGCAAAACAGGCATCTATTTCCCTTCATTTTAATGGAGGCTTCTTGGCACGACTTATATCCCAAGCACTCTAGCCAGGTGCCTTCCACCACACCCCCCCCTCTCCCTGACCCCAACGTGCTCAGCTCAAGAGGGACCGCGTTATTTCGGTAAAAGTGTGAGCCAGGTGAGACTGCCCCCACAGAAAGACGGGCAAGATCAGACTAAGTACACAGGGAATTTTCTCCTGAGATTTTGCATTTCTAAGGAGACCTTTTTATATTAGTTTTAGGATTAGTTTTTTTTTTCTTTTTTTTAAATAGCAAACAGGCCAATGTTTTCTTTGCTCTTGCAGCGAGGGCCCAGAAAAACAATTGCTTTTTCTATAACATGCAGGATGAAAAACTGGCAGTGAAAGAATACATTACGCTGAGATTGGGAGGTGTATGAATGGTCTTCATGAATCAAACAGCACATTTTGTGCTAGAACAAAAGGTCCCTCAGAATAACATTGGAAAATCAACTCCCCTCTGTGCAGGAAAGAGAAAATCGAATGTTAGACTGAGCTGATTCCCTTGTAGATTGCTTTTTGTGGGGTGTGGGCACCACTTTCCTCTCTTCCTTCCCTCTATGTCCCACTAGGAGGCCCCTGATAGTTTAAGTGCCTGCCCTTCTGAGAATGCATTTCTCTGCCCAGCCACCGGTATTTGGCAAATGCTGGACTCTCATTCTGAAAGTTGGTTTAAAATTTGCTCCAGGAATGCGTCCACTGCACTATGCAGCCTGGCAAGGGAAGCCGGAGCCCGTCCACTTGCTCCTGCGTGCAGCCGCCTCCGTCAACATGGCATCCACAGACGGGCAGATACCCCTGCACCTCGCGGCACAATATGGGCACTATGAGGTGGTGAGTACTGAAAGGGGAATCTGGCTCTGTACCCGGGGGACTGGGAGGACGAAACCCTACACCGACTTGACAATGAGTGCAGGGGCTGGGTAAGAGCACAAGCTCTATTTGTCGCTGCTCTGGTAACAGTCCACAAAAATGGTGGTGGTCCCATGGCTTCACATTAGCCATTGAGCTGCTAGTACCGCATGCCCTATCGTCAGATAAGACCGGGGAAGCCAGCTGCATTGAACTGGAGAGGTGCTTAGAGCCCCTGGAAAGGAAGATAGAGGGTATTGCTTTAGAATAACTGTTGTCTGAGGTTTGCTGTTAGCAGGTGGGGGTGGGAAGGAAAGGGGGAAGCCGCAAGAGAAATGTTAGATACTAGATACTGAAAATAACTGGTTTCTGGGACTTTTGTTCATCATAAGACAGCTGTGTGAGGTTAAAGAAAATCTAGAAAAAGAGACAAGGCTGTGGAGGAAAAAAAAAAAACCAACGAACAAATATGATTAACGAAACATGATTCATTTCCTTTTTGTTACTAGCGCATTCTCCACACAAACACGTGTAGGGATATAGACAGACATTAATGTGTACAGATACAAACTTACCTAGAGAAGCAGTACCCTGACACATGTAGGGAAGAAGACACATGCTAATTTTTTTTTATTTTTGAAATTGTGTCTTTCTCTGTTTGTGATTAGTTTGATGTTGAATGTATTTTATGTGATTTTTGTTATATTTAATGCTACGTGTCCACTTTGAGCATGAATAATATGAAGGCAGTTGGTAAACGTAGATAAAGTGAAGTAAAGCTATGCCCGTATAACCGTCTTATCGAGAGAGGCAGGCACACATGGAGGTATTCCAGCCAAAACCTGGGAGGGTGATTTTTTTGTTTTTTATAGGTTTTGAAATGTCAGCTTGTTCTCTCCCTGCTCAGCTCTCTTCTTCTTGCAGTCTGAGATGCTGCTGCAGCACCAGTCCAACCCATGCCACATCAACAAGGCCAAGAAAACCCCCTTGGACCTGTCGTGTGAGTTTGGCCGGCTGAAGGTACGTCTCACTTATTCACGTGTCATACGGCGTGATGTGGGGATATCGTGCCCCACTCGCTGTGGAGGTGATTGTTTGAAATGGATGTAAAGGAAGCCTCCCTTCCCCCCCACTCGCACCTTAATACCAGAAAATAACTTCATTAGGGCTAATGTGATTTGTGAGGGGAGATGGGGAGGAGGGTGGAGCACAGCAGCAGAAAGGAGACGGGCGAGGTTAGTTGGAAATGAAGAGCTGGCACAGCTGTGCATCAGGCGGAGGGGGGGGGGGAGGGGGTTGCCTCTTGTCCCAAAATGCGCGTTGTCCTCCCCTAACAAATAATGGACAGACTACTTTGCATTCTCGGAATCCTTGCCCCACTTCCTCCCCTTCCCAAAATCCAGATGAGCTCCAGTCAGTCTGCAGATTTGTACAGCGTAGAGTTGTTTGTTTTTTTTTTAAAGGTTTAACACATGGTTGCAACCTGCCATGAGCACCCATTTTATGACCCATCAAGTGTGCCAGCTGCTGCCCCTGGCACCTTGTCTGGCGCTTCCAGAGTTCAGTGTTTTGTGAAAAGTGTCAAGACGTGACAGCGGTGGAAACTGAACGCCTCCAGTTAGCCACAGAGCAGGTGGTGCAAGCTGCTGAAGCCTTCTCTGGAGGTAGCATCCCTACGTGTGAGAGGGTCATTCAGTACCCATGCCTGTGCAGTCCCGGGCCTCTCTGCTAGGATCGCCAACAGTGGTGCCAATTAACGCCTAAATCTGACGGTGGTTTTGGTGATAGGGACCTGACCTGAAACCACCAACTCCATACCAACCTGAGCTGGACATAAACCACTAATCTAGGAGTGAAAGGGTGTGTAACACTGCACCCATTCCCTTCGGCCATCCATCCTGTGCCCTTTTGAGCTCTAGTCTAATTCAGCTTTTGATATATAAGAACACAAAAAAAAAAACCAAACCCCGTCGTACTGGGTCAAACCAAGTATCCTGTCTGGCCAGTGGCCAGTCTGGGTCACAAGAACCCATCAGATCCCAAAAGGGTAGATTTGCTTTTTGTTATTCCCAAGCATAGCAATGGCTTTCCCTCGTCTGCCTGGCTAATAATGGTTTATGGACTTTACTTCCAGGAACTTGTTCAAACCTCTTTCACATCGCGCTGGGCTAGACAGCCGCTTGATTGTGTTGAATGAAAAAAATCTCTTCTTGTTTTTAATTTTTTTTTTCTCTTTGCTCTGTTTTGTGTCTGTCCTTCCTTTGCCTCTAAATGGCTAGTTTCCTGTCACACTCTTTTTTTTTTTTTCCCCATCTCTCCATCTTAAAGTGTGGTTCTTTTTTTTCCCCTTCTCCCTAGGTTGTCCAGCTGCTGCTGAACAGTCATCTGTGCGTGGCGCTGTTGGAAGGACAGGCCAAGGATGCGAGTGACCCCAACTACACTACCCCTCTTCACTTGGCATCCAAGAACGGACACAAGGAGATCATTCGGTGGGCTTGCCTTTGCTCTCTTTGCGCCGAGTGGGCCAGGGGACACAAATTGTTTGCAAGAGGCAAAGCACTTGGCATGTGCCCTTTAGACAAAATTTCTTTGGGACGTAGTTGCAAATATGTTCCAAACGTAATTTCTTTCCACCGTATTCTGCCATGCTAGGACATTTCTGCTGGAACCAAAGAAATACCATGGTACAAAATAATCACAACAGTAGGAAACTAAGATTAAATAAGTGATAGGTAACGCGCCTTAAATGAGAGCTTCATACCATAGAGCTATATACGTTCGCTTAACAACTGTTCCTTGTTTATTTCCTTTAAGGAACACTATGTATCAGATATGCTCACTGTCTGCAATCGTTGGTCTCATGACTTTTTTTTTAGTCTTTTTATCTCAAAAAAGATGATCTTGTGAGATGTGCACTTCATAGTGAAATATAAAAAGTGAAGGACTATAGCACTTAATTGAACCTTTATCCAAATGGTGGAATCAAGCCTTTGTTACTATTGATGATCGCTTTTCACAGTCCCACTCAGATTTTAAAATCCAAGTCCTTTCATAAGTCAGTAAAGTTATTGCATACTCTTAGCCTAGTCTTTTTTTTTTTTTCATCTTTTTTTTTAGATAAAAGCACTAAAAAATCAAATGAGACCAATGATTATAGATGGTGAGCATATCTAATTCTGCATTCCTTAAAGAAAATATACATGGAACAGCTGTTAAGCGAACATACATAGCTTTATGGTATGAGGGTCTTCATTTAAGATGCATTATCTATAACTTATATAACCTTGGTTTCCTGTTGTTGAGGACATTCTGCTTAACATGGGATGGCACCAGGTCCTGCCTGTGCAATGTGGCACATTTTCTGCAGTGACAGGTTGTCATTTCATCTTCTGAGAATACAGTGGCAGTTTGCGCGGCCCTGCATGGTGTGATGGCAAGTCCTAGTTCATATCCCATGAGACGTTTGTTTTTTTTCTATCATACTGTGGAAAGGCCCAGTTGGGGACATGGTGTGTCGCCTAGCATGCTGTGCTGTCATGTTTGCCACTTCCTCCACGCTCTTTTCAGAGTGGTACCATGGTATCCGTATCCCGTAACCTCCAAACTGAGACAGTTGACTTCCGTTCTCCTGTAGGCAGCTTCTGAAGGCCGGGATAGAGATCAACAGACAGACAAAAACGGGGACAGCGCTGCATGAGGCCGCCCTGTATGGGAAGACAGAAGTTGTACGCCTGCTGCTGGAGGTGAGTGGAAAAGCGCTCGATGGGGGAAACCCTGCCCAGAGTTGGAAATAACATTTAGGGAAACAGTCTCCTGGTTAAGCAAATATAGCAAAAGAGAGTCAAAATATCCCTTCCCCCACAACAGCTCTTCAGGCCTCACCTCTTATGCATTCCACACACTGCTCACTATAAATCTACACAGATGGAGAGATTTAACACAGGCAGGACAGTGACGTCAAAGGCTCTTCTCCCTCTGTGGTGAATAAACATAGCCTTGAAAGCAGAGGGATAGTCTGAGTAATAGGGTAAAGTGAGCTGGTCATGGTGGAGTGGGTATAGGGTGGTTAACTTCAGGTATTCTACACCAGACTGAGTAGCTCAAAAAGCAAAAGACAAACCCTGGCCTACTTGTACTTTAAAACACTAAATCCGAAATTATTATTACTCTTCACCTCCTTGTTTAACAAACACGGAACAAGTTGGTGCTTAGAGGCAGTTTGTACTTGGCTTGTGAGGGCCAAGGAATATATTTGGGATACAGATGATGCATGCAGAGGGTGTCCACACACTGATTGGCATTTGTGCCCTTGGACAGAGTGGCATCGACGTGAACGTTCGAAATACCTACAACCAGACGGCACTAGATATTGTGAACCAGTTCACCACTTCACATGCCAGCAAAGAGATCAAGCAACTTCTGCGAGGTGAGCGACGAGTGGGGCCCGAGGGCAGTAGGACTGGATCTCGTCATTACCAGATAATGCCAGCATGAAGCCCTGGGACCCGTGCAGGGTGTTAGAATAACTGCAGACGCCGCACCCGTGGCTGGCGCCGGCCGGAGGAAGCTCCTCGGGCCGTGCCCATGGCCGGTGCTGGTTAAAGCCAGCTGACCCCAGCAGATCTGTGCCTGGAAGAGCTATTTAAGTTCAGTTCTCTGATTTTAACCGCATTATCCGTCTCCTTCCCATCTTTGAAACCCCCCCCTTTTTTTTTTTCCTTTTCTTTCTGCTTTAATCTTTTTGCATTTTTCCTTCTATCTTTCTCTCTCGTTCTGTCGACGCCTTTCTCCTTTTATCACTCTTGTTCTTTTGTCTTCAGAGGCATCAGGGATTCTGCAAGTCCGAGCTCTAAAGGACTTTTGGAACGTCCACGATCCAACAGCTCTGAACATCCGAGCAGGAGACGTCATCACGGTAAGAAATTTGGCTTCACTTTCCTTTCCCCCTAGCTGGGATGAGAAGCACCGGGGGGAGGGAGCATTCCTTGCTTACTTTTTTTTTTTTTTTCTGCCTGAACCACAGCAGTTGCGGAAGGAGAAGGGTTTGTCCTGCCAGAGGCCTTCTTTGCCACAAACTGTCTTTTGTTGGTTTCCTCTGCAGGTCCTGGAACAGCACACAGACGGCCGTTGGAAGGGCCACATCCATGACACCCAGAGGGGCACCGATCGAGTTGGCTACTTCCCTCCCTCCATCGTGGAGGTCATTAGCAAACGCCTGGGTCAGTTCCCGTGAAGGAGATACCCCCCCCCCCCCCCCCGGGAAAGCAAGGGGAGGCGGAAGCTTATCCATTGCCAGAGAGTTTCCTCTTTACCAGTAAAGTTTTTAGGCCTGGAGTGCCGTCATTAGCACATAGGAACAAATACAAAGAGAGAGAACCCCCAATACAATCTTAATATATTTTATATATATATATATATTTTAAATTGTATTCTAATTATACAAAATTTAAAAAAAAAAAATTGCAATACACATAAATATCCAATACATTCATGTCTATGCTAGATTCGATAGAAATATTTACTCTTAAATCAAACGACCTTTATCGCTGAACCAGGGACCATAAAATACCCTAAAAACCAATACCATTCATACCCGTTCTTCCCAATATCACACAATCCACACCCCTAAAAACCTTTCCACTAAAGGCTGTTTAACCGAAAGCTGAAGATAACTAATAGGGTATTTTTCTTTATTCTCGCTAAACAAAACAGTGTTCCTTATGTACCCCAGTATTCCGTCAGTCTGCTGCTCCTTTGCTAGGAATTACTTCTTTTTCCTTAAAAACTGATTATATTTCACATGCACTGTGCATGTGATTCTTCTCCTTGCCTACCAAACATATTATTTAAAGCCCCAACAAAGAATTCTTCTAGCAAAGGAGCAGCAGACTGACAGTATACTGGGGTACATAAGGAACACTGTTTTGTTTAGCGAGAATTAAGAAAAACACCATATTAGTTATCTTCAGTTTTTGGTTAGACAGCCTTTAGTGGAAAGGTTTTTAGGGGTGTGGATTGTGTGATATTGGTATGAATGGTGTGTATTTATTTATTTATTTATTTAGATTCTTTTATATTCCACTTTTTTCGGCACTTCAGAGTGGATTACATTCAGGTACTGTAGGTATTTCCCTATCCCCACAGTGCCCACAATCTAAAAGTTAGTACCTGAGGCAGCGGAGGGTCTCCTGGTTCATAGCCCGCTGCTCTAACCACTAGGCTACAGTGTTCAGAAGCAGCCAGTCATCTGACTTTTCAAGAAAGAGGTTATGGGAACCATGTATTATTTCCAGAGACAGCGAGGAGGCTGTTTGTGAACCTTGCATTATTTTTTTGTGACAGCAAGGAATTTGGTTTGTTTAAGAGAGAGAACTTGCAGTTTGGTTTTAGGAAGAATTTTAATACAGAAACTCTTTTACTATCATTAACTGAAACTATCATTAACAGAAACTCATTTACTATCATTAACTGATACTGTTTTAAAAGGTTTTGATATAGGCAAAAGGTATTTTTTTAAATTCTTTTAGATTTATCTGCAGCCTTCGATACCGTCCAACATGATATTTTAATTACTTGTTTGCAAGAAATTGGAATCTCAGATATTGTTTTAAAATGGTTCACCTCTTTTTTAAATAATCGTTCTTTTCAAGTAAAAATAAAAAATTCCTTATCCACAAAAATTCCACTCCAAACAGGTGTACCTCAGGGATCAACGCTGTCTGCGACTCTTTTTAATATCTATCTGCTACCGATTTGTCATCTTCTTACAGGATTGGGTTTGAAATTTTATGTATATGCAGATGATATCCAGTTTTTAGTCCCCATAGAAAATGATTTTGATTTTACCTATAAATTAATAACTATTTATTTGAACGCTATAAAAAATTATTATCACAAATGAAATTAATTTTGAATACAGAAAAAACAGAAATAATACTCTTGGAAAGAAAATTTTCAAAATCGAATATACCAGCATTCAAATTTGAAAACATCAATCTAATTCCTACTCCATTTGCAAGAGATCTTGGAGTAATAATCGATTCTGAATTAAGTATGAAAAAGCATATTTCGATCAAATTAAGAGATGGTTATTTTAAATTGTTAATGTTAAGATTGAAACCACTACTGGAACCCTCTGATTTTAGATCTGTTCTTCAAGCTTTATTGTTTGCCAAGCTAGATTATTGTAACGTCCTGTTGCTTGGCCTACCTCAATCAACTATTAGACCTTTACAGGTATTTCACAATACAGCCGCTCAAATATTAACAGGAAAAAATAGGTTCGATCACATCACTCCCACTTTGATTGTATTACACTGGCTTCCTATTAGTTTTAGAATATTTTTCAAAGCTGTGTCTATAATACACAATATAATTTATGGAGAAAGGACAGAATGGCTAAATGCAGAATTGCGATTACATGTACCACAGAGAGACTTGAGATCGGCCAACAAAGGACTTCTGTCAATCCCGACAATTAGATCAGCACACCTTAGTCAGGTTAGAGAGAGAGCACTGTCAATAGCGGGAGCAAAACTATGGAATGCACTACCAGTTCAATTAAGGATGCAACAAGAAAAAAGCAAATTTAAGGCAGAATTAAAAACATGGCTCTTTAAAACGGCCTATACAGAAAATGAGAGACAGATAAGCGCTTAAATTTCAACAACCACAGGTGGCTTCGTTATTAAACCTTTAATCTATATGTATAATTATGGTTTTAGTATTTATTGGTTTAATATTAATGTATATATTTTATATTTTTAATAAGCTAATAGATTTTAGTTATCTCTTCTTTTAACTTTTGTTGTTTTATTTTTATAAATGATTGTAATTTCTCCATTGCATATGTGTCAAAATGTAAACCGCTTTGAAGGCCATGCTGAGACAACGGTATATAAATAATAATAAACCTTAAACCTTAAACTCAGCTCAACCTCAGGCAAGCACTTAAGAACAGTGTATAACCTTTAAAGACTGCGCTGTTTGAATGTGGTCATCTATATATTTGCGATTTATAGGAAAATTAAGTAGAGCTGCTGCTTTGTAATTTTAACAAAATAAGAAAATTATAGTGTGGATTTTATGGTGAGTGTGGACTGATGTATGTAGATTAGGAATGAGTGAAAGGGGAGTGTAAGGTGCAGCCTTGTAGCAATTTATGTTTTCATGTTTACAATGGTATTTTGATTTAATAAAGGTTGAATTTGCATGAGATTTAGAGAACAGGGTAAATTTATTTATTTTTTTGATAGCTTTAGAACAATAGAAAAACTGGCAAAAACTTTTTTTTTTAACAGGGAAGTCTCTAGTATATATATGGGTTTTTAAGGTATTTTATGGTCTCTAGTTCAGCGATAATGGTCATTTGATTTAAGAGTACATTTTTGTATCGAATCTAGTATAGACATGAATGCTTTGGATATTTATGTGTATTGAAATGTTTTTTGACATTTTGTATAATTAAAAAATATGTAACATATTAGATTGTATTGGGGTTCTCTCTTTGTATTTGTTTATATTAACTGTATGTGAGAGATATCTCTGGTAAGTAAAAAATCAAAAAGGAATACTATCAGGTCATTAGCACATACCCATTTGAGGCCAAGTCATATATTGTGGGAGCCATGGAGGACAATTTCCTCCATTTTGTATTCAGCTAAATGATTTTTTTAATGAAGTCCTTAACATTTCTTTGAGCTTTCTCTGTTGTTTTTTTTTTTTCTCTCTTTCAATAGGCACAACTCTTTCCCGCAGTGCCACCGTGCCAGCTCATCAGAGGCAGGGCCTGACAAAAACGCAGCTAGTTGGTAGCGTTGTCACTCAGGGTGCACTGGTGTCACCTGCAGACGGTCCTCACCAGCCAGGACAGACAAATGGCCAACCCAGTACAGACAGGGCAAATGATGGGCCTGAAAACATAGGTAAGGCTTTTGATGGTGAATACAAGTGACTGAAATCCACACGCTTCCTATCTGAGACCGTGACCACTGCCAGCCAGTAACCTGGACCTAGCTCTTCAGGCAGCCTAACGTTCAGATCTTGCTTTTTAGATCATTTTCATTGCTTATTCTAGCTTCTCATTTTTTTTATGTCCCTACATTTGTCTGTCCTGATCCTTTCACTGCTCATTCTCATTGTTCATCTTGTATACACTGATTAGGATAATTTTCCTATAATGTGCATAACTCGGCACGTACACACATCAGCAGGTGTGAAGGGGGAGTAGAACAAGTTTATAAAATACTGTGTATCTCCACCCTGAAAATACGCGCATACATTGCAGTATGCGCGCATTTTCTTTTTAATGCAGGGATTTTCACATTTCGAACAGCTATTTTATAAAAGTATGTGCATATAATTTAGGTGCAAAATAATTGTGACGTGCACATAGTGACCCTCCGTTTATGCGCAGCGGCAGATATTTTCTAAAGGTGGCTGATGTGTATGCGCATATCTCCCTTGTGAAAACCCTTACCTGTGTGGAATCTTCTAAGCACCAGTTCGCCAAGACCATAACCAGTTGACCCAGACCCTCCCACCAGTTGCCCTAGACCACCCCACTCCACCCCACAATTGCAGACAAAAGAGAAGTCCGATTTAATCTTTGCGACTTGATTAGCAGGCGTAAAAGTGGCATGCGTGAGTATTTGAAGACATATGCGCGTCACTCTGCTTATAAAATACACCCTTGTGCATCAGTTTTCTGACCACGTCCCGGAACGCCCTCGTTCTCCTCGCGACAGCACGGGTGCATTTGAGGCCTTCTGAAAATTTGCCTGGCCAAAGGCTGATTTTACGCATCTTTGAAAATGCACCCCCTAATGTCTGTATAAGAGTGATATTCTCATTCTTTCTTATGGGTTTTTAAATCTTCTGTATGTGCACTATTTACTGATTTTAATGTCTAATTATGTGTGTTAATTGTATTTACTTATACTGGTTTTAATCGCTATTTAGGCGTACCAGCTTTTATTTATCCATATGCCGCCTTTCATGACACTTCAAAGCAGATTAAAACAGGCCCTGTAGGTATTTCCCTGTCGCCAGAGGGCTCACAATCTAAGGGTGTGATTTACTAAGCATTTTTCCCATAGACACAGAATGGTAGAAAAATCTGAGGCCTTAAGTTTGTACCTGAGGAAATGGAGGGTGAAATGATTTGCCCAGGGTCTCAAGGCATGTCGCCAGGATTTGAACCCTGCCTTCCCTGGTTGGCAGCCTGCTGCTCTAACCACTAGGTTACTCCCCCTCCTCTCCATGCCGAGCGGTCAAAGGTGCTGTGTTCAGGTCACAGTCTCTACTGGAGGCGTGGGTTCGAATCCCACTTCCCCGTACGTACCCGGATCAGTCCAGACTGTGGGTTATGCCTCCCTTCCAGCAGATGGAGACAGAGGAAAACTTGGAGGGCACCCTCTCTTAACCTGGTGTTGCCACCTGCATCCCCTCAGTAGTTCTCTATCTCCAGCAGATGGAGGTGGTGCAAATCCTGCAGTCTTGACCTTTTCCTGGGTTTAAGGCAATTCCCCTTTAAAAAAAAAAAAAAAAAAAAGGAGAGGTTTTCTCTAATAGGAATCAAGCAAAGGAAAAAAAAAAAAAAGCAATTACAACTTTAAATCCTCCCAGGGGGGGGTCGGTAGATCTTGCGGGGCCGTCCCCCCTGGTAGCAGGTGAAGGAGCTGGGGTTGGCTATCCTGCGCGGCTCCAGGCAGGTAAGACGCCGGAGTTAGACACTGGTGGTCCGGCCCCTCTTCTCCCGCGGTTCAGCCCGACAAAAAAAAAAAGTTTTAACATTTCGCCGAAAGCAGCCTGTCACTTTCTTTTTTCACCGGCTGCTTGCTGCTTCGCTCCGGGCGCAGCTCAGGCGCGTTTTAGAGTTTTGAAGCTCCCTGCCATTTCCCTCTCTACCGCATGGCATTTTGTCTCTTCTCTCACGTTTGCAGATATGCCGCGGCCATCTTCCTGCACTGCCTGCGGGGAGTCTTTGTCTAGACTCTCCCGGGCAGGCCTTTGCTTGCGGTGCATTTCAGGTGGGGAGGGCAGTTCTCTTTTGCAGCCGGGAAGCGTTTCTAAATCCCGAGGCGCAGCAAAAAGGCCAGCACCTCGGGAAGCTCGGGCCGATCCGTTCCCCCTCAGCGCGGGAATGGCCATTTTGAATACTCTGGCGGAGACTCAGTCCAGAGCCATGGGGACAGGAGAGCTTCCGCCTGATCTTTCCCCGGTTTCTGTCTCTCCTGGGGATCAATCAGATCCAGACCAGGATGATTTTGATGATGTGGGAAGGGGCAGGCTCTCATACTTTTTCATTGGATTTTGTGCTGCTTATGCACAAAGCCTTTTTGGCTTCTCAGCCCTCACAGAGTACGGTTTCCACTTTGAGCTGTCCCTCTGGACCACCCTGCAAAGTAGCCAAACGTCTGGACGCTCCGGCTTCCCTGCGGGTCACTAAATTGCGGGGTACTTCTATGGCTGCTGACTCTGTCATTCCAGATGCTACAGACACTGCAGCTCCTGATCCTGATCCGGGCGGCGCAGGCTCAGAGGAAGACCTGGGAAAACAGGTTCCCTTAGATGGGGATGATCCGAAGGTGGTCCAACTATTTCATAGAGAGGTGTTGGAGCCTCTGATCCCCTCCGTGCTGTTGGAGCTTGGGGTGGACCTCCCTCAGCATCCTCTTCCAAAGGATTCTGTGGACCCGGTCCTGGCCGGACTAAGGGCTCCCACCAAGGCTTTTCCTCTTCATCCCATGCTCCAGCAGCTAATGACCCGGGAGTGGATGTTCCAGATGCCGGCTTGAGAGTAGGTCGGGCTATGGATAAGCTGTACCCTTTGGTGGAAGAGTCGCTGGATCTGCTGTCATCTCCAAAAGCAGACACATCAGTTTCGGCTGTCACCAAGCGGATCACAATCCTTGTTGCTGGTGCTGCGGCACTCAAGGATCTTCAAGATAGAAAACTGGAAGTACTCCTCAAGCGTATCTTTGAGGTGTCCGCCCTGGGCGTTCGAGCAGCAGTGTGCAGTAGCTGTATGCTCCGGGTGAGTCTCTACTGGGTCCAGCAATTGTTAACGTCCAGAGATCTCCCTCTGGGCGAATCAGAGCAGGCAGAATGTTTGGAAGCAGCGATAGCATATGGGGCGGATGTTCTATATGATCTTCTTTGTACTTCTTCTATGTCGTCCGCAGTTTCGGCACGGAGGCTCCTTTGGCTGTGTAACTGGTCAGCAGATGTATCATCTAAGGCTCAGTTGGGTGCGTTGCCATTTAGGGATAAATTTCTCTTCGGTGATGACTTGGAGCAGTTAATTAAATCCTTAGATGAGAACAGAGTCCATAAACTCCTGGAAGACAGACCAAAACCTTCTAGAGGTTTTCCTTCCACCCGATCATGTTTCCGTGGACAGCGTAGATTTCATCAGGGCAGACCTCAGCTGGTAGGTCAAAGGCAACCATCGACTAGGCCACAATCCTGGTCTTCTTCCTTTCAAGGGCGTAGAACCACTCATGACGGAGGCAATGCTCCGGCCGTTGGCTTCAAGACTTCTCAATGAGATACAGCTGGCCCATACCTCGATTCCTCGAGTGGGGGGGGGGGGGGGGGTGGTTATCCCACTTCTACGCGGAATGGGCCAGAATAACCTCCGACCAGTGGGTTCTAAGCATCATAGAACACGGCTACGCTTTGGAATTTGCACAGCTTTGTGGTACACACGCAAAGGTCCAGATCGTCTGACAGACCCTAGACCGTCTGCTGTCCCTCGCCACCATAAAACCTATCCCCCAGGTCGAATGGAAGACAGGTCGGTACTCCATCTATTTTGTGGTCCCAAAAAAGGAGGGTTCCTTCCGCCCTAGACCTGAAGAAGGTAAACAAGGCTCTCAAGATACCGCACTTCCGAATGGAAACTCTACGTGCCGTTATCGCAGCGGAGCGCAAAGGCGAGTTCTTGGCATCCCTGGATCTGATGGAAGCCTACTTACATATACCTATCCGTGAAGACCATCACAAAGTTCTTCGCTTCATGATCCTAGGCAGGCATTTCCAGTTTTGCGCTCTACCGTTTGGTCTGGCCATGGCTCCTCGCACATTCACCAAAGTGATGGTTGTGTTGGCAGCAGCTCTGCGAAGACAAGGTCTCCTCATTCATCCCTACTTGGACGACTGGTTCATCAGGGCGAAGTCGAGGGACCTCTGCATGGAAGCAATCAGGAAGGTGGTCGGTCTCCTGGAGTGTCTTGGTTGGGTGGTCAATCAATCCAAAAGCAACCTTATCCCATCTCAGTCGATGGACTTCCTAGGAACCCGGTTCGATATCAAAGTAGGCAAGGTATTTCTTCCACCAGACTGGATAACCAAATTGACGGGACAGATTCGACGCTTGTCACTCCCACTCCCCAAATCCTGGGACTATCTACAGGTCCTTGGAACCATGGCATCCACCTTAGAGTTGGTTCCCTGGACTTTTGCTCATATGAAATTGTTACAACGAGCATTGCTTTTCCGTTGGGACCCCCAAGTCGAAGGAATTCCAGTTCCCTCTACCGCTTACCGATCCCGCAAGATCCAGTCTTGGATGGTGGCTTTGCCCGCACAATCTGATGCGCAGCACAGATCTTGAAGTCCCGGCTTGGACAGTCGTGACCACAGATGCCAGTCTCTCCGACTAAGGGGCGGTCTGTCAGTCCCACTCAGTCCAAGGCTGATGGTCTGCGGAGGAATCGAGCTAGTTGATCAATCGCCTGGAGACCAGGGCAGTTCGGTTAGCTCTGAAGCACTTCCTTCCCGTGTTACGCAATCAGGCAGTTCGGGTTCTGTCCGACAATGCGACAACTGTAGCTTACATCAACCGTCAAAGCGGCACCAAGAGCCAAGCCGTAGCCGAAGAAGCAGAGCAGCTCATGGTTTGGATGGAAAAACATCTTGCTCTTCTTGCAGTGTCTCACATCGCCAGGACAGACAACATCCAGGCGGATTTCCTGAGTCGACAGTGCATAGATCCAGGGGAGTGGGAACTTTCCGACAAAGCGATGTGTCTTACTTCTCGCCAGTGGTGATGGCGACGCAAGGCAATGCCAAAGCTCCTTGCTTTTTCAGCTGCAGAAGGGATCACTGAGCAGAGGGAGTCGATGCGCTAGTGCTTTCTTGGCCGACCATGGTACTCCTGTATGTGTTTCTTCCTTGGCCTCTGGTGGGCAAAGTTCTCCGCAGGATAGAGGTTCATCCAGGGAGCGTGATATTAGTCGCTCCGGAATGGCCACGGCGCCCGTGGTTTGCGGATCTAGTCAATTTGGCGGTGGATGGGCCCCTGAGGTTCGGCCGTCTTCCAAATCTGCTACGTCAGGGTCCTATATTTTTCGACCAGGCAGATCGCTTTTGTCTAGCGGCTTGGCTTTTGAGAGGAGACGGTTAAGGAAGAAAGGCTATTCGGAAGAAGTAATTACCACCCTACTACAAGCCCGGAAAACATCTACCTCTCTGTCCTATGTTAGGGTCTGGAGAGTCTTCGAACCTGGTGTAGAGATCTAGGCATCTTCCCCAGACAAGCTTCCATGCCTCAGAGTTTGGCGTTTTTGCAAAGCGGCTTTTCTAAAGGCTTCCTTTAATTCCCTCCGCGTGCAGGTGGCGGCGTTGGGTTCTCTTCTCGGCAGTTTGGTAGCGTCCCATCCGGATGTGGTGCATTTTCTCAAAGGGGTGAGGCATTTGAATCCGCACGTCTGTCCGGTATGTCCATCCTGGACCCTTAATTTGGTGCTTAGAGTGTTGTGTGATTTGCCTTTTGAGCCCTTAAAACAGGCCATGTTAAAGGACCTCATGTTGAAAACGGTCTTTTTGGTGGCTATCTGTTCAGCACGCAGGATCTCGGAGCTGCAGGCTCTCTCTTGAGGGAATCTTTTTTGAGAATTTCTGATTCGGGAGTCTCTCTTCGTACAGTGCCTTCCTTTTTGCCAAAGGTGGTCTCCGCTTTTCATTTAAGCCAATCAGTTGAATTCCCGCTTTTCCTACTTTATCATCCAATGCCCCGCATGCTAGAGAAGTTCGTCGGTTGGATGCCCGGCAGTCTCTGTTGCGTTACTTGGAGATCACAAATTCTTTCAGACTTTCCGATCATTTGTTTGTCTTGTGGAGCGGTCCCAAGAAGGGTCAAAAAGCTTCTAAACCGATTGCGCACTGCTTGAAAGAGTCTATTTCGTCCACTTACATTTGTAAAGGGCAACCCATTCCCAAGGGTTTGAAAGCCCATTCAATTCGTTCACAGGCGGCGTCTTGGGCTGAATGTCAGCTCGTTTCGCCACAAGAAATCTGTAGGACAGCTACATGAAAAACACGTCATACATTTGCACGTCACTACCGCTTGGACGTTCAGGCTCCAGATGTCTCTAATTTTGGCAGTGGAGTTCTTTGCGCGGGACTCTCAGCGTCCCACCTTGTATAGGCAAGCTTTGGTACATCCCACAGTCTGGACTGATCCGGGTACGTACAGGAAAAAGAAAATTGGTTCTTACCTGCTAATTTTCGTTCCTGGAGTACCAAGGATCAGTCCAGACCCCCGCACAAGATATGGGTTCTTTGAAGCGTCCGCGCTCATATTCCAGTTTTATTTCAGACAGCTAAAGAAGAAGAAGATTACAGGTTGCTTTCCTGTTATATGTTCTACTGTGTTAACTTTGCTTGATTCGTTAATTCGTAGTGTTTATTGCTTGGATAATCTTTATACTGAGGGGATGCAGGTGGCACATCAGGTTAAGAGAGGGTGCCCTTCACGTTTTTCTCTGTCTCCGTCTGCTGGAAGGGAGGCATAACCCACAGTCTGGACTGATCCGTGGTACTACAGGAATGAAAATTAGCAGGTAAGAACCAATTTTCTTTTCTGACATTCTGTGTTGCTTTGCCCTTATCCCATATGTTCTAGTGGTGAGGATTCCTGGCTTTCATCCAAGCTGCCTGGGTTCGACTCCTGGTATGGGAATGGCTCCGGTTAGGATCAGTGTTTTCAGACAACAACCAACAAGGACTGAACTGCACAGTCTGGGTAAACAAATAAGCGTTGGGGTAGTTTACTTATTGCGGCAGTTACTACCCTAAACCAATTAAGCCTGAATCATCACTTTGAATGCATATAAAGCGTTGCTCTCTGCTTCAACGGCAGGGGGAAATGTGGAAAAGTGGATTTGCATTCAGACAACAACCAACAAAGACTGAACTGCACAGTCTGGGTAAACAAATAAGCATGGAGGAAGCTTGCTTATTGCGGCGGTTACTACCCTAAACCAATTAAGCCTGATACTTCACTTTGAATGCATATACAGCTCTCTGCTTCAACGGCAGGGAGAAATGTGGAAAAGAGGATTTACATTCAGACAACATCCAACAAGGCATTGATCTGTGCAGTCTGGGTAAACAAGCATCGGGGCAACTTGCTTGATGCGGCGGTTACTATCCGTAACCATTAAGCCTTATGTTCACCTTTGATGCAACTCCAACATTACTCCCTGCATCAATGGCAGGGGGTGGCAGGAAATTTGAATCAAACAGTTACCAACAAGGGCCCTGAACTTGGTGGTCGGTGAAACAGATAAGTATGGGAAAATAAGTGATGGAGCTTGCTGGGCAGATGGGATGGGCCTATTGGTCTTTTTCTGCCATCATTTCTATGTTTCTATGTTTCTATATGTTCGTGCCAATTTTATCTCTGGTTGTGTGTGTGCTAAGTGCACTATTTGCCAGTGCGATATGTTAGTAAGATCTGTCATGATTGTTCTCTCCTTCCTTTTATTCAATTTTGTTGTACACTGTCTTGGGTGAGTTTTTTTCAAAATGGCAGTTAATAAATCGTAATAAATTAAATTAAATTGGAAAGGGTGTCGAGACAGAGAAAACCAGCACAGTGGAGACTGAAATCTATTTTTTTTCCTCCAGGAAGTGGTAATCTCTCCAGGAAAGGGGAGATGGATGGTTTGTGTGATTGTAGAGAATGAAGCCTCTTTCACCATCTTTAGTGTTGTCCGCACCTTTCCTTCAGCAAACCTAATTCTAGCTATGAGCTTCAGTATAATTGGGACTTTTTTTTTTTATTCTTTTCTCCTACAATAGCAGGGGACAGGAACAGCGTGGGCAGCGATGGGAGTGTGGGCAGCACTCGGAGCGCTGGCAGTGGGCAGAGCACAGAGGGCATGAATGGACAGACCACCACGATCCTCATTGAGAATGCCAAGGTACTCAAAACCTGGAGAAAGCACATTCTTGGCTGCTCTTCTGCTGGAGAGTTAAAGCAGAAGGGGAAAACTGGAACAAGAATACCAGGACAGAGCCATTAACTACTAGGTTACTTTGCTGAATATCCATCTGTAGCCTTTTTTTTGTTCAAATCATGGGATTGGCATATTATGGATATTTTAAACATCTATTTACTAAAGAAAAGAAAAAAGACCTAAGACTGACAGATGTTTATTCCAGCAGGACATTTTCTGTTTTGGCAGTTAAAAATATGATTATTTCTCAGTTCTTTATCTCTCAAAGTGCTGTGTAGCCCTATAAGACCCTATTCTCTTAAATCAGATCCTGTTACTATTTTGTTTTCCATAGTGCTGTCAATGTACACAGCACTGTACAAAAGAAACATGGACATGTATATCCAAGGAACTGTACAATAGGTAAGGGACCTTCCTGTCCTAAAGAGCCTACAACTAACTAGGAGGAAAATGAGATGCGAGCATCTAGTATCACTTGTAGTAATGATAAGGAGTAGTAGTAAGAGGTTTTCCTTTCTATCTGCATGTAGAATGGATAGAGTACTTTTTCATAAATCTACTGGTTGCATCTGTAGCATCATTCAACAGAATCCATCAAAAAGGTCATTCATGCTTGACATGTGTTGCAGATTCATTTCTATGGTGCTTCAAAAAGTTGGAGATATTCATATGCAACCAGTTTGCATTCTCTGTGAGGGTTCTTTACCTTCTGCTGATTATTATTACTTTTTTAAATCCTGGTGCTGCAGTCTTTATCTGGAGAGTGCTCTGAAAGGATAAGCGTGGATTGGGTAATAGTGCAGAATACTTATAGCCTGTTGCTTTTCAATGCAGCTGCTGCCCCCTGGTGGTGAGGACCTGCAACTGCACAGCTTGGGACCCAATTCTTGCACTCAACAGATGGACCCTGTAACAGGTAGGTAAAGCTATGCCAGGGTAAAAAAGGAGAGCTAGGAAAAGGGAAGTTTTGAATATATTTTGGAAAGATAGTCTTTCAGTCCCTAACGTTCTGCTGATTTACTGTATTATTTTTTCACATCAAGGGTAGGCAACTCCGGTCCTCGAATGCCACAAACAGATCAGGATGTCCACAATGAATATGCATGAGAGAGATTTGCATACATTGGAGGCAGTGCATGCAAACCTATGAATATTCATTTGAGATTTCTTTGGAAACCAGACCAGTTTGTGGCAAGTGAGGACCGGAGTTGCCTCTCCTTGTTTTAGATTATAACTACATTTTCCATTATAGTTCCACCTCCTCTCTGACTCAGCAATATTGTACAAAATACTCTCCCTTTGTGTCTGCAATAGGATAAATATAGCATGAGCCATGAGTGCACAAAAAAATATATAGGTTACAGTGCTCCCAGAAGGCTATATAGTGCCTGCTGGATAGAGTCATGCAACTAGGGTATGTCTTCTGTGTGCTAGCTAATGCCACCCCATGCTGCCTGGGCTGCTTTACATTTCCAGGTTATGGAGTTCCAGAAGCTGATGTGCCTAGTTTCTGGTCCTTGTTTGAAGGGACCACAGTGTTCGGTATTGTTGCTGTGCATGCAGTGCACATTGATGCTAATATGATTACAATACGTGATCACGCGAGGGCCTTAAGAAAAGGTCCTCCTATAGTCCTAATCAGGTAATAGTGGCTAAGTTCCCATAGACAGAGTGGTAAAACTGGATCATCCCCTCGCAGCTCTCAGGATGTCCAACTTGCTGGTTCATAACTGGGAATTTTTGTGTTTTATACAGAAAGTTGAAATTTCTTGAGTTCTTGAATTTAGATATTGTGGTAATAAGACTGTTGAATTTTCATGATGTTTTTATCCTGTTGTCTACTTTGATTAGCATTCAGGTTCTACATATTGAAAGTGGTTACCATCATTTAGTGATGTTCCAAGCTAGCTGAATTTTATATATTTTCTTGTATGTTTGTGGTTGTTGGTAACTCTCTCTCTGTTGTTGATTACACTATTAGCCACCCTGTTTTAATTAGGAAAGAAAAGTTATATACTTTTAAACAAAATTGGACGAAGAGGGGTGACTGCAATAAGAAGTGTCTTAGATATGAAATAGTAACATAGTACATGTCAGTAGAAAGACTGGTTTGCCCATCTCATCTCCCTTATTATTCCTGCCCACAGTGCTACGGCTACACTATATTCCAGCAGTCGGCCCTACAAACTTGGCCACTTGTAAGATGTTGCTCCTTAACCAAGTTAGGTTTTGTTTGCTCTAGTATCCACTTTGTTTGCTCTATTATCCGCTTTGAAGTGCTTAAAAAAAAAAGTGCGAAAAAGTGGAATATAAAAAATCCAAATAAATAAATAAAATAAATAGATGAGCATGCAGGATATTCTTTTACATTTCGACTGCATTATTTATTGTGCCTTATCAATCCCAAAGGATTGCCCAAAGCAGTTTACAAAGGATAAAAATACAATTCATAAAACAGAATACATCATTCAAAATTGAGTACAAATTACAAAACAATTCCATACAATAAACCTATGCCAATAATAATTATCCCATCCATAATACAAACTCTAGGTCCCCCTTTCCCCCCCACACACACAATTTACCACCAGTGTTTCTCTCTGGTTTTTGAGCAGGATGCAGCCCCAGGTTCCAGTGGGATGGGGAGCAAAGCGTGTCGCCCATATCCCTGGGTACAATTGCTACTAATCAATTTTTTCCCCCCTCCTTTCTTGCTCCAGGAACTCTCTGTCATCAAACTCCATTTAGCTGCAAGCTTGGTGAGACGATCTCTCAACAACAAAACTGCCCAGAGCAGCTCCTGGAGGGAAAGGTACCCAGACCAGATGATCTGCTAGATTATGGCAATGCATACCCTATCGATGCTTCTTTCAGTGTCCCCTTCTCTTTCTGTGTCAGAAATACTAACGCAGGCTGTGTTGCACACTAGAATCATTAGTATTTGAAACAATGGCAGAGCTCAGTATATTAACACTTGAGGAAGATGGTAACCTATGAAAACAAAGCACACGCCGGGTTTGTTAATTAGCCTGCAGATAGGATGGGTAGAATTGTGGCAGGAGAAATAACACAGAAAATTATTTATTTATTTATTTATTTATTTATTTATTTAGTGATTTTTTTTTTTATATATACCGCGGCACGTTAAAAACATCACCTCGGTTTACAATAAACAATAATTCAGCAGCAGGCTTTACAGACAAATTGAAATAAAGTGGACATGATATTTATCAAAATAAAAACAAATACAATAAACCAATGGTGATCATATTCCCTAGTTAATGGAAAGTCTAATAATAAATGGTAGTTCAGAGACCAATAAAGTCAAAATTGGCAGTGAGAAGGATAAAATCGGCGTGTAGCAATGATTCAGGGAGAACAGGAATCATTGCTAGAATCTCCTAGAAGCTTCCTTTCTCTTTCTTTCACATTCTAGACCCCCTTCGGTTCTCTCCTGCTCTACCCACCTTACGTCTTGTCATTGTCCTTCTGTTTCCAGGATGCTAAGGCTATTTACAGCTGGCTGAGTGAGTTCCAGCTGCAGATGTATACTGCTAACTTTGTCAATGCAGGCTATGATGTTCCCACCATCAGTCGCATGACCCCAGAGGTAAGTGCCTCTTGATTACGTGATTGTACCTGTAAGAGGGGTAGAATGGCACCGGCAGCAGGGAGAGATCCGTCATAATATTACTTCCCACCAGGAAAAATGCAGGAATGAAAATGGAGGCTTTGGCATCAGATTTAGGGAGTTTTGGCGCTGCTGATCCCTTGGGAGATCCAGGAAATACCAATGCAAGATGTAACTTAGTGCACAATCTGCTTCATGTCATCAGAGTAGCTGGTTACTTTCTTAGACCTAGGTAGGGGGTGCATAGAAAGGAGGGTATTTGTTAATGCTTTAAAATTTACTCGATTCATCTTCCACTGGTGTCACTTTTCTCCAGGTACTTCTAATTACGTTCAGTAGCCAAAAGGAGGAGGGGGGATAGATGAGGGGGGAGGGGCTTGTGACCCTGATAAGTGGTGACATTTGGGGCAGCTGTATCACCCTTTGGAGTAGAAGGATGAGGGTCTCTCTGATGAGCTTCTGTAGAGTAGGCATTAACCAAAGAAAGCACCCTCCACTCCCCTACTGTGTTTTTCTTTAGGATCTGACTGCTGTGGGTGTAACAAAACCAGGCCACAGAAAGAAAATCTCCACTGAGATCAGCAAGCTGAGCATCGCTGAATGGCTCCCAAACTACACCCCAGTGAGTATTTTCCAAGCTGACATCAATGGGATAGGAAAGGCCACCGGAGGGGGGGAGGGGGGATGTTGGGTTTGAGGTGAATCCACTTCCTGTCTTGGTAATGTGCAAATGTTAGTACTGGGTTTACTGTGAAATGTTGCATTGATTGATTCTGTAAAACCAGTATGGTTAGTCCCTTTTCCTTCCTTTATAAATTGACTGGGTGATGGAACATGAGGCGAGCAGGCATGCTCTCTCTCCTTTTTTTTATTTTTATTTTTTTTTGAAAAGGAGAAAAACAAAATAGTTATCAAACCATCAGCTACTTTAAGGTACTGATCTCCTTCCTGTTCATACCCAAGATCAGTCCAGACAAGGGGGTTTTGCATCCCTACCAGCAGACAGAGGCAGAGAACAAACAGCATTTGAGGCACTGCTACATAACCGAGAGTGCCACATGCAGTCCCTCAGTATTTCTCTGTCTCCAGCAAATGGTAGAAATGCAAACCTGTAGTCTGGAAGATACAGTAAAAAAAAAAAAAAAAGAGTAAAGAGAAATTTGTAGAGGATATGCTCCCTGAGGTGCTAGGTTCCTTCGTGGGCCATCCCTCAGGTAGATCTGGGCAACCGGGGGGGTTGGTGATCCTTGTTTTGGTTTGTCCCGTAACATCTGGAGGAGCTGAAAGCCAGGGGTCCTGATTCCCTCTGTCCCCTCTCTCATCCTAATCACCACGTTCAATGGCCAGCAGCAGGGAAGTATTTTCTTTTCCTGTTCTTTCTTTGAGAGTACTGTTCTTAAAAAAAAACCCCCAAAAACCAAAAAAAACCTAGGAGAAGCATTGAGCAGGGTGAGAAGAATCGCCAGTGTCTTCTCGAGTGCTTCGGGGGTCCAAGGCAGGTCCGAGGGCATGACTTGTGCTGGCAGCGGGGCTTTTCGTTCGGTGGAGTGAGCAGAAGTTGGCGTGCACATGCGGGACTAATCATGGTGCTAGCAAAAGAGCGTGGGAGAGTCTACAAGGCCTGCAGCAAGAGATGCACACGTCTCAGTTCTGTTGCAGTGTGCTCCAATTGTGCCTGCAGGGGCCGCTGGCACCAGAAAAATCATCCGGTTGGCAGGGCCGATCCTTGAAGCTCCTGGGGGGGGTGGTTAAGGCAGCGGCGGCCATTTTAGATCTGCATGACAGAAAGCAGGCAGCAGGAAGGGTGTTCAAAGATTTCTCTCCCTCGCTGTCTTTCAATTTTCCAAACCTCTGAGGAGGATCAGGAGGGTGGGGGAGAGTCTGAGGATGTGGTGGAGGAAAGGTCAGATGACTTTGAGAACTTCTTCATGGATTTTGTGCTGCTCCTCCACAAGGCCACTTAGAATAGCCACTGCCATTAGCAATGGTAGCATGGAATAGACTTAGCTTTTGGATACTTGCCAGGTTCTTATGGCCTGGATTGGCCACTGTTGGAAACAGGATGCTGGGCTTGATGGACCCTTGGTCTGACCCAGTATGGCATGTTCTTATGTTCTTAGGCCTACTTGGCTAAGAAGGAAGCAGGACGAAAGTGGCCTTTGGTCCAGGAGTCTCAGCACCCCTTGAAGAGTGCTTAGGTGGCTCTATACGTAAGGTCAGGGGGTCTTCTCTGCTGGCTGGGGCTTGGCCACCATTCCAAGAATAATGATTCAAATGGTTCAGATGAGCCTCAGGAGTATCTTGGGGAACATCCTGGTGATGATCCCAGGGATGACCCAGTGAATGCTGATCTGGATCTGAACAAGGATGTGTCTGAGCCGGAAGAGGTTCTGGTCATGGAGGGAGATGACATTAGGGTTGTCCGCTTATTCCAGAAGGAGGAGTTTAATCCCCAGCTCTTGCAAAACCTGGGGAATAAGAGGACTCAAGTCACTCAGGAGGAGTTGGATAATGAAGGAGTAGACCCAGTCCTGGATGGGCTGCGGGAAACTCCAAAAGCCTTTCCTTTGCTTAAAAAGGTGAAAAAGCTGGTGAGCAGGGAATGGGATACTCCTGAGGTGGGCCTCAAGATAGGCAGGGCAATGGTGAAGTTTTATCCCTTGATTGAAGAGACCTTGGAGCTTTTGATATTACCTAAGGTGGATGCTGCGATGTCAGCGATGACCATTCCTGTCGCTGGGTCGGCTGCATTGAGAGATGCCCAGGACCAAAAACTTGAGATTCAGTTAAAAAGAATGTTTGAGTTCTCAGCTCAGAGCCTGTGGGCAGCAATCTGTGCTAGCCTTATGCAAAGGGCCTGTTTGTGCTTGGTACAAAAAGCACAGGGAAAGGAGCCTGTCCTGTCAACCAATTCCAAGCAGGCGGCCCGGTTGGAAGCCGGGGTGGTCTATGTGGTGGACACGTGGTATGATTTGGTGTGGACATCTGCCAGGAACCTGGTCTTAACGGTTGCAGCATGGAGGCTTCTATGGTTACGTAATTGGTCTGCGGATGTGTGGTCCAAGTCTCAACTGTGCAATCTTCCTTTTAGTATCAAACGGTTTTTATTATTATTATACAAAACCAAAGAATTGGTCTGAAGAGGTGGTACACTATCCTCCACAGACCATGCAATAACAACTGCTCTACAATGATCAACCAACAGCATCCCTTCCATCCCTCCCTCCCCCCAAACCCCTCCCACCCTCCCCCCAATGCAGGTGAAATGTCCACAAGCAGAGTCCATGCACGCAGATTCCTGTGGTATGTCCAGAGACCACGTTGAATCTTCAAGAGGTGGAGTCCACTACAACCTCAGCAATCGTTGATAACCAAGCTTCGTGACTGGGGAGACAGTGATTGCAAATATGGGTCCCAAATCAGCAAAAATCGCCGGCGGGAGCGAGGATCCACCCGGGAGCCCAATTCCTCCATTCTCAACAAATGATGCAAATGATTGCGCCAAGTCCAAAATGATGGGGGGCTCGGATCCCGCCAGTACAATAAAATGACCTTCTTTCCCACCAAGCATGCTTTGTGTATGAAATAACGGGGGCCCTACAATCTTCCTTTTAAAGGGTAACTGTTGTTCAGGGAAGATTTGGAGCAGCTGATGAAGCATCTTGGGGAGTCGAAGGGGGATAAGCTACCAGAGGATAAGAATGGCGAAGACTTTTCCTTCCCGTTCCCGGGACATGAGGAGATTTCGCTCCAGAAAGGGTACTGTGATTTTGCTGCAGAAGCAGGGCCTAGTAAGGCAGCAGTCCTTGCGTGGCACCAGTAAACCCTCCCGAACTAATTCCCGTCAGGGGGCTGGAGGAGGAAAGTCCTCGCATTGAGGTCAGGCTGGTTCACTCTTCCTTAGAAGCTATCAAGGAAAGTCTGTCCCTCTTTTATGAGGAGTGGCTCAAGATCACATCGGATGAATGGGTCCTAGAGTTGAGGTGATAAGAGACAGCTATGCTTTAGAATTTTCTCGACCGATCAGAGAAGCGTTCTTAGTGTCCCATTGCGTGAGCCGCAAAAAACAAGAAGCGGTTCGAGATATGTTGCAGCATCTGAGATACCTAGAAGCCATTGTTCCTGTACCGTTGAAGAAATAGAGTCAAGGGAGGTACTTGATTTACTTCGTGGTTCCCAAGAAAGAGGGCACCTTTTGCTCCATTCTGGATCTTCAGAAGGTCAGTGCAAAACTGCAGGTTTTATATTTTCATATGGAGATGTTGCGGACAGTGATAGCAGCTGTCCGCAAAGAGGAGTTTCTGGCATCTTGGATCTAACGGAAGTCTATCTGCATATCCCCATATGTTCAGAGCATGAGTGGTTTCTGTGGTTCATGCTGCTAGGTCAACATTTTCAGTTTCAAGCCCTTCTGTTTGGGTTAGCAAAGGTGCCATGGACATTCACGAAGTTGGTGGCCATGGCACTGAGAAGGGAAGGGATTCTAGATCACCCTTTCTTGGACGACTAGCTCATGCATGCCAAGTCGGAGGTGGAGTGTCGTGGGTCAGTTCAGCAAGTGTCAGATGGGTAGTTAACCTAGCCAAAAGTCACTTGGTATTGTCTGTTGTTGGAGTATCTGGGGCTGCAATTTGATACCTGCATTGGCAAGGTGTTCCTTACTGCAGAGAGGGTGGCGGTATCCATTGTGCCAAATCCCACCCTGGTTCCAAATGAGCACAAAGGCACAGGAGGAAACTGCTATGTCCAAAAAAAAAAAATTAACAAAAAACAAAGGGCTTTTGCACAGGTGAGCTGCAAGGCCAGTCCAAAAGCTTGAATCTTAAGATTCACCAGTCTTAGAAGGATATCATATCTACCTTTTTTTTTTTTTAACAAATATTATTTTCCCTTTGTTGACATCATATTCCTGTTTTATATGTTGCCACCTTTCTTGCTTTTGTCCTAAGCATTTTCTCATTCTTGCACAGTAGGAAATCTCTAATATTAATAAAAGCAGGGGTCATAAGTCCATTTACAAGATGTATATAATGAGCAAGAGGCCATCGAGCCAGTGGTTTGACTCGTGCTATCTATCTGTGGTATGAGCAGGTAAGGTGCCCTAGGAGAGAAGAAGAAAACTAGGAGGGCATTTATTTTATAGTATATATTTTGCTTTTTGGCACTTCAAAGCAGATTACATTCAGGTACTGTAGGTATTTCCCTATCACCAGAGGGCTTCAATGTAAGAGGTTTTCATCGAGGTCTTTTCCCGTAGAGACAGAATATGAGGAAAGCTTTAGTGAATCAAGAGCTAAGTTTGTACCTGAGGTATCAGAGAATATAGTGACTGTCTCAAGGTCACAAGGAGCAGCATTGGGATTTGAACCCTGGATTGTAGCTCGCAGATCTGACCACTAGGCTTTAAAGCCTATTTCAGCATTTCATTTGCTGGAATATTCTTAGAAACATAGAAATGACGGCAGAAGAAGACCAAACGGCCCATCCAGTCTGCCCAGCAAGCTACGCAGTTTATCCATTTTTTTTTTTTAATCTTCCCCCCCCCCTTTTTTTCTCCCTCCCACCCGTCACTATTGGCTTCCAATACATTCTTAACATGTCTTTTCACCCCCTTCTCTTCACGATAGGGGGTGCTAATAAACACTGAATATAAACAGCCAGTAAGAGAAACATTTTTATTATAAGATATCTAATAAGGAGCAGTGTTTACCAAGCAATGTAGAGTGAACACCAGCTTTGCTCTTCTGAGACTTAAATATGTCTCCACCCTTAAACTTACACACCAGTGAGTTAGTTTTTATTTGCATAACATTTTTCAACTGGTTGGCATTATAATTTTATTTCATGTATGCTAATAAGACTGCATTCTTGTAAGTTGAGCCCAAAAGGCAGAAACAAAACTTAATGCTAACTTTTAACATACTGGTTAACCTTTAGCATACATTTTAGCATTTCAACAGCCTTGGATATATCTACAAGTCTGATCAGTTCTTTTTATGCTGCTGTTATCTTTTTGCTTCTTCACTACTACCAGCTGGTCTGTCTCCACAGAAAACCCTTTCAATGCTCCCTTACATCACATTTCTACGTGTTAACGAGTTCCCCATCTGTTATATTTAGGATGACCTAATGGAGTGGCTGAGTGCCATTGGCCTTCCCCAGTATCATAAAAAGCTTGTGGAGAATGGCTATGATTCCATTACCATTGTGACAGATCTCACCTGGGAAGACCTGCAGGAAATTGGCATCAACCAGTTGGGTGAGTAAGGATAATTGAGATATCACTGGCTGAAGTGTAGCAAATGTGAGTAGAACAAATTGTGATATAGTTAACTAATTTCTGCACTTACCTAGGGACCTTTATGAAATATAGAAATGTGATGGCATAAAAAGATCATAGGGCCTATCTTTTATGCCTATCTAAAACTACTACTCATCCCTACAACCTCTACCATGCCCTCAGCGATCTCCTGTGCTTTTCTCATGTTTTCTTGAATTCAGATATTGTTCTCTTCTCCATCACCTCTGAGGGGAGGCTGTTTCATGCATTTCTGTAAAGAAATATGGCCTTAAGATTACTTCTGAGTCCACCAGCCTTTACCCTTCCCCTCTTCAAGTTTTTTTCACCCCTTGTTTTATTGTAATTTTTCCAGTTCTCTAAGTTTTAATGTAAACCGATGTGATATGACCTGTCATGAATGTCAGTATAGAAAAGTTTCTAAATAAATAAATTACCACCCCACTCCCCTTTTCAGCCTCATCCCGTGATCCCTTTTTCCACAGTATCCTTTCTTTTGGAAGAGGCTTGCCTCCCTGTACATTGATACCATGGAGATATTTAAAGTTTTCTATCATACCTGTCCTCTAGGATATATACATGTTTAAATCTTTACATCTATCCCCAAGTGCTTTATAAGGAAGAACACTGACCATTTTATTTATTTATTTAAAACTTTTCTATATCGACATTCATATGCACATCACATCGGTTTACATAGAACAGGTATAAAATAACTTTGGAAAAGAAAAGAAAAGTTACATGGAACAGGGAGTTAAAGGAACCTTGGTTGTATAAGGGAGAAAGTAAAGCGAAGTCAAGAAGACTAAACAGTTTAAAGATAAACTTAAGGCATAAATAAACTTGGTGGTTAAAAGCCATAAGGGCAAGGGGAAGGGGCTGAGGAAAGGAGGGGGGAGCGGGGGAGGATGAACGGTGAAAGAGTTGACTGAGGGGAGGAAAATAGTACTGAGGAGAGTACAATTGGGTGGAAAGAAGGGATCTGTACAATGGGGGGGAGGGAGGGAATTATGTAAAGGCGTGTTTGAATAGCCAAGTTTTTAGTTTTTTCTTAAAAGTCTGGGTGCAGTGTTCTTGGCGAAGGTCGGGGGGCATAGAGTTCCATATTGAAGGTCCAGCTATGGATAATGCACGTTCTTTCATAGAAATGTGATGGGTAAGTTTGGGAGAGGGAGTGTAAAGGGATCCTTTGTAAGCAGATCTGGTGGGTCTATTCAAGGTATGGTAGTGTAGGGAGTCATTTAGCCAGTGAAAATTCTAGTTGTGAAGTGTCTTGTGTATGATTGTGAGACTCTTATGGAGAATTCTGAAGTGGATTGGGAGCCAGTGGAGGTCTTTAAGGATAGGCGTAATATGATCTTTTCTATGGGTATTAGTGAGGATTCTGGCCGCAGCATTTTGTAGCATTTGGAGAGGTTTGATGGTCATTGTGGGGAGGCCTAGGAGTAGGGTGTTGCAGTAGTCGATTTTAGAGAATAATGAGGCTTGAAGGACCGTACGAAAGTCATTGAAATGGAGGAAGTGTCTTAGTTTTTTTTAGAATATGAAGTTTGTAACAGCAATCCTTCATAGCGGTGTTGACAAATTTTTTTAGGTTCAGTTGGCTATCTAAAATGACGCCTAGGTCTCTCACATGTTGGGAGATAGTAACGGAAAGGTCTGAAGGGGTAGGGTTGTAATGGTCAGGTGAGATAAGGAGCTCCGTTTTTTATGTGTTAAGGGGCGAGATTGAGGTTTGTGAGGAGGTGGTTAATCGATGTGAGGCAGTTGTCCCAGGTCTTGAGAGACTTGGGGATGGATTCTGTAATGGGAATAAGGATTTGGACGTCGTCCGCATAGATAAAGTGGGTAAGACCTAGGTCGGCAAGGAGTTGAAAAAGGGGCAGGAGGTAAATATTGAAAAGGGTCGGGGAGAGGGATGAGTCTTGGGGAACACCACGAGTTAAGTTAATGGGGCTAGATTCATTATTACCTATTCTGACCTTTTAGTATCTATTATTGAGGTAGGATTCAAACCAGCGAAGGGCGGTGCCTGTGATGCCAATTTCAGTGAGACGATTTAGTAGAATGTTGTGACTGATGGTGTCAAATGCGGATGAGATATCTAGCATTGCAAGAATGTAAGATTGGCCCTTATCTAATCCTTTGAGGAGAGTATCTGTGAGGAATATTAGGAGGATTTCAGTGTTGAAGAATTTACGGAAGCCAAATTGGGTCGGGAATAGAATATTATATTTTTCTAGATGATCAGAGAGTTGGAGGTTGACTACCCTTTCCATGAGTTTTGCTAAAAATGGGAGGTTTGAGATTGGCCGAAAGTTTGCAGGATCTGAGGGGTCCAGGTTAGGTTTCTTCAGTATGGGTTGAGGATGGCTTGTTTCAGTGAAGCAGGAACATGTCCGAGGGAGAGGGAGCAGTTGATAATTTCCGCTAGGGGTTTAGCTATTATGTTTGGGATGGTCAGTAGTAATTTTGAAGGGATGGTGTCGGATGGGTTTTATTTTCTTTAGGAGAGATTCTATTTCAGAGGTGGAAGTGGTTTCAAAGGAGTCAAGAGTAGTGCTAGGAGTTTTAGGGGTGGCATTGAAGTGAGGGGTGGAAAGTGCAAATCGTAACATAAGCTTGGAGATTTTGTCATGG